>NW_017731397.1:4263461-4279841 GCF_001890085.2 Hipposideros armiger | reverse complement strand
AGGTAGGATGGTGGTTGCCAGGGGCTGCACGAAGGGGGAAATGGAGAGTGGTTAACGGGTGCAGAGATTCAGCTTTGCGAGGTGAAAAGAATTCTGGGGATGGGTTGCACAACGATTGAATGGAATTAACACTACTGGACACCTTAAAAATGGTTAAGATGATAAATTATGTATATTCACCATAATTAAAATTTTCTTTAAAATGTCTTAAAACAAAATGTCTTCAATTGATAAGACTTTCCTTTAGCTTAAGATTATGTCCTTTTTACCCTTATGATAGTTGTAGATGGCAGTAGAGTTGGGAAGATTTGCTGTTTTGTTTATATGAGGGTTTGTTTTTTTTAAATTTTCTTATTTGACACAATGAAAAATTGGCAGCCTGATATTGATCCCTAAACTCATTTTGAATTTTGATAGGCCTCTAAAACCTCAAAGGTGGGGAACCATTGCTCAAGAGATCAGTGGTTCTCACCTTTGACTTCCTGCCTGGCCCAACACACTAGAGTGATACACCCCAGACACCAGAGCAGTGGCGCTTATTGTCAGCTGGAATTTTGGCCTTGAAGGGGGAGGGTGCATATCAGAATGGCTGGGAGTCCCGTATGCTAGGTAAAGGCTCCAGGTGGTTCTAACAGGGTCCCCCTCCCAGGTGGCACTGACCCCTCCCCAAACCTAGCTAACCTGAGAATTCCTTCTCAGTAGTATTGACAATGCCAGGATATTTTCATGGGGCTCAGAAGGACCTGGACACCTCCTTGATTAATTCACCATGTCGTCTTGTGTACAGGACTGTGCCTAAGCCTCCCAGAAAATAGATAAGACTTCCAGGAAAGGCAAGTCCTTCTGAAATGTTCAGCCACCAACACCACAGAAAGGCTTTCTTTATTTCTAACGTCAATCCTTCACCCTGGACTTGGAACACATTGTTCTTTACTTTTCCAGGCCAAGTCGTTTTGTCATTCTGTTATCATTTCCTCAGAAAAATCCAAGGGGTTAAGTCAGGTCTTTCAAACTGCAGGTTGTGACCTATTAGTGGGTCAGTTAAGCATGACCAGTATTTTTTTTTTGTATCGTATTGAAAGACTAGAAAACATTAAAGTGCTTCACATGTAGTGAAGGTAATTATTGTTTCGTGAAACTTTATATGTATTCGGGGCTGGAACACAATGTTTGTCCGAATGTGGGCAGTCATCAAAAAAGTTAGAAAATCATTGGATTCAATAAATGACCTCTATAATCTGTGATAACCTAAAATTCTATGAATCTCACTTTCACAGTAGACAGAACTCTCCCGTCAGTGGCACCAGCTCACCATTCTCATCAACAAACCTGAGAGCTGCTATTCGTCCTTGAGACTATTGTGGCGTCCTGTGACCAGTCTGCCTTGATTCATTCTTGTAGACTTGGACGTCAGGCCTTCCCCTGGGTGTCTCCTCTAGATAATGATTTTCATAGTGTTTATTCTACTATATTGGAATTGTNGCCCGGCGCCCCGAGGGGCAGTTGGCGCTGGGCGCGCTCTTCAAGGGGGCTTGGGCGAGACCGGCGGCCTTCCGGGGGGCGCGGGAGGCAAGGAAAGGCGGAGAGAAAGGAAGTCTCGGCTCCGGCGGGCGCCGCGCGCTGGCTCCGGCGGGAGCGGAGACTCAGGTGGCTGTGCGGCTACCGCTGGTTTCGGTTCTGCTGCGCCGCGACGGGCCGCTGCCGCTCTCTGCCGCCACCGCCGCGCTCTGCGCCCCTGGCCTCGGCACCGCCTCCTCCCGGGCGGCCGCTGCTACCGCCGCCATCCTCCCGCTCCCACGGCGGCTCCCGGGTGAGTGGGAGGCGCCCGCCCAGACTTCGCCCGGGCCACCTTCCCTCCTCCCTCAGCCACCCAGCTGTTAGTAACGGAGAAAGAGGAAAAACGGGTGGCGCTTGAGGGGCGGACGGGGGAGGGAAAGGAAGAGGGACGCACGCTTCCCGGCAACCGTCGCCGCGCTGCCCCCGCGAAAGAGGGGCGGGGAGCGGTCTGGGCCACGAAGGTGGGGGTACCCAGGAGGGGAGGAGGCTACCGGCCCTCGCACCGGAAGGCCGGGGAGCAGCGAGTCCCCAGGGTGCGCCGGGGCCTGTGTGTTTGGGTCGCGCACGGTGACCCCGCCCCCGCCCTCTGCCGCCCGGCGGATTGGCTCCCGCCAGCTTGGCCCCGCCTCCCCCTGCCGCGGCCTTGCAGGCCCGGTCCCGCCTCGCCAAGGTACCGTAGTGTGGTAGGTGCTGCCACCCGCGGACTCGGTGATGGACAGGTCTCTGGCCCCGCCTCCCTCCAGGGCGCGCCCCCTCCTCCACTGCGGGGTCTAAGCCAATTGGAAGGACTGAGGCCCGGGGTGCCAACCAGAAGGCGGCTCCTCCTCCCGCACGTGGCCATACGACGCAGTAGAAGACAGTGAGTTCCCTTCACCTTTCCTTGGCTGGGGCCAGGTATGGCTGTGTTTTGTGTCCCGAGCTGTTGTTCAGTTTGGATGGGTGTTAACTTCCACGTTGGTGTTATTAAATGAGTGGGTTTTATATGAAACAGATGCTCAGCAATGCTGATGATAAAAAAAAAATGAGAACAATGAGAACGAAAGAAACAAGAGGGTAGCAGAAGCCAACTTAATTTGAACTAGCTCTATCCCATGAAAAACTCCAACCCTGGAGGAAGAGCAGAGTTGAAAGAACTAAGAATAATCCAGCCTGACTTTCATCTGCAGGGCAAACACTGTGGTGCAGAGAAGGCTGCTCCTGGTTTAGGAGACCTGGGGCCTAGGTCTGGGACCAAAACTAAATTACAGGTAGTGAACAAATTATTTTACCTTTTTGGACTTTACTTTTTCTACCTGGGATGTTTGTATTAAATCCCTGCGGCACCTGCAGCTTTAGAATCTAATAATTTATCTAAAATGGAATTTATTAAAATTCTCCTCAGTAACCAATGTTTCTCCAAGTAAACCAACGTTTACTTGGTAAGTAGAGAAAAGTTTGAAAGGCCAAAGTGGTTACCAGAATGACAAGTTTCAATTCAAGAAGGTATTTAGTAATTTGATCTGATTTCCCTGTTATTGAATGAGGCATTCTGTGTAAAACTCTGGTTCAGCAGGAGATTGTTACCAATACTGTAAGATCCTACTATTAATAGAGAAAATTACAAACACTGATTTAAAAAAAAAAAGGAGTAAAAGACTTTTGCAAGTCTCTGGGAGCTAACTGGCAAGTGCAAGAGTTTCACACTCATCATTATACATGCATTTTAAAAGTTCAGATAACTATGATATGGAGCAAATCTGTTCAGTAGTTAAAACTATTAAATGGAAAGATTTCACAATAAAACCCGATGACTCTTAGTTGTAGCTAGATTTATATTATGCTTCATCACACCCAAACTTGGTTGCATTTTTAAGTCACTTTTACCCAAATGGTAATTACACCTTAAAAGCGCTCCACATTTATTCCTAACAAGGAAAAAAAATCCCCTTAAAGTGCCAGGTTTCCAGCATTCATGCCACACACAACAGTTGGAATTTACATTTGTTTGAGTGATTGATAGATGTACGTCCATTTGTAACAAGACTGTAAATTCCATGAGGGCATGTAAAGCGTGTGGTTTTTGTCCATTGCAGTGCATGGCACTCAGTAGCCCCTAGGTAAGTATTTGTTGAATAAATGAGAGGTGAGAAGGCCATTTACAGGCTGAACGTTGGATGTAAGAGGATAAACATTGCAGTTGTAATGATCATTCATTCAGCTTATAATTAATGTGTTTTCTGTTACTCAGTACCAGGCATAGCATATTAGGATACACTAAGCTACACAGAGGAAACAAACCCCTAAACCTTACGGCCTTGATGCAGTGAAAGCACATTCTGAGTTCCCTTGGTACACCCTCTCATCTCTCTCTAAACAGTTCCCCACTTGAGTGGCAATCCTGTGTGTCTCTCCTCCAACTCAGGGACCCAGGCTCTTATCTAGTGGCTAAGCAGGCCCCTGGAGCCATCACAGAGTTCGTTCTTTATTAGATCCTGTGCACCTGGCTGGCCAAAGAAAAAGGGCAGCTATTGAATGAAGTTTTGGCCAAACCTGAAAGGGTTTGCATCCCTCCTGCCCACTATCCATGTTGGCAGAAATCAATCACATGGTCTAACCTAATTGCAAAGGGGTCAGGAAATATAGTTTTATGTGTGTGCCCAGGAAGAAAAGGAAGTAATTTTGGCAGGCACATAACAAGCGTGTCATTGCCATACACGAGAACCATTTGTCTGACAAATACCGAAGCTAAATATTAAATCTTAAGTAAAACATTTTACAATAAAAATTGTTACATGAAAAAATTTTAGTGAGAGTTACAATATTAAGCCATCAAAATGTAGTAAAAAAACNAACAGACCTGGAGGACAGAGAAGGTAGTGACCAGGCATGTGGTTTCTGGAGTCAGCTGCCTGGTACAGTTTCTTCCTAGCTATGTGACCTTGGGCTGGTTACTTAAAGGTTTCCCCACCTGATAATGGGAATATAACAGTATCTTAACCACAGGGTGGCTGTGAGGACCAAGCAGCATACTTCATAGAGACCCTGGCACATCCATGCGCATTGTTAGTATTTAGATTATGTATCCCAACAACACTTACTAGCTTTGTGCCCTTGATAAGTTACTTAATCTCTCTGAGCTCCAGTTTCCTCAAACATAAAATGAAAAATTCTAATATCCATCTTACAAGTTTAAGGTTTTACATAAAGAAATGGTATGTAAAATTCTTGGCATGACATTTGACCCAGGTACACAGTCAATAAATGGTTAATCTTCAACGTAGTTTCATTTGTATTGGGATAAATCATTCTGACCTCTATTTAACCATCTGCCAGATCTCAGAATCTCCTGCCCCCACCTTCCACAGGCCCTAGTCTATGGGGACAGATGACAGAAGATGGGAGGATCATTTCACTCTTTATTTCAGCATGTTATACTTCAACAGAAGAACTTGTTTTTACTACCCCAGTGGGCTCACATGGGTAGGTTCTGGCAGCAGCAATTAGTCTCCTTATTACTTTACAGATGAAGAAGAAATAAACTTGTCTCTGACATGTTGAATTTTCTCAAGCAAGTCCCATATGGAGGATAAAAGCTCTTAATCTAATCAAAGCCAGAGAAAATAATTCTGGTTTCATGCTTCTTTAAAGCTTCTCATCAAAATGCTTTGAAGACCTGCAATGTGCCAGGTGTTGTGCCAGATTCACCGTAGAACCTGTAACAAAGGTTTGAACAAATTACTACAGGAGCACAGCCCGGGACCTGCGGGGAGGCAGGATATGATGTTTCACAGAACAGGTGCTATTTTGGCTGGGCAGTGAAAGTTTAAGGAGGAGTTGGTAAGCGGGAAATGGGGGGAAAGGTGATCAGAAAGAGAAAACAGCATAGACACTGATGACAAGGTGGGAAACAGCTTGGAATGTTTGGGGAGCTGCCTGTGGCCAGAATGGAAGAAGACGGAGTTAGAAAGTTAGCCTGCAGCTAGATAGTAAGCCAGATCCAAGAGTCTGAATTTTATCCTGTTAGCTGTGGTAAGATGACCACATAATTCATCATCCAAATGGGTTACTTTTGAGAGTAAAGGGCATGCTAACCAGATGGAATAACAGAACACCCAGCATAGAACTGTTCCAGGCTCACAGGGACCTTGCTTTGGGAGACCTCTAAGGCCTGACACTGACCAGATTTGTGTATTATAGAGGGAAGTCTGGTAGCAATGCGATTGGAAAGAGGAGACACCTACAGTCAGGGAGATAGCTAAGAAGGCAGTGGGGATGGAGAGGAGAGACATCTAGGTTTTGTCAGGAATATAATGGATTGGAGAGGGGGAAAGAGTGAGTGGAGGGGGAGAGAGAGAGAGAGTGAGAGACAGAGACAGAGAGGGGGGAGAAAGAGGAGAAGAAGAAGGATGAGGAAGAAAGGAAGGAGGGAAGGAGAGAGGAAGGAAGGAGAGGTAGGAGAAAGAAAAAGAAAAAAGAAAGGAAAGAAAGAAAGAAAAAGAAAGGGCGAGTTAATGACAGCATTTCTAGGCTGGATGATGTGGGGACTAAGGAAGACAGGAAGAGGAGCAGGTTTTGGGGAACAGTTTGTGCAGTCTGAGGTATGCTGCGTTGGAGATATTTGCTAAATACTGATGTCCAGCAGGCTGTTACAGCGCAAGGCATAGAACTCACAGGTGGAGATTGGACATACAGATTATGTTATTATAGGTAATAATACGAGGAGGAAATCGCTGAAAATCACCAAAGGAATGTAAGTGTAGAGGGAGAAAATATGAAACCTAGGAAATGGCCATGGGTTGGTGGAAGAGGAGGAACCAGAGAAGGAAAAGGGAGTCCGAGCAGTAGGAGGGAAAAATGGGAGGGAAGGCATCCCAGAGGGTTTCAGGAGAGAAGACGCCCTCAAACAGGTGGAGAATGATGAAGACTGACATCATGGTTGACGGGAGAGCATCCATCATCGTTGACCTTTCTAGAGTGACAGAGGTGGAAACCAGGTGCTCACTGCTCCTTGAAGACTGCATGGGAATGAGTGCCAGAAGGCAACTGTAGATGGCTCTTTCCAGGAGGTTAACAATGACTGGCAGGAGAGGGAGTTACAGCAGCTCGATGGGGAAGCAGTTTCCCTGCTTCATTTTCCTAATGCTGTTTACTTCTAAGTCGGGTGTAAACATGTGATTAGAAAATGAAAGAAAAAGCATTTGAATTTCCCTCAGGCCCGCTGGGTCTCACTTTCACAGTCATGAGAGCTGAACTTGAAGTGCTTTTCCTTGTCCAGAGTGATGGTGGCTCGAAGCAAGTATGTTGAGAGTGTGTTTTCCAAACCCCAAATCTTGATGAATTGGCTCGTATTCAGATGTAACTTGGTAATGGCCCAGTTAGGACATTTCAGTGTATATAATGCTTTTACACATCAGCGTGCAATAGCTAAGCCACTAAAGCTTAGCTATCTTAGCTATTATAGATAGTGAAAAGATCAATTAAAAGAATTTTACATGATGAATATTTATGATTCTATGTAAGACCTAAGATGGCTGAATCAGTGCCCTCAGAGCCTACAGAAAGCAGTGACTTTCCAAAGACAAAAGCGATGTGACTTCTTGGAATTCTCAAGGCCTTGACTAATCTTGGTCTAAAAATATGCAGGTCATCAACCTGGGTGGTCCTCATGGTGAGTCATCTCCAGCAACAGAGATTGTGGGTTCCACTATAATATAAAGCTAGAGAAGAAACCAGGTAATACAAAGTTCAGAGAAATTTGTTTTAAGTCTACTTTGTCTGGTATAAGTATTGCTACCACAGCTTTGTTTGTTTGTTTGTTTGTTTTCATTTTCATGACTGCCTGAGGGGCTACCTGGTAGGAACTACAAAGCCATCTGCAGTTGTTCATTGCCTGTGATAAACCTGGAGGCATGTGGGAGAGACCACGCTGCCAACAAAGGATGTCTGCCACCAGTACCAGATCTGGGGTACCTCCACAAAAATCCAGGACAACCCAAGACCTGCTGCTACCTGCCAGCTCCCTTAAGATTCAGCCACTGATAAGACCTGGTGTGGTACAAGAGTTGGGTCAGGCAAGGTCTCAGGGAGTCACTAGAGTTGGAGGAGTTGTGGCCACCAGGTTAATGTAGACTCTGGTTTGGTGCCAGTGCTGAGCCTGGAGTGACTCAGCAAAAGTCTCAAGAGCACACCGCAGCCAGTCACCACCCACCTGGGGCCCATGGACTCCAATAAGAAACAGTGTAATGCCGGAGGAGCTGGCCGCTAGAGAAGAAAGTGTCTCAGCTGTGGGAAAGTTGGGTGGGGTGGGATCCCATCTGAGTCAGCAGGAAGGAGCAGCAGAGGTCACCAGGCAAATCAGGTTCAGATTTGGCCTGTGGGGGCAGGCTCAACACAGGAAAGATGGTGTCCATCTGCCAGCTTCACAGGAGAAGGACCTCTCACTGGGAAAATGCTGACTGTTCTCCATTCCTCTCCCTGAAGCCACACTCCTCAATCTGCCCCCTATATGTTTTCAAGGCCCTCCCACCCTCGCCCTGAGTCTCGGTCTTGACATTGGAGCCCAAGGTGAGTGCTGCGAGCAAGTGAGTCTGTGTGCGGGCCATTCAAGGGGATGTTTGGGTTTTCTGCAGCCTTCGGTCCCACCTGAACTGTTGGAGTCCCCACTGTTTTTCACAGCCAGATGTTGTAGGGGCTCCTCTTTCCAGCACCTGTACTCCGGGCTGGGGATCCTAGTTTGGGGGCTGGGATCCCTCACTCCTCCAAGGGGAACCTCCTTGGCTGACATATTCCTCCTGATTCTCAACCACCACAGGGAGATATGGAGCCCATTCCGAGTCTCCACCCCTTCTACTTTATATTTTTAGTTATAGGACTCTGTTTGGCTAGACTTCAGATGGTTCTCCAGGTTGATTGTTCTGTAATTTAGTTGTAATTTTAATGTGCTCATGGAAGGACTCAGGCACAGTGTTTCTCTACACCGCCATCTTGGATCTCTCTCCAAGTACTTATAATTCTCATTAAAAATTTTTTTTATCATCTTGCACCTTCAGAATATCTCTGCCATTGCTTTATTACACTGGCTATGCATGTAATAACTTTCATTTCTTAGATTTCAAACACTGACACTACTCCCATCCTTCAATGTCAGGTAACTCCTCCACAATCATGGGGGACTTAGGCACCTGGTCAATCTCCTTCTGCCCTGAGTAGTAATCATTATCCTGGAAGATTTCAAAATCCATATAGATACCCTCTGTCTTAGTCCGTTCAGGCTGCTAAAGCAAAATACCATAACCTGGGTGGCTTATAGACAACAGAAATTTAGTCCTCGCAGTTCTGAGGCTGGGAAGTCCAAGATCAAGGCACCAGTAGATGTGGTGTCTGGTGAACTTCCACACTCTAGACGGCCATCTTGTCACTATAATCTCACATGGCAGGAGGGACTAGGGAGCTCTCTGGAGCTTCCTTTATAAAGGCCCTAACCCCATTCATGAATACACCACTTTCATGACCTACCGTATTTCCCCATGTATATGACGCACCCTTTTTCGAAAAATTTGGGGTCTAAAAACTGGGTGCGTCTTAGACAATGGTTGTAGATTTTTTTAACTTGCTTTTTCCGCTTTTGTTTGTGCTGTTTTTTGTGCTCATACAACAACCATATAAGACGCACCCAGTTTTTAGACCCCCAATTTTTTGAATAAGGGTGCATCTTATGCGTGGGGAAATATGGTAATCACCTCACAAAGGCCCCACTCCTAATGTCATTACTTTGGGGCCTAGTGTTTTAACATATGAATTTTGGAGGGATACAGGCATTTAGACCATAGTACCTTCTCATCAGCCTGGTCTGAAAATCCATTGCCTGCTCCCCTTCCCCACTTACACTCTACTCCAGCTGCCTATTCCCATGATCTTACCTTGGGCCTTGTCATTATTCAAAACTATTCCACCTCTGAGAGTGTGTAACTTCAGCACTAATTTTGCAAAAACACTGACTCTTTCTCCCCATTGAAAAAGACCTCATTAGAGTAATGTTAGTGAAAATGGCAGAATAAGGATCTCCAAAAATTCTCTCCTCCATAAAAGCAATGAGAAAACTGGCAAAAATTGTCAGAATTAAC
Source organism: Hipposideros armiger (assembly GCF_001890085.2). NCBI lineage: Eukaryota > Metazoa > Chordata > Mammalia > Chiroptera > Hipposideridae > Hipposideros > Hipposideros armiger. The sequence continues at coordinate 4,270,182 of NW_017731397.1, read as the reverse complement.
TTTTCAGAACTCTGGAAATGAAACAAACAAAAAAACTAGCTGAATTTGCCCTGTGCCCATCACCCACCTCCCCCAGCTCAGTGGTAGTCTTGAAAATCAACAGCCCACAATCACAGTGAAACTCAGCAGGCTGGCAGCCGCTGGAGGTGGTAAATAGGATTAGAGCACCATCAAAGCCTCATTCCCAGAGAACTGTCGTGATTTGATCTGTCTGGTAAGTTCCCTGGAAGATTCCCATTACATCCCTGGAAGATTCCCATTACAAGGCAGTCTTTATTTGACTGATTTGGCCCAGTGTGAAAAGCCTTTTTCCTGGGACTTCCGCTAAAAATACATAGAGGCAATTATTTAATTTCACAGCTACCTGAGGCAGTGGTTACCAGTTGGCAAACAATAGGATAGCCAAAAAGCTTAAGAGGAAAAGCCAGGAAATGAGATGCCCATAGAGACTTTGAAAAGCTGCAACGTGTCCCTGAGAAGCTAGAGAAGGCCATCTGCATGCATAAGGCTGTGTGCATGCCCAGGGCTCTGTGTAGGCTCAGGAAAGACCTGAGAAAGCCGGAAGTCCTCACTGCTATGAAAACTAACCTTTAAGCTGTGTGCAAGCACAAGTGAAGGATAAAACAGACTTGTCAGTTGCCTGGCTGGATGGTGAAGGCATGCCCTCACATGTACACAGAGCCCCTCTGCAAAGACTGGGAGGCTTAGTGGTTCCTAGCATTTAAGGAAATCTCTTAATTTTTATGGTACTGTGGTACTACAAAGGAGATTGATCAGTGTCCCATATGGATGAATATCTGATTATTACCTGACCACTAAGCTAAATGAGCAGAGACTTAAGTGTCAAAAGCAAAAACTGAAAGCCATGAAGGAAGAAATGGAAAATTCAGTAGTAATAGTTTGAGACTTCAGTATGACACTTTCAATAATGGCTAGAACAACTAGACAGAAAATCGACAAGGAAACAGAAGACTTGGACAACACTATAAACCAACTGGACCTAACAAACATCTATATAACACTCCACTGAACACAATACACATTTTTCTCAAGTGCAATGGATCACTTTGCAGGGTAGACAATATGTTATGCTATAAAACAAGTTTAAAATAAATTTAAACATAAAACAATGTTTTTTTCCAATTAAAATTTATTGGGGTTACAATGGTCAACACAACTACATAGGTTTCAACTGTACAATTGTATAATATATGATCTATATGTTGCATTATGTGTTCACCACTCAGAGTCAGTTCTTTCATTACCATATGTTTGAGCCCCTTTACCCTCTTCTACTATCTCCCCTCCCCCCTTACACTCTGGTAACCACTAAACTATTGTCTGTGTCTATGAAATTTTTATTTGTTTTTCTTCTTCCTTTGTTGCTTTCAATTTTATATCCCACATATCAGTGAAGTCATATGGTTCTCAACTTTTTCTGTCTGGCTTATTTTCTTAGCATAATAATCTCAAGATGCATCCATGTTGTCACAAATGGCAGTATCTCATCTTTTCTTATGACAGTCATATTCCACTGTGTATATATACCACCATTTTTTTATTAGTTTCAGGTGTACAAAACAATGTAATAGTTAGACATTTACACCCCTCACAAAATGATAACCCCCTCCCCCAATCTACTGCTCCAATAAAAACAGGGTGGCAAAAAAAAAAAGTATACACATAACTTGTATCCATCTTTTGTTATTGGTATATATTGAGTATTACAATTTTAATACAGTTTTTTCCTTGCTTAAAATGTGTATACATTTTTTTTTGTGCCCTCTGTGTATACATTACTGGTTCTGTTTCTCTGGAGAACCCTGACTAAAACCACACAGCACACTAACCCACATAAAGCACAAGACTTTCAGGTCAAACAGCAAAGCAAACTCTTTGGTGTAAGAAAATTTGGTTACCTTATCAAAGTCAAGTGTTTTCCAATGAAAACATATCTTCTAGAAAGGAGGGTATTCCTGAAGACAAGATTATTCAACATTTGAGAAAACTTTATTTTATACATATAAAAGAAAAGTGGCCAAAATCCAGGCAGTGGAGTGAGAAGGAAGCAAGGTGAGTGCCCTATCTGTACCATTTCCCATCCATTTGGCTAGACACATGGGAACATCAACACCATCAAGTAGTACAGATGTTTCCAGAGACCTCAGTAATGACAGAAAATGCTGGTGATTTTACAGTCATAATTCATATTAATCTACCATGTCTTCTGTGTGGAGCCCAGTGACAGATGTCGTACATCTGACCACAGTCATGAGCCACTCCAGGGGCCTGGGGGTGACAGTTGGTTCCAGGGCATGGGAGAACCTGATGTGTTGGACATCTGTTACAAAGAGAGTAAGTGACTACACAGGGAAAGCCAACCTGTAGGGGTTTCCCTCTTCATAGCTTTTAGAGACATATGTTGAGTGGCATTTACTGCTCATTAGCCCAGATACCTCTGAGAGAGTCTGCCTAAACTACTATAAATCTCTTATTCAAGCAGCATGTAGATGGCCATGTATATTCATGAGGAGAAAGAAAAAGATGTGTTTTTGAAAAGAGAGATCAGCAAAGGCCAAAAAGTTTAAAGTGTAGCCCCATGTCAACTAGAGCAGGGCTAATGAGTATACCACACACACACACACACACACACACACACACACACACACACACACATGCACACCTTCTTGAGCCCTTGGCAGACATCAGTAATCAATCATTGTAGATGATCACTGCTGAGACTGTGATCTCTGAATCTGTTTCAGCTCAAGGCTCCAGGGAGCCACTACTGGCCCTTCAGCCATGACTCTCCTAAAGATGCTTTGCCATCCCTGGCCCAGTTTCCCTAATTAGTTGGGGACAGAGTATTAAGTATTTTTAGCTGTGTTCCTCGCTCTTTCTCCTGCCACCTTGCCTCAGGTTCCCGCTTTCTTTTCTCAAGGCATCCTTTATGCCCTTCACTCTTTGTGACCCTCCATGGTCACAACTTGCCCAAGAGGCGCTGGCACAGTTAGGGACGGCATTCAGTATATTTAACAACTGGTTCAGCCCAGGTCTGATCAACCAGAATGGCTTCCTGCCCAGAAACACCCACGAAGACAGCCCCACATATGGTGCGCGTTAACTTGGAGAAGCACTGCAGCCCGCCAGGGGGTAGGCATTTTCGGGCAGCGTTTGAAAGATATGTTGTCTTGTACGCTTAATAAAGACAGAACTGCCTGGAAGCTCCAAAGTACTTTTGAATTAGGGGGACTGCTCAGCCCAGATTTGTGGCCTTTGTGCTGACTGGCCCAGCACATTTCTCGTGCTTCTGAAGGGCTTGTGTGAGGGATCTTCAACATTCCTTGATTATTGCCCCTCCCCCACCTCAACACTCTGGAGTTCTCTACAGCTAAGGATTCTTCTCTGTGGCCCATGTTTTATATGGAAACATACCCAGAAAAGGAGTTGTTATTTGGAGACTTGTACAGTTTCTTCTCAGCACTAGGGTCAAAAAGTGCTTGTCCTTTAATCTCTACTAGTTGAAAAGGAAAGAAAAACCTCCATTTAGCAAGTGAATGATTATATCGCCTGTGCATGAAATGTATCTTAGAACTATTTCCCAATGTGTGTTCTTTGGGTCTTTTGCCTGAACTTAATCCCTGGGTTTGTTTGTTAAAACATTGATTCCAGGATCTCAACCCAGACCTACTGAATAGGAACTGTTAGGCAGGAGGGCCAGAACTCTACATTAAAAAAAAAAAAAAACCTTATTGGGGAACAGTGTGTTTTTCCAGGACCCATCAGCTCCAAGTCAAATCGTTGTCATCAATCTAGTTGTGGAGGGTGCAGCTCACTGGCCCATATGGGAATCGAACCGGCAACCTTGGCGTTACGAGCTCCGTGCTCTCACCAACTGAGCCAACCGGCTGCCCCCAGGACTCTACATTTTTAACTAAGGTTTGCAAATCTGGGGCTCAGAGACTTTGGGTCATTCTGCCCAAACAGTTGGCCTTCACTTGAAATGATTTTTTTTNAATAAATTTGTATTGTTTTATGCAACTAAGTTGGTGGTTATTAGTTACAGCAGCAATAGAAAACTAATATAATGACTGTTCTTTAAGATTTTGGAAACCCCCTGATTACAAGCTGCCTCAAAAAAAAAAAATTTTAGTAAACATGGCTGTGAGATTCTCATGTGGTTAGCCACACGTATTTTTTCTTGGCTTCCTGCCCCACTCTTGAGCCGTGGCAGCACAGGACGCCATGGTTTCCTGAAGTTGGGCATTATAGGTAGCTGAGGTAGCATGCTGCTTTTCAAGGACCCCAAGTGCCAGCTGGGGCTTCCCATTACCTGCCTTCCTAATGCAAGCATTGAAATGAGAAAGTCATGACATTAAAAAGAGCAGCCTTTATTTCATTCAGGGTTTCTGTGTTTTAAAAGAACTCTGGCAAGTCAGAGTATGTAAATAGGCAATATATTTGGTGAAATTATGATTCCGAAAATAGCCCTGTGTTTGCCAGCGCTTGAGGAAGTTGGGTGATGTCTGGTACATCTCCTGCAGGAAAGAAGGTGGCATTTGGGAAACTCCACACTGACATCTAGTGACACAAAACTGCACTGCCAAAGGCTGAAAACCTGAAGCAGCTCGCATCAATGGGCAACTCATTTGGATGCCCCTACCCCTGCCCCCCAACTCCTCAACAGGACTCAAGACTCAGTGCAGACCAGGTGACTCAACGGCCCCGGGTGCAGCCAAGGCTGGTCAGGCTTCTTTATGCTCGTGTGCACTGGTGCCAAGTTTAACCATCTAAGAGTTTTTGCCTCTTAACTTTTTGAAATGATGATTTCTGCACATTTTAAAGCTAAAGATTGTGCTTCTAAGAAATTGTTTGCGCTTCTGGCGGCCAGACACTTTAATGTCAAATGAGTTTAAGAGCGTTAATNACCGAATTAGGCTATTAAAAAGCTCATCACCTCAAAAATTGCATCAGCTATCATCTTTAAAACAATGACTGGGAGAGGCACAAAAATGCCCACCTAAAGATGTCCATGCTCTCATCCCTGGAACCTGTGAACATGTTACCTTACATGGCAAGGGGGACTTTGCAGATATTCAGAAACTAAGGATCTTGAGATAAGGAGATTGCCCTGGATTATATGAGTGGGCCCAATGGAATTACAAATCTCCTTATAAGTGAAAGAGGGAGAAGAGGCAGAGGCAGAGTGACGAGATGCAAGAAGGACGCAACTAGTTAAAAGGTGGCCATGGTTTTGCCTTTTATTTTACTAATTTAGTAAGTGTCATACATTACCCAGTCTCCATAACAAATTATAGGATTATATGTATAATTACCTCTTTAAATAGGCCTTTTTCCTATTCCATTTTTTAAAGAAAGAAATGAACCATCTAAACATTAAAATATCTTAATACATGCTACAGAAAACACTGTTTAGGATTTTAGTGGTCATTAGAAACTTATATTTAAAATTCTAAAACTAAAGTTAGTTTAGAGGAATATTGAGGAATCACATTGTTGGGTAATTTTTCAGAGAACATCAATAATTTATGTAGTCTATGTAGCTCACTTCTATTTTTCTGTCACAAGTAAACCAAATTCTCTTCCCTTTACTCTCATTGATTTTTTTTAAATCAATCATGTTGGTCTTCCAAAGGATGGAGCCAATCCTGTCAGGATTATAGGCACACACCATGAAGTGGGTGAACTTAGGTCAGAGGTGGGCCCAGGCTCTGTCTAGCACTGACTGTGGGATTTAGGGAAAGCTACTTAACCTAGCCAGACCTGTTTCCTCTGTAAAATGCAGATGAGCATAAAACCAGCCTCACAGAGCAGTTGTGGGTCTCAAAAAACTCAGTTTCTGTTTGAAAATACTTTGAAATGTGTTAATATAATAGATACACAAACTTTAATCTCAATGTTATTATCCCTAGCAGGTGGTTATAATTTGTGTATTACCTCTAGCAGTGTGTGAATTGTGCAGTTGAATATATACTAGCACTCACTGGAATTGATTTTACCACTTGGTGTAGTTTTAATGTATTTTGACACTTAAGGATTTATTGGCAATAATGTTTAGCAGTAATTTGCTAATAAGTATGTACATCACTAATCTTGATGATAATGTGACATGTCATGATGACAAACCTACACCTTTCTACCATGGGATGTCTATGTGTATGTATATACAGAGGGTACCAAAAAAATGTATACAGATTTTAAGAAAGGAAAAAGCTGTATTAAAATTGTAATACTCAATATATACCAATAAAAGATGAATACAAGTCATGTGCGTACATATTTTTCACGCCTCGATATATATACATAGGTATATATGTGTATATATATATATATATATATGAAATTTAATTGTCATGACGAGACCAGAAACTATTTGAAGAGTAGAAGCTAGAAGCTATTTGAAATCTCTTAATATTTAAAGCTTTATTTAAAAAAAAAATTCTCTTGAGTCTACAGGGTAGTTAAATTACACTTTCATTAGGAAATCTTTGGGGCCCTAAATAACATTACATGTGCTGGGAAAGCATTTCATGTGAATCAGTCCATGAGCAGATCCCTAAGCTATGTCAAACACAGATTCTGGAATCATTTTCCTTTCTAAAAACAGCTTGAGACACAATGCCAGCATCTGCTAATAAAAATGGTATGGAGTGTTAATTAGAGCTTAAATATTTATACTATGCTCTGTTCTCAATAATCC
>NW_017731397.1:4259896-4262892 GCF_001890085.2 Hipposideros armiger | reverse complement strand
GAGGGCAGTGTCACTGGCCCTCATATGTGGGATCCGAACCGGGGCCCTCTGGCATCCCAAGCGAATTCTTAACCATCGCGCCACTCGGCCGGCCCTGAAATGATTTTTTGACAATGAAGTCATGAAAATTCAGAACATTAGCCTGTCTTTGGCACTTTCATAGTAGAATTCAATCACAGATAAAACAAGGTATCAGATATAGCCATAAATGTATCACTGAATATAAGGCCAGCTCGTGGTTACGCCCCTGGAGGGCAAATGAAGTGTTTGTTTCTATGTCATGAAGTCCAGTCAACATTATTATTCTTATGGACACAGGGAGAATTGAGGATAGATGATACCAAAAAAGAGATAATCCAGAATATTTTATATCTAGGTCTGGAAATCACTCAGGGCCGCAGTGTGACTTGGGCACTTGGTGTCACTCGGTCCCTGGCCTTGGGACCCCTTCAGATTCCCTTACGCACTCTACAGACCGGAAGGGGCCCTGGTGTCATGGATTAAGCAGTCCTGGTCAGGCCAGATTGTCTCTGCTAGCAGGGAGTCCCTGTGCCCCTAAAGTCTTTTCACGATTTCTTTCTAGGGCTCAGGATTAAAATGCCAGTCCCCAAATAGCCTTCTGTTGATATCAAAAGTATATCCCATATTAGAATATGTGTCTTGTGGTTTTATTTTGGGAATAGACGAGTGAGGTTAAAAGACCATGGACTTTGGGCTCAGACACATGAAGTTCAAATTCAGACTTTGCTGGTTAATAACTCAGGAACTCGATCAAGTGACTTGTCTTTTCTGAACTTCAGATTTCTCTTATTTTAAATGCGCATAACATTGGCACCTTCCTAGAGTTCCTAAGAAGATTTAACGTGATCGTGGATATGAAATGCTCAGTAAATGTTAGTGTCCTTTCACTTAAGAAACTGGGTACCTTTCCAAAGTGTGGCATTATCTCTCCTAGCCAAAGTAAGTTAATCATTGACTGACAAAAACCAGGTCACAGAAGACCTAGGAAACAAGCGTAGGGTTGTCCTTCAGCTCAGGGTTTTCCAGCTGACTTTGGAAACTTATGGACAAGTACATTTTATGTACATTAAAAACACCAAACTAAATGCCCCCAAATAGGAGGGACATAATCTCAGAGGAAAGAACGGCTGGCAAAAACACACACATTCACATAATCATACACAGACACACACACCACATTTACTTTTATTTTTCTCATTGGCTATAGATCAGACCTGATTGGACTTGGCCCTTTCAGGAGCCACTGTTCTAGAAGTAACACCGTATCTATCTTCTCAGGCCACAGAACTCCATGACTTGGTGCCTCACTCTAGAAACCTTCTGTGTGACCCAGTTATAGAGGTGCCACAAGTCCCTGGCAAGCCTGCGTCCGTGTGCCGCCCTGAGGTCAGGCCTCTCCATGAAAATCGCCTGGTCGCAGCTACTAATTCCAATAAGCTTTGCCAAATTCCTTGGGAAAGGAAGTAGAGACAGGTATTCTTTCCATTTCACATGTGAAAACAATGAGGACATAAAGGGGTCAAAGGATTTTTTCAATTCACATTGTTTTAGTGGTGAAAATAGGAAGTGAAACCCTGTTTTAAAGCTGGAACCAATGTTCAAAGATTTTAGGGCAATCTCTCCATCCTGCAGGTGAGACAAATAGAGCAAGCAGGGCGTTGTAAATCTGCCAGCATCGACCGGGACAGCAACAATGGCATTGATGCTTTCTTTTTTGCTTTTTTTCTTTCCAAGAATATGTGTACTCTACAAGCCAATTATTTAAAGAAAAGGTCACATGTGAGTGATCTTTTAAAAGATATAAGCATGAATATTTATTCAAAGAACATAACAAAATTTTAAAAGCTGATAAAATCACAAACATCATAAAATCTAAAAAATATGTGTATTAATTAAATGCCTGACGTACTCCTAACGCCCCCTCCACTTTTTTTTTTTTTTACATGTGAGGGGTTTGGGAATTATTGATATCAACCAAAGTTGCATTTAAATCAGGGCATTCCAGGGTCCACTGAGGAGTGAAGTGGGGGAAGGGAGTGAATCTGTCTAGAGGGGGAAAACTGAGGCCCAGAAAGGCAATGTGGCTTGATGGGCAAAAAATTGGATTCTGGTCCTCATTCTGCCAAAACTTCACTGTGAGATGAAAGCAAGTCTCAACTTTTCTATCTCAGCCTAATGTCCCTACCATCCTGCTGCATGTACTAAGGGTGGTGGTCACCAACCTGTTTGCCAAAATGCAAAGTAATGTGCTTTGGATTTATGTAAAGAAAGGTTTCATAGTGAGTCAAAGCCTTACTGTTGACAAACAGGTATAGGCCAAACTGGTACATTTGGGAGTAATGATGTTTTCTGCCACTGGTGTGCACGGCAGAGCAAGTGCCAGGTGAGCACGGCAGATACAGATGCGAGACCTGTTCAGAAATGTCTGTCCTCCATCAGCCTGCACCATGGCCTGAAAGTCCCACCATCTGCCTCTTCTCTGGGTTAAGACAGTGCTTTAATTTATTTGTTCATCCATGTACTGACTCGACAGTTACTAACAGAGCCCCTCCCTTGGCAGGCACTGGTTGTACAGTGATGCAGGGCTGTCGTGAAGCTTATCATCTACTGGGGGAGATGGACATTAAACAGTTACTTGTTGGGCTTGGTGATAGCATCAAAGAAGGAAAAGAGCAGAGCAAAAAGGCTCAGCGGTGGGGAGGAACTTGGAAGCTGAGACTGAAGGGTGGGAAAGAATTGATAGAGGGCTGAGTGGAGGAGGGGTTCTTTTGGACAGTGGCAGCAGCACTGGCCATAGGCCAGGGCCCGGGGCAGTGAGACAGTGTGGTGTGTTCCAGAAATTGCCCTTGAGGCTGAAGCAGCACATGTGAGAGGGAAAGTGTGTAGGAAATAAATTGGAGACTTTACCAGGGTCTGGCATCTCCAAAAAGTAACTTTACAATTGAAGAATGTTGCCTTGACTGTAACAAATACAG
>NW_017731397.1:4258697-4259631 GCF_001890085.2 Hipposideros armiger | reverse complement strand
CCATCAGGCCTGGCTCTGAAGCTGAATTACAGCCATGGCATCTCAGAGCTGAAGGGAACAGGGTGATACTCTAGTTCAAGTTGCTTGTTTTACAGCTTACAATCCTTCGGCCTAGTTCAGTTGATGTGAAAGCCCACAGCTGGGGGGGTGGGGAGATCTGAGGCCAGTTAGCTGACTCTCCCCCCGCCATGTGCGTCCATCAGACTTCCGGTGGATCATAAGATTCTCCATGTAATCACAATCAGCTCTTGAGGGAGCTGGGCCACATCCAGTCAGATTGTAAGCGCCCCCAAAACACATGTTGGAATAGATGGCTTCTTGGCATCAGATTTGCCTTAGTTTCTTTTCAAGTTTACTTAGATTGAAAACTAATTCAGACAACTACAGTCTCCTATTCACATGGACTTGTCCCTCATCGATGCTCTTCTGAAGAATTGCTCTTTTGGCCAGTTAAAAACAGTATTTTGGGTAAAGAATACTTAAGAAAACAAAATACACGAAATCATCATTATACCCATAAGGTAGATTGAGTAGAATCTGAAATGGGTTTCTTTTTTAATTGATACACTAAATGTATTGAGATCTACAGTATGTTCATTTAAGGAGTGGGAGAAAAGTTGGGAGTGGGTGATGGGGCAAATGATAGATTATTTTACTTCAAGGAGTGATTATGTTGAAGAAAAACCTAAAATCAGAATTTTTAAAATCAACAAAGGAGATGATAGATAACAATTGGATGGTAGGACTTGGTACAGTTTTGGCTCTGAGTGTGTCTTTTTTAGAAGTATAAAGAATGCCAGAAAAAGAAGGCATAAAAAGCATTTCCTTGAGAATATATTAATATGCAGTATGCATGTGTGTGTGAGAGAGAGCTTCTGACACAAGAGCACAGTGCTGTTTCCATGGCAATTGAGGGAAACATGTGCTTTGCCAT
>NW_017731397.1:4255628-4257337 GCF_001890085.2 Hipposideros armiger | reverse complement strand
ATTTCTAATTAATTCTCACCAATAATAATAGTACTGTTTACTTGTTTCATTTTCTTGCCTTTTAGTGGCTAGCACTTCCAGAAACAGTGATCCTGATTACTAAGAATGCCTTGAGTGGGTAAACGTATTTTAAAGAGACTAAGCTTAGACATTAATCCATAGTAGTTTCGTCAAGGGAACCTTGCACTGTCCTTTCGTAACCGGCAGGCTGATGTTAGCTGCACGACTCACCTCCTGACAAGCAGGAGTGTATAGATCTTCTAGGCTAGCTGCTGACACTCAGAACTGAATCCAGCATCAGAGCCCGTGTTTAAGAGTGACCTCCACTGAGAATAATGTTCCCTTAATAGAAGACCATTAAGCTTGTAGCTGAGCAGGAAGCAAGAACGTCACTCAACTGTGAACATTAAAGATGGCGTGCACCTCAATAAAGAGCAATGTCAGGCTGAACTGACAGACTGTAAACAGGGTGTACAAAGATGAATAAGACAAGCAGAGTGCTGGAACACAGAGTCAACCAGTAAATATTATTGATGCTCATCCTCCGCCCACACTCATCTGTGATAAAAGATCAGATGATGATCCACTCTGTTCATCTTAACAGCAAAACACTTCCTTTGCTATATTTAGAGAGGATAAAAACACCAAGCCAAGGAGATTGCCTTCCTCACTAGGTACAACTCACTGTCCTCTCATGAGCTAGAGATGTCAATCAAATCCAACCTGCCAATTTCGTTTTCTGAATTAGTATCCTACTGATGAAATCTATAAGAAAAGAAAAAAACCAACCTCCCTTGAATTCTTATAATCACAAGGGGTCCGTAGTCATAGGGATCAGGAACAGTTAAATAATACATGCATTCTTTTGCTTCCTTTTCTCTTTTTCTTCGCATTTCGCAATGGATTAAAATAGATCGAGTTCAGCTTGGAAAACAAAGAAGCAATGGTTCCTAAAATACTGTTACTCTTTCTATGGACTGTACTCAGTGCAATCACGAGGACACCGTCATAAACGATGTGGCTTTGCTAGCGAGGTTTGCTTATTTGCATGAATACACTGAATGTAATGATATAATGAATAAAACACAAAGACTTTATTATGTTTTCTAGTTTTACTATTGCCTTGCTTTCTATTGGGTCATTGTTAGGTATAGCTCATCTCAAGCCGGTACCATTTCTCAGTGTTTTAAAATCACCATTCACAAGTTCCTATGTCATGTTCCTCTTTTACGAAAACAGCTTTCTTTCACCAGGTTTCAGTTGGTCTAATGATTTGGTCAACCTGCAGTGTGGCATATTCCATGCAGAATCTGACCTCTTCTCACCATCGCAGGCCAAGGGAGTGTTATCTCTTACTTGGATCACTGCAGTTGGCTTCCCTGCCTTCATCCTTGCCCCCTCAGGGTCCATTCTCAACACAGCAGCCAGGGCGGTCCTCTAAACACAGAAGTCAGAACAGGCTGTTCCTCAGCTCAGCACCTGGTAGGACTCTCCATTTGACTCAGAGTGAAAGTCAAAGTCTGTACAATGGCCTATGAGGCCCGCTATGACCCGGCTCCCACACGTGACACATGTATTGCTCTCCACTGAGGTCACTCTTCTGGCCACACTGCCTTCTTGCTTTTCTTTGAACATACCACACATTGCCTGATCCTTCTGCCTAGAATGTTCTTCTCTATGTAAGGGCACGGTTACATTTCCTCATTTCC
>NW_017731397.1:4251744-4253752 GCF_001890085.2 Hipposideros armiger | reverse complement strand
CCATTTCTGGGAGAGCTCAGTTTATAATAGATGAAGAGAATTCATCAACTTGAAAAAATTTTGTTCTCACCCCCTCTGCTGACAGTTGATGATGTGCTGGGGGCTTAGTATTTTAATAGATAACAATGTGTACAGTACTCTATAGTTTTCCAAACATGTCTGCCTCCAGTACGTCACATGACACTCCTAAGGACCCTGTGAGGGAGGCAAGGGCAGCGTTCTCATCCTCATTCTATAGCTGGGAAAACTGGATCTCAGAAAGATTGAGCCTCACAGTTGTCACAGGACATGCCCACGCCCCAGCACTGACCTCGCAGCGCCTATTTCTGCCTTGTCTTCTTGGCAGATTTCTTCCTATCCTTCGAAGCCGGAGTAAAATGTCTCCCCATTCTCTGTAGCTTTTCCTGTTCCCTTCTGCCTGCCTCCCTGGAGCTGTTAATTGATTTAATGGATATCAGTGAGCAACCATTATGTGTGTCACGGGGAGAGATTCAGCACTGTCAACACAATCGCGGCTCCCGTGGCAAGGAGCTTGCTGTCTAGCGATACGTAATGTATAACTCGCGGCCAAAATAGCACCCTTCTATATTGAACAAATTCCAAACTTATTGAAAAATAAATCAGAGAGTATCCGGCTGATAGTGCCCAAGATATATCATTTTTTATTACTGATAAAGGTGAAATAGGAACTCAGTGGGAGGGCCAAATGGGTCTGCGCGCTGAACCCCCAAACCAGCCAGCCCCACCCATTTGCAAGCAGCACTGGCCTGCGCGTTGCCCCATAGGCCGCAGGACAGGCAGGCAGGAGCCTGTCCCTGGAGCTCGGCACAGAGGGCCCCTTTCTGCCTGCGGAGGCTCCCAAGAGGCAAGACCAGGGAGCAGCTAAGCAGAGCACCCAGCACCCACTTGTTCTCCCAAATTTACTCCTTAGATCACACACCAGGAGGGAGTAAAGAGTGTCCTTAGCAGGAAATCTCTCCTCAAGGGAGACGAAGTGACCTAACTTGTGCTTACTCTGTGGGCACCAGCTCGGGCCCACTGGGTGGAGAGGCTCAGGTACTCCCGCTGGAGCTGGCTGGGGCTCCTCTGTGTGGGGCGCTCAGCGCCAGGCCTGGCCCCAGGCAATGGCCCGTTATCGCCTGTTGGATGCAGGCACATCATGGTGACTCCATTCAGGTCACCAGAGAACAGGGCCAGAGCCTGCAACGCGACTCCTGGCCCAGTGCTCTCTCTGCCCTGCTCTGCCTCAGTGGTAGCTACACAGAGGCACAACCTACATTCCCCCAACCAAAAAAAAAAGGGGATAATGGCTAATGCTTATGAGGGCCTACTGTGCGCCAGGTCCCTGGTGTTCACACACATATACCTCTTACAACCCCTTTGCACTGCGTGCTCATGTTCCTTCGTCCTATGGATCAGGAAACTCATGCTTAGAGAGGTTTAGGCCCTGGCCCAAGGTCACAGAGCTAATAGTAACTCTGATTCCAACCTGTGCTTTTAACCTTCATAGACTATGTTCAGGAATTTCACAAAACAAAGCAGCTAAGCACTTGCTTATAGAGATATCCAATGGTGTTTTCCTGGTCATCAGTCTTTCTTATAGACTCTCCATGATATGGGGGTACAGGGTTACTCAAAGCACGTTGGAAAAGTGGCACCAGCTGTCACAAGGCAAGAACAGAACTGAGAGCAAACGTTTAGAAAATTTTGTGGCAAGTTGACGTAGCTGCTACCTCCAAGTGACCAGTCCTTGTCTCATCGGTCAGACTTATTTCGTTGAGCAGGGTGATATGAACTCTGGATGACATGAACTCTGACGATGCGTCGCAAGTGGCCTGAGCTGTGTACTAGTATCAGGTTGTAAATTTTTAAAAACTGGTTCTTTATCATAGTTTTTGAAGCACCAATGCTGTGGTGCCATTTCAGTTAGCTTGGGGGTAGATGATGGCAAAGAAGGCAGGGTGACCTTGGACACCTCCCTTGGAACAGCTGACAAGTGAGGGGTTGG
>NW_017731397.1:4246006-4250109 GCF_001890085.2 Hipposideros armiger | reverse complement strand
TCACCAAAAGACAAATCCCATATAATTTCAGTAATGTGAGGTATCTAGAGTAGTTAAACTCATAGAAACAGAAAATAAAATTTTGGTTGCCAAGAGCTAGGGGGTTGAGGAAATGTCTGTTGTTCAATGGGTACAAGTTGTTCAATCTGTAAGATAAAAAGTTCTGTAGATCTGTAACACATCAATGTGAATATGTTTACTACCACTGAACTTACATTTTAAAATGGTAAATTTTATGTTCTGTTTTGGTAATTAAAAAGAAACTTAAAAAAATAATAATAAAGTCAATGGCTGCAACCCTACAGAATTCAGCAAACGAGATGGGAGGAGGAGGTGATTTTATCCCTTACATTGTGTAGACATGTTGGCACATGGAAATCATAAAAAGCAGACACATTTTTTTTATTTGACTTGGGCTTCAAAAATTATTTTTTAAAATTCTGTACAATGTTTCCTCCTGTTGCTTCAATCCAGGGCAGACTGCCCCAACCCTACACCTTACTATTGGTATGCTGCTGCAGTTTCGGGTTATAATAGTTTGTGCATTTGGGGGGATTGAAGACAACTTGATTTTTAAAAGTTTCAACAACAAGGCACTTGCTCGTCAGGTTCAATAGGTTTTAGGTCTGGGCCAAGGGAGAAATAAAGCAATCAATATTAATAATAGCCAGTACTTTATGCATGTGTGTTTTATGCCAGGTACAGTGCCAAGTGCTTTCTGTGCGCTATCTCGTCTTTTCTTCCAAATGCATCCTTCTGTTATTATCTCCAGTTTACAGAGAGGGGGACTGAACCTGAGAGAGGCTGAGTAATTTCTCCAAGGTCACACAGCTAATAAGTGGTAAAGGATGGGTCTGGGCCCAACAGCCTGACTTTGAGGTCAATGGTTTTGACCTTCAAGCTATTATGTGTCCACTTACTGCATGCCCATCAAAAAGAAGACAGCACACCACAATAAAATGGTAACCATTTGAGGGTATCTCTTCAGGGCCAGGAACTGTAAATACACTATCATATTTAATCTTTATAACAGTTCTGCAAAGGAGGTATTTAGTACCCTCTTTTACCTAGCAGGAGAATGACATTCAGCAAGGTTAATTGCTTTTGCATTACACAGTCAGTAAATGGTGGAGTGGATATTCAAATCTACACTTTTTTCTGTCCTTTTTTTTGGTTCCTTACACTTCCCACCTAAGGCATCCAGTGCTGTACAGTACATTGAACTGGAAATATATAGGTGTACACATGATATGAGAAAATCCCTATGCTTAAGAAGCAAGATGCTGTCAATCTAGCTGGAGTTCTAGATACTTGATTTCCCAACCTGCCTTGCAGCTAGGATGGCACAGTCCAGGCCAAAGAGATGTTAAGGGGAAGTCTACTGCTGGAAGCTTCGTAGAAAGCTTTTGCTCTCCTGATAAAAGGGAAAATCTCCGCTGTCAAGGACCTTCTCCCATTCTTCATTCCTCAAACACGGACAGCAATGCTGGATCTGCAGTGGCAACCTTATAACCATGAGACACAAGCCAAAGGAGTCTCAGAGAGGGCTGTCCTAATATCACAGAGCTGCTGAACCAATACTAATAACC
Source organism: Hipposideros armiger (assembly GCF_001890085.2). Classification (NCBI taxonomy): domain Eukaryota; kingdom Metazoa; phylum Chordata; class Mammalia; order Chiroptera; family Hipposideridae; genus Hipposideros; species Hipposideros armiger. The sequence continues at coordinate 4,248,520 of NW_017731397.1, read as the reverse complement.
ACTTACCTCTGTATTTCTCGTGGGAGAAAAATCCATATTTATTTAAGCTACTCTTAATTGGGTATTCTGTTACTTGCAGACAAACACAACCTTAATTGATACGGAAAGAAGACTAAGTTTGAGTAGCCTCACTTTCCTTTTACTTGAGAGTTAAGCATTTGGTTTCTATGCCTATTTGAATGGATTTTTTTCTTGCCTTCATGAAGAGAATACCCTGAATAAAATTTAAGATATCTTGGTGTTGTGGACATGATACCCCAAGTATCTGCTATGCCTACAGACTCTTCTGAGAAGAAGCACTAGTGGTTCTTTACAAATGAGTCCCTTGCTTTGTGCCAGGTGGCCATGACTCTCTGGCCAAAGCTAAGTTGACGTTGACACTTGGAATTTCACCCAAAGCACCCATCTATAGGTCAGTGAGTAGCCTGTGAGGAGGTTTGGCATGAGGGCTCTGCCCAGTGAAGGCACAGCATAGGCTCATGTGTTCACTAGCTCACCTGTGAGGCAGAGGTTGAGTGATACAAAAAGAAGGCAGAAGCTATAAGGCAAGACAAGTCATGAATCACTATAAATCAGGAATAAGCAGAAACCGAGAGGCAGAGAGAAAGTCGAAAAGTTGTAGGGTAACGAGAGGAGATTCATAACAATGGCACAGCTTTTGAGGCAGGAACCACCAATGGCTGTTACTCAGGGGACAATCGGATGGCCGTGCCCTTCCCCTGCTGAACTTCTGGAGTTCTGTGGAGCCACAAGACCTGCTATGATTCCTGACTGATCACTGACCATGCTCTGTGGCTGGTGGAGCCATGCCACCTAGCTTACCTCCCGAGATATGCTTACAATAGCCCCATCAGATCACAATGGTCCTGGTAGTCAGAAAGAGCTTTAACCAACATGTTGGCAGCTCGGAGTCACGATTCCCATCATCAGTCCTCCTGAACTGTTGCACATACACCTGTGGAGCCCAGAGATTATAGGCAGGGTGGCTGTGGGCCATATCTGGCCCCAATACATGTCTTATTTAGCCTACATGGTACCCTAAGAAAATGTGCATTCGCGCACCTTTCAATGGGGTGTCTGCTCTTCTATTTATTGTGGTCCCTACCTCTCTCTGTGCCTCATACCTGCCCTACTTTGCACATATGCATTACCTGCTTGGTCCCTGTAGGCACTTGAGTTGCAGCCTCTGGCAGAAAATTGCAGAGGTGGTCAGGTCACATATGCTGCACGCATGCGTGTTCCACACGGCTGACTCCCCCTGGCAGCAGCAGATCCATGTCCTTAAGGAAGGACAGGAAGCTGCTGCATCCCCAGAGTCTTCCTTGTTTCCAAGGGCTATTGCATTGAGAGACGAGAGAGAGAGAGAGAGAGAGAGAGAGAGAGAGAGAGAGAGAGAGAGAACACGAGCGCTAGCCGTTTCCACCCCCACAGACCATAGAACTGGTTCCCTCTGTCGCTTGATCATCTACTTGCTCCTCGCACTGCAGTGTCTGTTGACCTTAACTCCCATCCTGCACCACTCACCACCGCAGCTTTCTTCTCTCCCGTCTTCTGTTGCTTTTTATCATGCCTGTCTTACAGCGTGTTCGCATGGTTGACCTTTGTGGTCATAACCAATTAGCGGTTGCTTTTCCTTCTGCCCAGCAAACCATGCATCTCAGCATGATGTGGTTCCTGGGACAGTGGCTCTGGCAGCAGTGTTTGTGAGCTGGGTCCTCAGGGGCTGTACTTTACCATCAGTCGGTCCTGTTTTCATTTTCTGAAGACTTTTGAGTCCAGAGGGATTCTAGGAGCCAGAGGGATCCGGAAAATGGGGCTAGTGCAGAGGTGTGGCTTGTCCCTGAAAAATAACAGCCTGTGGAGAGAGTGAAAGGGGAGCTTACCATGGGCTGCTGTCTGAGGCGGTAAGCAAGTTTTCCTCACAGGAAGGGTTAAAACAGGCAAAGAAAGGATTACAGAGGGTTCCAAAACCACAGAGGAAGCAGCCACAAATAAAAGGTGTGTGATGGCGCCGAGCATGGTGTACACATGGAGGAGTGTCTGTGGAGGGCTCCATGTGCGTGCATGCACACTTGTGCACACATCTGCGTGCGTTTGTGTATGTAGATGGATTAGCGCTGGGGAGCTGTGGGAAATAAAGTGAGGTAGGAACAAATTATGCAGGATCTTGAAAGCTAGATGAACAAGTTCAGAATCATTGCAGTAGATAGTGTGGAGCTATTGAAGGGGAGAGAGATTTGGGCCCAGGTCCCCATCTAGGTGACAATCCAAAGGCAAAATAGAAATGGAGAGGAAATCATCCTAGGGTATTTTTTATTTTATTTTTATTTTTTATTTTTATTGGGGAACTGGGGGAATGGGAACAGTGCTGGGGAATTGGGGGAAGGGGAACAGACAAGTTGCTGTCCTTTTGTTCTTCGGTCTAGTTGTGGAGGACGTTGCTTCACTGGCCCAAGTTGGCACCATCATTGCGCTCTTCCCGGGCGAGGCAGATCAGTCACCGGCTTCTGGACG
>NW_017731397.1:4240692-4245851 GCF_001890085.2 Hipposideros armiger | reverse complement strand
AGCTGTTGTTCAGCATCTTAGCTGTGGAGGGCAGTGTCACTGGCCCTCATATGTGGGATCCGAACCAGGGCCCTCTGGCGTCCCAAGCCAGTTCTCAACCATCGTGCCACTCAGCCGGCCCCTAGGGTATTTTGAAGGCATAATTGACAAGCCTGGACGATTGGCTCAATTTGAAGGGCTGAGTAGAGGAACCAGTGTGTAGATTCCAAAGCTTTGAGCTTAGGGGCACACTGGTATGAGCCATAGAATGGAAAGGTTAAGAGTGTTGAAAGGTCATGAGTTCTGTTTTAGAAGTGGCGTTTCATTCTTCAGAAAGAGACCTATCTTTCTCACATATTTACGTGGCTGCCTATGTGGTTGCCCGAACAGATCTGCACCTGGAGTGCGATGGAGGAAGCCTGGTGAACAAGGACAGGCCTCTCTCTTACCCACATCCTTGGGTTTCTTAGCCCACAAGACACCAGGACCAAAGGCTTCCACTGGACATCAGATGGCTGCTGGTCTCTCAGGGTGGGCTCTGGCCAGAATGAGACAGATGCAAACCAGTTAGCCCAAGAAAAGAGCTCAGAAGCTTACTGCTTGATGTGACTTCAGAGGAATGCTCACAGCCGTCGGCTGACAAGTAGGCACTGACCAAATTTGGCCCCATCAACACATTGGAAGGCAGCCAGCCAAGTTGTTAAATGCAAACTGACCCATCACAGGAAACAAGTGAAGGGCAAATGACCATTCCACTCTGCCTCCTTCCCAGAGATCACAATCCCTGCATCTGGATTCACACAACTTTAAATGTCAGCAGCCCCCAAACTACATCAAGCTGCAAGGCCCCCCAAAAGGCAATTGCTCTGAGGCTGTTCAAACTTCAGCTGAGAGTTCGGGACCCTTTCTGCATCCCAAGGACCTAAATGGGGGCTCCCTTGGCAGGCGGTGCCTGGCATAAGCTAACGTTCACAACGTATCATACACTTGTTTCAAACTGGCTGTGAATTTTAGAGCATAGATTAATAGCTGCCTCTTGTGCCTGTGTAATCCTTCGTGCTAACTAGCATCTAAGCCTCACTGTAACAAGACCACTCAGATTATTTTGACACATTTGGCTTTTCTCTGCTTCCAGGCATCTTGGAAATCCCAGGTGGGTCCACATGGCACGCAGCATAGTGGGCAGGTCTTCAGGGTATAGGTTTTGCATATGGAGCAAAGCTGGTGTCTCTGCTTTACTTCTGCCAGCTGCTCTGACCCTGGGAACATTAACTAAACTTTCGAAGCCATGGTCTCCTTATCAATAAAATGTGGATAACAATACCTTGCTCAGAGTATTGTTGTGTTGAATACATTATATGTAAAGGCTATATTAGTTCTCTATCGCTACATAACAATTTTCCCCCAAAACACAGTGGCTTAAAGCAACAATACGCATTCATTGTCTCATAGTTTCTGAGGATCAGGAATTTAGGTGCGGCTTAGCTGGGGGTTCTAGTCTGGGACTTCTCATATGACCCAGTCAGGTGTCAGCTGGAGCTGCAGTCATGTGAAGCCTGGACTGGGGCCAGCATCCACTTCTCAGGTTGGTCTCTATATGGCTGCCAAGTTGGTGCTGGTTTCTAGCAGGAGGCCTCTGTTCCTCTCCACATAGGCCTCTCATAGGACTGCTGGCGTGTCCTCCGAGCATGGTGATTGCTTTCTCCAGAGCAATCAAGAGACCAAGGCAGATGTTACAATGCCTTTTATGACTTAGCTTCAGAAGCCACACATCACCACTTCCACTGTAGTCTACAGGTCATATAGATCAGCCCTGATCCAACATGGGAGGGAGCTATACAAGGGCATGAATACCAGGCAGCAGGGATCGCTGAGGGCTCTCTTAGATGCTGGCGAACACCAGGGCTTGCCTGGTACCTATCAATTGGGTTGTCGGGAAAGTCATGATGTATTTTTCTATGTTTTTCAAAGCAAAAATGCGCCATGACTTTCCCAATAAATGGTGGCTGCTAATAGGATTATCATGTGCTTCTTATCACTTCCACAAAAAAGAACCACACCTTTTACTTTGCTCTAAAGTGGCCACTCATTGCTTTTCTACTCTCAGATCTAGTGACCTGCCAGTCCCATGGTGATGTCTGGAAAAGCAACACCCCCATGGCTTCACAAGTGTGACTCAGACACATTAAAGATGTACTCTTGACAATTCGAACCCTTCTATTTCTTTCCTCAATTGTATAATTAGAATCTTCAAGCCACTTCTTGTTTTTTTCTGATGAGTTGAATGCCACCATCAGCCAGGATCTGCAAGCTATAAGCAATCATTGCAGCAGGAAAGATGCTGACTTGCAGTTTGTGGTCCAGCTCTGCTAGGCAGAGGGTAGTGACCCAAGTCACCACTGGGACAGTAGCAGAGACTGTGCTGGACATGAGAATGTGGCATTAAGGGGCAACTAAAGAAGCGTGTCCTCCCCCGGGAGGTGTTTATCAGCAGCAGGCCAAGCACCTGGTTAATTGCAAGCCACTGTCGTGGGGATTTGCCCTACATCATCACATCAGATGGCTGCACATTCGATGAAGTTTGGGTTCGCTAGTGATAGGATGGCTGAGGACACCTTAGTGGCAGAAGCTGCCAGTCGTTTTCCAGTGTCATTTCTTCCCTTCTTCCACAAGAAGAGAACCCCTAACTTTTAGCTGGGAACAAGGCACCCCAAAACAAAAACCACATTTATCAGGTTCCCTTGATAGAGTTCTGATGAGTTGGGCGTAAGTGGAAGTCATGTGTGCACCTTCTACAGAGGGAGCAAGCCTTTCTCCTCTTACTCCTTCCTGCTTGCTGGAATGCCAATCAAATGACTGGAACCCCAGGAGCCATTTTAGACCATGAAGTGACTTTGGGAATGGAAGCCACTTGTGGCAGAGCAAAAAAGATGGAAGAAACCTAGGTTCCTGACACCACAGAGCTTCCTTCCAGCTGTGGACTGCCTGCCTCTAGATTTCTTCAGTGTTAAAAAGAAATAAACTATTAATTAAAATAAAAAGCCATTCCTGCTTTGTTTTCTCTCTTTTACTTTATGACAAACCTAACCCCAGCTGGCACAGTTTCTGCTGCAGTGGCCATTATTATAGTTTTTACACGTGGTCTGTCACTGGGGTACACATTTACCTGCTGCAGGGAAGTTTGCAGAAATGATTCCAGCAGGAAGAAGAGGAACCATGATGTATAGTTTCATGCAACAGTTACTGAGCTCTCCTACTATGGACAAGGCACTGTGAGGGGTTCAAAGATGAGTGAGTCTCATCCCATAGAGCTCAACTACCAAAATTACGTGGAGGAGGTCAAGCAGTTGTGTACTGGGTTCGTTGTGAGTTTCTCCACCCCATGTTACCACCACTCTGTTCATCCATTTGTTCTTTAATTTATTCATTCATTCGTTCAACAAATATTCATGAAGAACTTGCACACGTTGGGCATTGTATGAGGTGCTACAATCACAATGATACACTGAGACAGATGTGGCACGTGACCTTGTGAGGCTAACAGCATACGAGGAAACAGTGTAGTATGGGTCTACTTTGGGTTCCTATGCCTTTAAAAAAGTAAAATTGTAATAACATTATTTCTTATTTCAAAAGTGACATAGGGCTGGCTGAGAGGCTCAGTTGGTTAAGAGCTTGCTCAAGAGTTTGAGCTCTGAGCAACAGCGGTTCGATTCCTGGCCCGAGCTGAGCAGCCGCTGAACTGCCAACAGGTGGCAGGATGGCTCAGCTTAAAAAAAAATAAATAAAAGAAAAGTGACATATATTCAATAAACAAAGAACAGAAAATAATCACATGCAGTTCAGAAACAAATATTATTAACATTTTACTATTTCTCAAAAGTCTTAGTGTAAGTATACTTTTGCTTTTTTTTTTTTTTACACTGGGATTATTTTATCTGGGGACCTACTGTTTTCACTTAATATCGTATTGTGAACATTTTCCCAGGACAGTAAATAGAGCCCCACAACAACATTTTCAGAGAGGATCATGTGCTTCATTAAATGGAGCTGCTATAATTCATGCAATCCCCTATTGTTGGACATGTCGGCAGGTCTTAATTTCCGCTATTATACAGAACCACTATAGTGAATATTCACATAGCTAAACATTTTGTATGGTTATGATTATTTCTTTGGAATAGATTCTTAAAAGTAGAGTTGCTAGGTCCAAATGTATGTACAATTATAAGAGTTTTGATACAAGTCTTAATTAACTTTAAGTAGTTAAACAAATGTAGCTTCCTCCCTCCAGCAAGCCAAGAGTTCCACTGAGTGTTTTTATTTGAATAGAAAGACTTTACGAGGACTCCCGTAACATGATGAATCACTTACACCTTCGCATGAATCATTTTTCCAGATTGCTTCCCTCCCCAGAGAAAGAGCAGAACTCCTCGAGGAGGCAGGGATCTGGCAAAAGGCACAGAGAAGTGGGCCAGAACCAGTAACAGCAACTCTGGCAAAAGTCCTGCTCCAAGCTGAGACCGGCCTGGCGCCTGCAGACTGTGCTCCCAGCTGGTCAAGGTGAGCGTCGCGCTCACCTGAACGGCAGAGCACGCCAGTTCAAGCTCCAGGTCCTGTCGGTGGAAGTCAGCTCTAGAGAAGACCATGGCACCCTGCCTTCTTCAGCTTGATCGTCTCTCCCCCTTCACGTCCTCATGCTTTGTCATCTGATTGTTATTTTTCAAAATGAAAAGCGCTCTACCGGATTTTCTGTTTATGAAATGATGTAAACCCTTTGAAGTAATTTTAAAGCAATACACAGAAGGAGAAAGGAAAAAATAAAATCACCCTCAAATTCTGTTATCCAGCAGCATGACCCCTGTTCAGACACAAGTGAACATCTTCGGGATGCCTTGCTGCCTAAGCGATAGCTCCCATCCATTATTTAGCCTTATAATGAATTCATGAGCTAGGCAGCATTGTCTCTCCTTTATAATTATGGAAACTGAAGTGTTAGAGATGTCAAATTACTGGCCCAAGTTTATAGAACTAGTAAGTGAGGAGCTGGGGTTTGAACTTGACTCTCTTACTCCAAAGCCTGCAAATCTTAACCATTGCATGATGATTTCGCCAACTCTTCTGCATATATATATGTATGGTTGTCAGAAAAGTTATGATGTATTTTTTCTATGTTTTTC
>NW_017731397.1:4205173-4240402 GCF_001890085.2 Hipposideros armiger | reverse complement strand
GAAAACTGTATTGAAATTGTAATAATATATTTCGGTAACAAAAGATGAATACAAGTCACGTTTGACTTCTGCAATTACAAGAGGCGCTCAAAGTGGTTACCATCAGCGTCCAAACACTTCTGATTACAGCGAACTACTGCTTGAGTAACGTTGACCACAGTGTCCACTTGTATACATTTTTTGGCACCCCTGGTATACGTAGATATAGAACATATGTGACCAAACTTTACAGCAGAAAAATATAACCCATTCTTCTCAAGTCCCAGACTGAAATTTCGTACAGAAATATTAAATATACCTTTGTTTTTTCATGCTTACCTATACTACACAGTACTAAAGATTTATTTTCCTGATTTTCACAGACATTGCTGATCTAATCCTGGCATTTTTGAAACAAGCCTGTACCATAAAACAAGAATAGGTGAGGGCTGCAGCCAGGGATGCTGGGGGGCCAGTGGAGCACTTATAATTGATTAGAAGGTGAATACTGGCAGCCAATTTCCATGTTTGGTCTCCCACCACTCTCCACTCCCCTGGAAAAAATCCTCTGAATACAGAAACTCAGCTACTCCGTTTTTTTACTTCATCCCCATAAAAGAGACACACAGAGGTTTCAATCACTTTTTAAAATTCTGCTTTAAATTTCTGAAGGCAACAAGTCTTGCAGGACTGAGTTGGGATGATGAAGTCGTAATCAGATCATCTGGTCTGGCTGGGCACGTCTCAACAATCAGTTCCCTGGAGTTTTCTGGTTTGGAGTCAAGCCCCTGGACACTGCCTCACAGTTAAGTAGACCACGCAATTAGGCAGAGGAGAGCTCTCTATGTTTTTTGTTTTGTTTTGTTTTTCTTTCAATGTACTTGCATCTGCGGCTTGTGTCAATTTTAATAAGGCTAGTTAGACATGAAGCCATCCCGCCCTCCAGCCAAATGTTAACAAGGAGATAAGGTGGGAAGTTTGTATTATTTCCATTTTTAAACACATCGAAAATATTCAGAAATGCAATTTAAACTGTAGTGGAGCCTCCGTCACCCCTAATACTTCACCAGATTCAGAGCTTTCAGACATCAGTTGCAAAGAGCCGAGCATCAGGAAACCTGTGCAAATCCTAGGCCTGATGCTAACAAACCGGCTGTTAGGGCAGCTCACTTAAGTCTGCTCTTCCTGTGATGATTCTAGTACACGCATTTCCCATCTAATTCATGGGCTTCCCACTCTAAGAACCCGCTGACGTAACATGAAATTATTTTGCAAATGTACAAGTGCAAGGTATTTATGACTGCTGGCCTGGTTTAGTTGAGGTGATTGAGAAGATACAGAAAGGAGGAGAAAAGGCTGATTTTAGTCAACTAGCTGTTCCCATTGTCCTCCTGAGCAGACACCAGGCTAATTCTTCTCTCTTCACCAAAGCCCACCGGGCCTTAATCCTGCTTGTCTCTTGCTCCAGCTTTTAAATCCCTCAAGGGGAGGAGGAGATTCTATCTTACTCAGGTAATTGGTAATTTATTCCCCAGTTCCGAAATCCTCATTATCTGGGAGTTCTTTCCATCTCTACCCACAGCCCCTTGCATAGCCAAGGAAATTAATTGCCTCTTATTTTGATCTCGGAGGAGATAAAGATTACCTCGTCCACCCTGGCCTGACCTTGCCAGCGGTTCAGATTCTTCCTCTGTTGCTGTGTTTTCTTCCTTCTGTCTCCAGTGGAGCAAAAGCAAGAATTTATTTTATATGCAGTTAAGAGAAAGGTCAACAATTTATCTGATGGTGCATTTCAAAGGATAATCCCGCAAGAACAAAGTCTTAGAATGAGACTGAGGACAGGTCTTCTAGAAAAGGGGAATATTGGAATGTGGCTAATATAGCAACGCACCACTGTGGCGCGTCCTGGAATTGATCAGGGCTCCTATCTGATTGCCCAGGAAAGAATACCGAGGGAGGGTAGACAGAAGGAAAACAATGTTTCACAGCGACAGTTCTAGAGTCATAAGACCAGAGCTCTGAAAGCCACAGGACTTGTCTCTGGCCCTGCCAGCAGAGGGGCCCAGCAATGCTCTATTTTCCAGAACTTCTTTGCTAAGACTTGAGACTACTTTAAAGGCAGCTGAGCAAACAAGATTCGGGCATATGTTACCACCCTCCGTATTTTACAGAAAAAGAAATTCAAATACAATCATGAGGATGTGTGCTGAGAAATGAGTCGTTAGATGGTCTAGCCTCCTGCACACCTAGGCTGTGTGGCGTTGCCTACTGTTCCTGGGCTACAAGCCTGAACAGCATGTTACTGCGCTGAATACTGCAGGCAGTTGTACACAATGGTATGTGTGTATCTAAACATAGAAAAAGTACAGTAAAAACACGGTATAAAAGATTAAAAAAAAAAAAAAAAGGAACACCTGTGTAGGACATTTAACCATGAATGGAGCTGGCAGGACAGGAAGTCACTCTGGGGGAGCCAGTCAGTGACGGGGAGTGACCGTGATGACTTCGGACGTGACTGCTACTACTGTAGACTTTTTATAAACACTGCATACTCGTATGTAGGCTACATTAAATTGATGTTTTAAATAGCGTAGTGTTGCGCTATGATGTTATGATGGCTACATTGTCAGTAGGCAATCGGAATTTTTCAGCTCCATTATAATCTTATGGGACCACTGTGGGATATGCTTTCCATCCTTGACCAAAACATGACACATGATTGTATACCCTAGTCCTTCTGTTTTGCACCTACATAATGAATGGCTCAGCAGTTTCTCGGTGGCATTAAAGTATTGAAATAAGTCCCAGCACTGTGATTTCTACAGTGAGGCTTTTAGTGTTTGCTTTTCAATATAAAGGGGCTGCTTTCCAGAAGGAAGATCATTTTGAATCTGAGTATAAAGTGGTCAGCTGGGAGACAGGAATGGGAAATTGCCCCCCTCAAAGTCCAAGTTGCCTTACACCAGGGCAGAGAGAGAAAGGATTTCTGGAAACCAGATGCCCACTCACTCCCCTTTAATCTCTGCAGTAGCAATGCTTTCCCTGTGGCCATTGTATGTGAGGGTGAGTCTCCAAGCCCAGAGTGACCTGCAAAGTCTTGAAACTCAGCCCACCTTCAGCTACGTGATCCATTCAGCATGCGGCCCTTGGCATTGGATCCTGGCACTAAGCCTGCCCCTAATATTAGTGGAGTCCCGAGCAAGAGTACAGCTGGAAGCTTCCAGCACTCAGCCCTGGCTCCATATTGCACTGAAAGGGGTTTTTGCACCCAAGTTCCATCCACGTCCTGCAAAAGGCTGCCTTCAGACCAACTGGGGGACTCTTTGGAGGTATGACCCATCCTTGGGTGGATGGATTCAGGAAAGGCCTTGAAAATCAGCTTCTGACCACATGGGCAGGGAATTCTGAGATTCTGGGTAACTGGAGCATGTTCTAGAATAGGGGTGGGGGCCTGGGCTCCAGAAAGCTATCCTCTTGGCCTCATGGTCTCTTAGCCCTTTGAGGGGGCACCAAGTCAGGGAGGGTTTGGAGCAGGGCCTTCTAAAGCTCACTGCACTTGCTAGCTGTGGGCAAGTTGCTTCACATACCTTTGCCCCAAATCCCCTACTTGTTAAGTGAGAATAATAGTAACACCTCATGAGCTGTTGTGAGCACTAAACAAGATAGTCCATGTCAAGCTTTTGGAACAGTGATAGTTCTTAAGCATTCAGTGAATGGCAACCATGATCGTTCTTACTTTATACCTATACTCGTAGACTCTGAGTTCCAAGCAAGAAACGCACCCAGCTCCCAACATCTGCATTTACATCCTGTTCCATTTAAACACCCTTCTCACTGTGCAACTGCCACAGAGCAGTGAAGAAAGTTCTAGATCAGCGCTGTGCAACAGAAATAGGATGCAAGTCAATAAATAATTTTAAATGTCCTTTATCTACATTAAAAACAGTAACAAGAAGCACAACAAAATTGTGTGATGTACTTTATTTAATCCAGTATATCTAAGATATTATTCAAGCATGTAATAAATGTAAAAATTACTGTTGAGCTATTTTACATTTCTTTTGTACTAAGGCTTTGAATCCAGTGTTTATTTTATACTTACAGCACATATCAACTTGGAATAGCCTCAGTTCGTGCACCCAATAGCCCCATATGGTTTGTGGCCACTATATTGGATCTTGCAGCTCTAGACCCTTGCTATTGCAAGGGTGGCCTGCTCACCTGCTGTCTTTGTACCCCCTGGTGGCTGGCTCCTTAGAAATGCAGAATCTCAAACCCCAGCCACACCCACTGAATCAGAACCTGCATTTCAGCAAGATCTCCAGATGATCTGTGCACACATTAAAGTTTAAGCAGCACTACTGGCTGGAAGCAAACTTGGAGCTTGTAGAAAGCAGAAGGCAGCTCTCTTTTCTTTCTTTTCCTTCTTTTTGCCTCTCTCATCATGGCTTTCCAGAGGGTACAGCCCTGGCTCCATTTGAGACCCCTCTAGAGAGCTTTCAAAATAAGGTACCTGGACTCCACTCCAGAGATGTTGATGGCATTGGTCCATGGAGGGACCTGGGCAATAGATATTTTTTTAGAAGCTGCACAGATGATACTAACATTGCAGCCTGGGCAGACAGTCATGGGCTAGCCCAACACTCAACACTTGGCCTCATTTAGTCCTGTCATGTGACAGGGTAAACACACCTGAACTTGTTCCTTTGAGGGTTTTGGAGCAAGTCAGGTTGAGCAAGGCAAATGGTATAAGCCGTCAAATCTCTGTAAAATTGTACAAATAGTCCTAATTGTTTCACGATCCCCCAGAAATTGTGAAAATAATATCCCTTTGAGAAACTAAGGCATTCTTGGCTGCTGCTGTCCCTTCTTGGCTGCAGTTTGCTAGCTTAACTAACTCCCCTGACGTGACTGAAAAACAGGAGGAATATAGGATTCACACATCTGTTAAATAATGAATTGTCTTAGTAAAAGGGCCCATGTTCAACATACTGATACTGTTGGCCCTTTTCAGGAAACAGTGATTTATTAATAAATAAAGAGATATTTATCAAGTCCGTACTGTGTGCTGGACTTTATGGGGCTGCAATGATGTTCCAATATGACTCTACCTTCAAGGACCTCACCACCTCATGGGGATGTGCAAGGGTCTAGAATTTGGGAGAGTTGAGACCTATGTGTCCTTCAGTTTCTGAATCTGTAAAAAATGAAATAAAATCTAAAATCTTTATTACCAGTGCTTAGGGTGTCTGAGGGATTTCAAGCACCATCACTTTTTTGACACTATAGTCTAGCATTTTTTAACCTTATAAAAGTAATCTTGATGTATAAATCTAGCTTCTTCAAGTCACCCAGTTTCTTCTTGCAAAGAAAGGTTTCTGGATGAGGCATACATGTAATTTTACATCACTGAGGGCTCAACTATGTAACTTTTCCCCATTGTTTTGAAATACTGTGTACAGTCTGCCCTTTCTATTAACATGTGCTGCATCTGCAAATTCAACCAACTGCAGATCAAAAATATTTCGGGGGGGGGAAAAAGTTACGATGTTGCTGACATGTACTATGTAGTTAGACCTAGGCTGGTTGTGTCTGTACTAAACACATGTAGACTTTCTTTCTTGTCGCTTTCCCTAAACAATACCGTATAACAACTATTTACGCAGCATTTACATTGCATTAGGTATTATAAGTAATCTAGAGATGATTTAAACTATATGGGGGGAGGGGAATGGCACATAGGTTATGTGCAAATAATAAGTCATTTTACATGAGGGGCTTAAGCATCCTCCCTGGTTCTGGACCTGATCCCCTCTCCATAAGGAGGACTGACTGTATTTAACATAATAATGAAATGGACATTTTTTTATTATGTAAATCATGAACTCTGAAAAGGAAGACTTTCTGTATTCCACTTCCTTCCAGGATGTGTTGTGGGCAGGTGGGTGTACAGCCGTGCCCTTGCTGGCATTTTCTTGCCTGATAGGGATCTGGGAGAGAGAAGAGGAGAGAGAAAGGACCAAGGATCCCCCAGTGCCACCTAGCATCATATGTTCCTTAGCATCTCTCGCTCAAACTGTCCCCAGCATCGAAACTGTTAAATGGCAAGGGTCACTTGCAAAATGTATTTCTGCAAAACATTGTGTGCAAACTTAAAGCAGATAGTCAAAAAGACAGTGAGAGAGGCAGAAGGTAAGCAGGGAAATATAAGAAAAAAGGCCTTTGTTGAGAAAAAAATAAATTTCATTTTAAGAACCTTGACAGCACATTGGCCACTCTGTTATACTAGGTGGAGTCTTAGCCTGGCACCTTGGGCAGCAGCTTAACAGACATCAGGCTGCCAGCTTATAGCCAAAGAGCCTCCCTGACAGAACACATGGCTGGGGCTGGGTGCAGATGTGGCACCCCTGCTCCCTTGGCACACTCAGTCTCCAGCACACCCCTCTGTCATCCCACATACAGGCAGGTGACTGGGACTTGGCAGGCACCACTCTGGCTCTGGCTTGAGGTCCTTCATCATGGACCTGTTTCCCACACTTCATTCCGGTGATGCAGACAGCGGTTTGGCCCACGAAATGGTAAATGTCAGCCTGCCATTGCTTCTCTTTCCATGCTCGTCAACCTGAGGGTCAGCGCTGACCTGAAGCAGACAGCGAGCACCATCATGGCAGGTAAAATGGGTACTTGGAGCCAGTAAGGTGTGATTAAGGCCTGACTCCCTTCTCTCCCCATTTCTGGGCACTGTCCTGCCGAGCCCGTCTCCTTGGAAAATTGCCTTTGTGAGTGTGTGACACCTATGAAAGAATAATAGCATGTTTCCCCAAGTGGCTTCTCTGTGAAAAGATAACATGTCAGGGAAGAGGACGAGAGACAGTGGGGCAGGACAGAAACTCTGCAGCTGACGCTGGCAGTAGCTGTCTTCCCATCTTTGGCTGCCAAGGTAAATGAAGCCTTGTACGCGTCTGCTAAATGGTGGGTGAGCAGCTGGGGCAGACAGTTGGGAGCTGGAAGCTGGCGGTGATTCAGACACACGGAGCTTGCTAAACCAGTGTGCTTTATAAGAAGGTGGCAGAAAAGGGATGTGGAAAGAGAATAACTAATAAGGAAGTATAATTGTGAAATAGAACCTGTTTCGGTTTGGAAGCCACTGGGACAGCTCCAGGTTGGAGAGGGAGCAAGTCTGTGATTAGGACTGATGAAGACAGAAGCACCGCCTCACTCTGCAGCAGTGCTGAGCGTCCCCGTCTAAAGTGCAAGTGGCCCTGTGTCAGGAGTCACACACACTGGAACAAGTGCTTTAGACACACGCAGGATTTGTACTGCCAGAGCGTGAGCTGGAGAGGCCTGACATGTAGATAACCGAACGAATACAAAATGAAAGGACCGGGAGACTAGTTATAAAGAAAATACAGCAACATAGCAGAAAGTTTAGTCAATTAAAGGAGAAACATCCATGGTACTCTGCCTCCTTAATGAAGGTGTTTTTCATCCTGCATATGCTTTCCTGGTTTTGCCCTCACATAGACATTTTTTACAAAATTTTCAGCGCACCCATACTGCTTTTTTCATTTGTCCTTTTTTTTCCAATTCACTCATTTCATTTTTTATTTATTCAATCACTCATCACACTTTTTTGATGGTACAGGCAATGTATAAACGTTGGGAATACAAAATTGAACAAGAAACAGCCCTTATGAAGCATATGATGATCCAGATACCATCAACAAATAATTGCAATGTAATATTATAAGTGCTTTACTAGAGGTATATACCCAGTGGTAAGGGAGCTAACAAGAAGGAGCTACAATTTTTTTTTTTGGGGGGGGGGGAAGAGTTGGGAAAGGTTTCACAAAGCAGTGAAATGAGGTGGCTATTCACAGCAAGCAGAAGTAAGATAAGTTGAACTTCGGGAGAAAATCATTAACTATATATTAAACAATTAAATGAACACATATGTAGAAAAGATTCAGATCACTGATTGGCACACAGTAAGCGCCATAGAAACGTTAGCTGACGTTCGTAGTACCATCACCATCCTCATCATCAGGGTGCTTATCAGCTTCAGTCCCTTAGTTGGTGATTGCCTGTGCTGACATCACTGGTCGCTGCCACAGATTCATTTCTAGCTTCAAAGTTTCTATTTAAGAAAAATCCAGCAACACCAAGGTAGAGCATGAATAATAACCACCAACCTACTCCAGCGTAGCACACTTTCTCTATGCAGCTGAAATATTGGGCCATAAGCCAAAACTTTGTAATAAGAGAAGGGGCCGGATAGATGAGATTAAGGGGATCGATAGAAAAGATTAAGGTTAAAACCCTGAATTTAATTCATAAGTTAGGGAATTGAAGAATGAGGGGGAAAAGGCAGGGCACTAACTTTTCCTAGAACAAAGGCAATGTGTGCAGGAATTTCAACCCAGAATATCTGAAGGCAATATCAATGCAGTGTCAGGTGTTGGCTGTTTATTAGTCACATAGGGTAGGCTATACTGCAAACCTCAGTGGCGATTTCTCAGTGCATGAGCACAGAGCAAACCTGCCATGAGTCTAGAGGCTCTTTAGGCATCTCTCCTCAAAATGGCGATTTGGAGACACAGCCTCCTTCCTCTTGACAACTGTGCCATCTAGAACACATGGCTCCTGGGTCACCACAATAGAAAAGAGAGAACCAGAGCATCACACCCCTGTTAATAGATGGTTTGGCTTAGAAGGGATCCACATCAATTCTACTTCTACTCACATCTCATTGACCACAATTAGTCATATGACCTTATTTAACTATGTGGGTATTTGAGAATTTGTGGGAGTACATAGGTATTTGGAAAGCAATATCTCTGCACAATTAGTCACAAGGATTCATATATATATATATATATTTATGATTTACATTTTTTCAATTTATTTTATTTTTTAAAATTTTTGATAAAATATAGTGAACATACAATATTATATTAGTTTCAGGGGTACAACATAGTTATTCAACATTGATATACCTAAAGAAGTGATCACCATGACAAGTCCAGCAACCATCTGACATGGTACCACATGACCACACTATCACAATATTATTGACTATATTCCCTATACTGTACATTGCATCCCCATGACTTATTTGCTTTATACCAGGAAATTTGAACCTCTCATTATAACAATGTAATAGTTAGGCATTTGCACCCCTCACAAAGTGATAACCCCCTCAATCTACTACCCCTCTGACATTGTATATAGTTGTTACAATACTATTGACTCTATTCCCTATGCTGTACTTTACATCCCGTGACAATATATGTATATATATATATATATATATATATATATATATTTAATTATAGCTGATGTTCAATATTATTCTACTTCAGCTTCAGGTGTATAGCACATTGGTCAGGTATCTACACAGTCTATGACATGATCCCCCTGATAAATCCAGTACTTATCTGACACCCCGTATAATCTTTATAACATTATTGATTATATTGTATTTCATATCCCTGTGACTATATTGTGACTACTAATTTGTACTTTCTAATCCCCTCCCCTTCTCCCCCATCTCCGCCCCCCTCCCATCTAGCAACCATCAGCTTTTTCTCTGTATCTCTGAGTCTATTTCTGTTTTGTTTGCTCATTTATTCTGTTCTTTAGATTTCACATATAAATGCAATCATGTGGTATTTGTCTTTCTCAGTCTGACTTATCTCACTTAGCATGATATCCTCTAAATCCATCCATGTTGTTGCAAATAGTAAGATTTCATTCTTTTTTATGGTCAAGTAATACTCCATTGTGTAATTGTACCACAGTTTCTTTATCTAATCGTCTATTGATGGGCATTTTGTTTTTTGTTTTTTTAAGATTTTTTTTTAATTGGGGAATTGGGGGGATGGGAACAGCGCTGGGGAATTGGGGGAAGGGGAACAGACAAGTTGCTGTCCTTTTGTTCTTCAGTCTAGTTGTGGAGGACGCTGCTTCACTGGACCAAGTTGGCACCATCATTGCACTCTTCCCGGGCGAGGCAGATCAGTCACTGGCTTCTGGACGGCCGCTCACTGCGGCTGCTGGCTACTCACGCTGGCTGCTGGCTACACACAGTAGCCCATGGCAACCCACTGCCACAGGGGCTGCAGCCTACACCAGTGCCAGCAACTCACAGCAGCCCAGCTCCAGGTTGAGCTGTTGTTCACCATTTTAGCTGTAGAGGGCAGTGTCACTGGCCCTCATATGTGGGATCCGAACCGGGGCCCTCTGGCGTCCCAAGCCAGCTCTTAACCATCGCGCCACTCGGCCAGCCCTTGATGGGCATTTTGGTTGTTCCCATATCTTGGCTGTTGTGAATAGTGCTGCAATGAACATAGGGGTGCATATATTTTTTTGAATTCGTGTTTTGGATTTCTTTGGATAAGTACCCAGGAGTGGAATTGCTGGGTCACAAGGTAGCTGTATTTTTAATTTTTTGAGGAACCTCTATACTGTTTTCCATAATGGCTGCACCAATTTGGAATCCAACCCACAGCGCACGACGATTCCCTTTTCTCCAAATCCTCGCCAACAGTTGTTTGTGATTTTGCACTCTTGAAATGTTTCTTCTTGGAACCTAGCTGCCATGCTAAGCAGAGGAAGCTCAAGTAACCACATAGAGAGGATCTCTGGTCTACCAACAACCAGCCATTTGGGCCTTCTCGGCCTCCCACTGCTGGAGCCCACACTACATGAATCACTAGCCCAGTCACCCCACAGACTCCTGAGAAATAATAAATTATTGTAGTTTAAGCCACTAAGTTTTGGAGCGATTTGTTACACAATCATCAGTATGTAAAATAGACTGAGAACATAAGCAATTATTATTAAAATAAGTTCCCGTTCTTTGAGAATCCCATAAAATAGTACGACAAAGATAAGGCAGGAGTTTTTTCCAATTCCATGTCACTCTCCAGCTATGACCTAGCTGCTGACTCCTTGACAGCATCATTAGGCCATCCTTCCACCTGCCTCTTGGCCAGAGGATGCAAGAACAAACTGAAGAGAGCATCTGTGGCATGTTTGGGGGCCCAGGAGGGAAACAAGTGCCTTTCTCACAGTTTGTACTGATGCTTCACTTTCAACGGTCTTACCCACACTCCCCAGGGTGAGGAAGGCCAAAGCAGTGTTCAGGGCAGCCCCATTCACCCTTTGCAAGCAACAGCATTCGTAGAATGGTCATGTCAGGCTCCTCCCTCTTAGAATGGCTGAGAGGCTTTGGGAAATCATTATTGCTTTTCATTTACCTCGTGAATGCTTATTGTGGAGAATGCCCTGTTTGTTCATCCTTTCACCTATTGATGGACATCTGAGTTGTTTCCAGTTTTTAGTTCATGTGAATAAAGCTGCTCTGAACATTTGTGTACTAGTCTTTGTGTGGGCATATGTTCTGATTTCTCTGTGTAAATACCTAGCCATGGAACGACAAGGTCATAGAGTAGGTGAATGTCAAATTATTTTAAATATTTGTTTATGAAATAGACCATTTTCAGAGCAGTTTAGATTTATAGCAAAAGTGACCAGAAAGTGCAGAGAGTTCCCATGTATCCCCTAAAGCCACCCTCCCCCCCACCGCCCTCCCCCACTCTGTTAACGCCCCACACCAGAGGGATAGACTTGTAACAATGAATGAACCTACATGGACAGGTCATCATCCACCGAAGCCCATAGGAAGAAGTTTTCCTTGACTCTCTCAAGGTCCCTGGCTGGGAGGAAACTGACAAAGACAGCTAAACAAGAGAAAAGCACACACACTGATTTACTATGAGTTTTATGTGACCAGGGAGCCTTCATAAGGAAATGAAGAGCTAAAGCAACTGTCAGACCTGAGTATTTTTATGCTGGGTGTGAGGGAGAGTGGGCAGTTATGCGGGGAATATGGTAGTTTAATAGAATGAGGTGAGTGTAGTCAACTGGGCGAAACTGAGCGAGGCCTGTTTGTTTGGACTCTTCTGATAGATGCTCTTTTCCTCCAGGAATACGGAAGGCACCTGTCACATGAGGGTTTTATGACCTATTTCAGGGGAGAACGGTGGGAGTCAGAGTGACCTTCCTGCTTTTGCCGTTTTCTCAAACTTTTTCAGCTTAAAATAGTCAATATGCCAAGATGCCATATTTTGGGCTTAGCATGTCTTGATCCCCCATCAAGGGCAAGAGAGAGAAAGTAGAAGGAAAAAGAAAGTTTAAAAGGAAAGAAGGCAGGCAAACATCTGGGGGAAAAGTTCTGCTTTCCAACACAGCAGCAAAGCTTGGTGTTATAGAAATCTATTAAAAAATAAACCAGCCCATCTTCAGCCCTAGAACTGTGAATTCTCAACTGAATAAGGAAGTGTTTCATTTTGCTTCATTTGCATATTAATGTCATGCAAATACCAGAATGGTAGGAAGTGAATGGGGGGTGGGAAGGAAGTGCCACCAGCTGTAAACACTCCGTTGAAAAGTGGAACACAGCATTATAAGTGTGAAGGCATAAAGATAACAGATGAGGAGACATAAGTTCTGATAAAGCACAGAATCGGTTTATTCCAAAGGTCTAAGGACAGACAGAAATGTTACAACATACAGACTTCAGCAGGCTAAGTGGGTGTTAGAGACAAGACACGTTTTTGTTTAAAGTTCATTGAGATCAATGTCAGCAGAACACAGGGAAGTGAAAGGCAGGAACACATAAGCAGAGCAGCGCCGCCTACGTGCCTTGCAGAGAGGAGAGCTGGAGGAAACACAAGTTTTCACACCAGGCTGTGGGAGAGCCTGCTGAAAATGGAAACATCCTTAAAAACTCACACTGCATGAATGGCTTATTTCTGCAGATAGCTTTGTTGAAGATTGGAGAGTGTCATTTTGGTTTCTTTTCCCCTTAAAAACGGTTTTGTTTTGAATCGGCTAAGTAAGAACAAGGATTTAACTGTTATATACTGTGGCGTTGTCTTTAGATGCTGTCTATCATGGTCTGCCTGGCTCAAATTTTGGACGGAATGTGGATGTTAAATGCCAAACGTTTCCTGGCCACGTGGGCTTTCCTTTCTCCTAGCAGCCATCTCCCACTCCTGGGCTGGACCCCACTTCTCATCTGTCTCCTCGAGCCTTGCAGTGGTTCTGGGGGCTCCATCTACCTGGTGTTCATTAAAATTTAGAGAAAGAGTAGCCTATGGCTTAAAGGAGGCACACGGAAGTTGAAAGTAATCAGAAGAGGGCAGGGATCTCTGTGTGAGGAGTCGCCTGGGGCGCTGTGTTGACAGGTACTGGGAGGCCTTGCCCTGACTCTGTGGGAAAGAGGGCTGCGGTCCATGCACCATGTCCACTGGGGGTGAGTGATAGGTGACTGGTGGTGCTGGAACCGCCTATTTGCATTTTTAGACTGGGACAATCTTTCTATCTCTTACCTTTCAGTGATAGTCACAGAATTGCTCTGGGGTCCAATTCTATACAAGGTGACTGTATTAGTTACCTAAGGTTGTCCTAACTATTACTACAAAGCGGATGGCTTAAAAACAACAGAAATTTATTCTCTCACAGTTCTGGAGGCCAAAATTCAAAATCAAGGTGTGTGTGTGTGTGGGGGTGGGGTGGGGGGGGGTTGTTAGTTCCTTCCGAGAGCTCTCAGGGACAATTGGTTCTATGCCTGTCTTGCTTCTGGTATTGTCAGCAATCCTTGGCAATCCTCAGCTCACAGCTGCACAACTCCAGTCTCTGCCTCCATCATCACATGGCCTCCTTCCCTTGTAACGTCACAGCATCTTTTTACAAAGACCCCACTCATACCAAATTAAGGGCCCACCTTACTCCTGTATGACCTCATCTTAATTCATTATATCTGTAATGACCTTAATTTCAAATAAGTTCACAGTATGAGGTACTGGGGGTTGGGACTCCAAAGAAAGCCGGGATAATGGGAGGTGGGAGGGAGGGGACAATGTGTGGTTTTACTCTGAGGAACAATATATCGGGTTTAAATATCTTCTCTCTTTAAAGAACTTTTCGTTCCCTAAGCTCATTGTTTCTTACATTTATGAGAATTTAGGGCAGAGTTTTCTCCAGACTCTGGACCTCAGCTGTGCATGGTCAGGAGGCAGTTTGAAGGTCCCTCTGTTTCCTGCGTCCATGGCTGGCTCCATGGCAGAAGTCCACCATAGAGAATTCCCCATACTGTCCCTGGTACGTTAACATGGGGAAAACACAATAAAACTAAAATTTCCCACACATTCAAACAGACGTGGTCCAGAGTTTAAATTCATGAGGACAGGCCCAGAAGTTTCTTTAATTCCCTAACAAATCCAAAATATTACTTTTCTGAGCCTCAGTTTATTCTGCAAAACGGGAGGCCTTAGCTTCTAAGGAAACTTACGGCTTCTTTCTCCTCTCCCCTCAAGTGGAAGGTCTGTATGATCAGCGTAAAGGCATTCTTTGGTCACTGCTGGTGGGTGAAGGCTTTTATTGGTCTGGTTAAGTGGACAAGTGAGATATGTACCTACTAATATTTGTGGAGTCTGTGTTAACATCAACCAGGCTGCTGGGTTGGATTGTAGGGGAGGTGGGTATATTTGTCACACTTCAAATGATCATACACGGATAATTCTTGCTATGAGCTGAATTGTGTTCCCCCAAATTCAAAGATGAAGCCCTCAGCCTCCACCCCAGTGTGGCTGTATTTGGAGATGGGGCCTTTAAGGAAGTAATTAAGGTTAAATAATGTCGTAAGGGTGGGGCCCTGATCCAATAAGATCAGTGTCCTTATAGGAGATACCAGGAAGCTCCTTCTTTCTCTCTGTCTTGTGAGGACACAGCAGGAAGGGGGCTCTCAAACCAGGCTTGCAAACCAGGAAGAGGGCTCGCACCAAAACTGAATCAACTGCCACCTTGATCTTGGACTTCCCAGCCTTTAGAGCTGTGAGAAATTAACTTTCTGTTGTGCAAGCCACCCTGTCGATGGTATTTTATGTCAGTCCAAGCAGAGCAAGACAGTCCACTACTTGATTCTAGGCAGGACCAGCCCCGGGAGAGAAGACTCCTTCAGCTTTGCATGGACCTAAAGTGGCCATGGATGGTAGAGCAGAACTTTCATGCAGCAGGACTGGTCATAATTATAGTCACTGTGGAGTATGCCGTTTGTCTTGACCTTGAGGAATGTATTCACTTCCGTGAGTAAGACAGGGGCTCCAGGTGCCGTCTTGCCCCTTTCACTACTGCCATTTGCCATTACACACCCCATCATGCTGGGTCACCATGAGCCTGTTGGCAAGAAATATGCTCAGTGAGGCTTTGGGATGCTCACCAACTCTCAGAAAAGTATTTCAAGGCCCCGCCTCCGTTCCCTGCACTGGTTCCCTCCAGGCCTCCTGTCACAGCCTGTGTGAGACCCAGTATCTCTTCTTCCCCATCTGTTCCTCTTAATTCCCCATTCTCATCATTATCCATCTACAGTAAGCTAATGAACAAAAGTTGACGTGGTACATGCTCCGAGGTGCCTTACTATGAATTAAGAGCCTCAAACGATAAAAAAGGTCGGGCTATGCTTGCCATGGAACCTTAATTTAATCTACAAATGGAACATGGATTTCTGTGTTCTATAGGCTTTTTTTGTTTTGTTTTGTTTTTTTTCCATTTACTTCTCAGCAGTGTCCAGGCAATGGGCTCACCTTTTGATAGTGATCAATTTAATCCTGATTACTGGACGTTTTGGGATTTAGAAATGTGTCCTCACCCTAGATAACATTCAGAGACATCCTTTCATTGCCACTTGTAATTTCCAGACCAGTACTCCTACCTTTCTCTCCTATGATTGATTTCTCTAAGACCATTCACATCAAATAAGCACAACATCCCCTTTACTCCCCATCTCCTTTTGTAAAGAGCTGTGAAAAAAATCAGCCAATGCTTTGTGATTAGTTTCCAGAAGTCCTTGACTTCATACCCTACCCTTACCCCGTCCCCACCACCTGCTCCACCCCAGCAGTGTGGGTTAACCACATGAACACAGTAGGTCCTAGAAACCAAAAGAACATGGTGTGTTTTCTGAGGGAGAGGGGAGGAGGCACCTCTCTGTGACTCTGGTCCCTGTAAAAAGTCTTAGGAGAGGAGCTCTCAGAGTGGATGGACAATTCTGAGTGTACATCCCAAAGTAAGAGCTCTGCAGACAACGGTGAACCACAAGTCGAATGTCAATGGGCATAAACCATTGACTCAAAGTCAAGCAAGCAGCCAGTAGGAACCTTCAGGCAACTCTCCCATTGTTTGGCCTTATCATTAAAATCCTGACCCCTCCCCTTTTATTAGTCTTTTCTCTGCGCCAGGCCCTATGTGCTTGACTCCCTAATCTCAGTCATGCTCAAACTGGGGTTCAAGGATTCCAGAGGGACTGAGAATACCCTGAAGGAGAATTTAAACATTTTGTATTTTCACTTCGATAATAATCTTCAAACACATTTCCATAAGCACATTTGGCTGGGTCATCTGATAGACACCGTATAAACGAGTACTGTTCATAATATCAGTAACTTTTTTGCACTTGGGTTCTTCATCTTTGGTTGGTACCTTGAAGTGCTGTTTAATTGTCACTGGTTAGTGAATAAAGAACAGATGCTTTTCAATAAGTCACATAGGAAGGGGTCACAGATACAAATACCACAGGGGCCCATGGCTTATGGGAATGACTACAGCAGGGGAGTGGGGTTAGGGACAAACTAGAAGCCCGGGCTCAGGCTGAAGGGGCACCCGTTCAGCTCCAGACTCTGCAGCCTTGTGGGAATGTGGGCCTTGTGGGGCTAGAGCTCCGGCTTCTTAAGAGGAGCAGGAAAGACAGGTTTTTTTTTATGTGAAATTTCTTAATTCTTTTATAACAGCAACTAATTAAAAAAATTAATACTGTGTGTGTGTGGGGGGGCAAATGAAACATGTCATCACAGGTTATATGGTCTCCAGTCCTGTTTGCAGTGTCTAGACTAGAGAAAGCGGGTAGGCAAGTCAATCACGGGACAACATACGGCAGGTGAGGGAGGCCAAGAGCCACATCCTGGCAGCCATGAGAAACTCACATTTCAAGAAGCTGAATTCATTTCAGCAAAACAACATCACCCATCACATGAATCAATTTTAATTTTGTTGGCTTGCTGTTTGTTTTTTATTTATTTGTGAACTTGCCTTTAGTTCTCGTGTATGAGTGTTGGTCGATATTTAAGAAATGTCCGAATGTAAATAATTCAAGTCGACAGTGGGACCCTGTAGGATATCAATATTCTGAAGTCTGAGAAATGATGCCCCATTTCACCAAGTGTCCCCATCAATCCTTAGGAATGTGTATAATTACTCACATTTTATTGATGGCAAAACTGAGACTTAAAGAGGTTAAGTGATCTGTCCAAACTCACTCTGCTGATGAATGACAGAGCTGGGATTTGAACCGGGTCAGGGCTGACTCCGAAGCCCATGATTAACAACACTGGCTCCCAAATTAACAACACAGGACATGCGAATGATGCCGTGCCTCTCCCACCTGAGTCCTCTCACTTTGCTTTTCACTACTGCCGTTTGCTGTTACACACCCTCAGAATATAGAGAGGTCAAAGGCAAGGGGGAGGGGACAAAACTTGGACACCTGGGATTTGGGTCTCAGAGGGACCCAAGTTCAGACAGGCTTAGGAGGAACCTGTGGTCAGGACTGTCATCAACGATCTCTCAGTGACATTGCTGGCCACCTCACTTCCTGTGGCCTGGGAATCTAGCCATCATTTACAATCTTGTTTCTATAGATAAATATCATATAAGTTCCAGTAAAAGTTGGGAACCAGCTGAATGTTATCGAAACTGCCTGTGTCAGGATCAGGTCTGTGGTTAGTGAGAAAACTGCTGAGAAGGTGACGGGTCTGTGTCCCTGATGGGAAGATTAACTTTCTTTCTGTCCTGTGGCATGTAACCCACGCGTGGCTCGGTCTGCTACTGTATGAATGAGTGCCTGGGGGATGTGAAACGTTTAGCACAGGCTCCTCAGCACACCTGGGACAGTGGGACCTGAAAGAGGTACCCAGCTAAGGACAGATTAAACAGCACAAAAGAACACATGGGAAGGAAATACAGTAATATGTTACCTGTGTTTAGTTCAGTGCTAGAGCATGATGGGAAATTTAAATTTCCTTCTTTTACTCTTCTACAATACATTGCTCCTGTTATAAAGAAAAATTATTTTTGGATGAAAGGAAAAGGAATGTATGAAAAAAACCACTCCTGGCAGTGGGAAAGGAGCACTGTTGCCACACAGCCATCTGTTACATCTTTGTTAAGTGTCCCACAGTGTCAGAAGACAATAGGAGTCGCAGATTGGATTTAGAGTAAAATACGGACCGTCGTGACAGCTGGGAGTATTCCAAGGCACTTGTTCAAGGTGTAGGCACTGACACATTTCTTTGTTTCTTCCCAGTTGACTCATATCCAGCGCTGAGCCCTCCCTTATTCTCCCCCCTCCCCCCAAACCTCTCCCTGTAGTGGCTGGCACATGAACAAGAAGCATATGTGACTGCTCCCCTCCCCCCAAATTAAAGGTGAGGCCTGTTTCTTAATCCATGGTGGTTGTCCTAGATACGTGGCCCCTTTTGCCACCTGATGCTGCCGCCACTGTTGGTTCTGCACCCTTAATGGATACGTCTCTGCACTGGCTGCCATAGTGTGTGTATATGGGGTACCCCCCATTAAGTACAGGCCCCGTCTTGAAACCCTTTGCAGCAATCAGTTAGTATCTTTCTCCCAGATACTAACATAACTTTCCATTGGGGCCCCACATCCCCTAAATCCACAACCCCTCAACTCTCTCCTAGCATTGGGGCTGCAACCTCTCCCCACCCTTTAAAACCCCATCTCATATTCCTAGGCTTCACCTCCCTGCTCCAACCCTTCCTCATTTGGGGTAACTCCCAAACCTCCCAGATGGTCCAGAGAGACCAAATAAAGACATGGTTGGGACTGCTGTTTCAGCAGCCTTTAAAACCCAGAAAAGCCAATCACTCTCCATTGGAGAACAGGGCACAGAACGGAAGAACACAAAATCTGGCAGTTTCCTGTGAGGAAAAAGAGGAATTGTTTTATTCTTTTGCTCAGGAGTCCAAAGCAGCAAATAAATCACTAACTGGGTGCTTCTGTGCAAACAAAATACATAACTTAAATAAGTTGCTCAACTGCCCAGGTATATCTGGGGATAGGGGCGGGACAAGGGGACTGTCATCTCCTCCCAACATATTCTTCCAATGTTGTGCCTCTTCAGCAATTTTAACTGTGGTAAAATACACATAACACCAAATTTACAGTCTTAACCATTTAAAAATGTACAGTTCAGTGGCATTAAGTATATTCACATTTTTGTGCAACCATCACCACCATCCATCTCCAGGACTTTCTTCAAATTCCCAAACTGAAGCCCTGTATCCATTAAATACTAACTCATCCTTACCCACTCCTCCCAGCCTCTGACAACCACCATTCTACTTTCTGTCTCCATGAATTTAATTACTCTATGTACCTCATATAAGTGGAATCATACAGTATTTGTCTTTTTGTGACTGGTTTATTTCACTTAGCATAAATGTCCTCACGGTTCATCCATGTTGCAGCACGTGTCAGAATGTCCTTCCTTTTTCAACTCTGAATAATAGTCTATTGTAGGTACACTTCATGTTTTGTTTATTCGACCATCCATCGACAGGCGAGAGTTGCTTCCACCTTTTGGCTATTGTGAATAATGGTGCTATGACTACGTGTGTACAAATATCTCTTTGAGTCCCTGCTTTCCATTCTTTAGGGTTTCAACAACGTTTATGAAGGTCCTATGTTGACGTGATGGTTGCTAAGTCTGTGGTGACGATCACATGGTAAAATTAAGACCATGAGACGCGGAGAAGCTGGTTCAAGGGTGATTCCCTTTCATGCTCGTTCCTTGCCTGTTGGCACAGCATTCTTAGCTCACTCTGCCTGTGACAGTGAATTTCTCAGTGACTCACCCAGAGAAATCATTAAAGATCGGGAACTAAGAACACTGAGGAAAAATAAAGAGAACTGGTCGTTTTCTTCTTGGGTGAGAGTGGACTCAGATACCTTCTCCCTGATCGAAGGTAATCTTGATGGATTTCTGTTTGAAAATGAAGTGTTGATTAGGTGATTCTCCAGGGCCCAGGCTATGATTCTGGCTGGTCACCTTCCAGGAAGTGTGACCTCTATCAGAACAGGAGGAAAACTCACTAAGGTGTAAATAAAAATAAGGCAGGAAGAAAGACATTGTCTATCTTCACATCTTGACTGCCCCAGCCCAAAGAGGGACATGGTTTTAATAAATATCTCTAGACTTCTTTTTAAAAAATATGCTCTATCTTATTTGTCAAACCAAGTTATTAAAACATTTTTAATAGCCTCAGCATTGACAAAATATGGGACCAAGTTTGTTTTTACTTTTATTTTTAAAGAACTAAATGAGGCATCTGAAATCTGGAGTGGTAACTCGGTGAAACACTGTAGATGGGGTTTCCTGACGTAGCTTAGCTTTTTTTTAAAAAAAATCTAATCCACCTTTGTTTTTCACTAAACAACCAGAGCAAAGGGAGAGGGTAGAGACCTTTGGAGCCAAACTTTAACATGATTGTTACTTTGGAATGTCAGGTTAGAGTCAATTCAACTTGAGGGTTAATCTCAATAAATATTATTATTATTATTTTTTAAAGATTTTATTGGGGAATTGGGGAAGGGGAACAGTGTTGGGGAATTGGGAAAGGGGACCAGCCAAGTTGTTGTTCTTCAATCTTCGTTGTGGAGGGCGCCAGTCACCATCTGGCTTCCCATCGGCAGCTCGTGGCGCCTAAGGTCAAGGTGCTGTGTTCAATTTTAGTTGCATGTGGGTGTAGCCACCATCCCATGCGGGAGTTGAACCTGGCAGCCTTGTTGTTAAGAGTGCACACTCTATCCACTAAGCCATCTGGGCAGCAGCTCAGCTCAAGGTGCTGAGTTCAGTCTTAGTTGCCGGTGGGCATAGCCCACCATCGAACAGGCAATTTGTTGTTACACCAGCTGAGCCATCCTGCCACCTGTTGGGAGCTCAGTGACAGCTCAGCTTGGGCGCAGCATCACTGGCACATGTGGGAATCGAACCGGCAGTCCTGTTGCTCAAAGCTTGCCCTCTTAAGCCAACTCTTAACCAACTGAGCCACTTAGCCGGCCCCAATACAATTTTTTATATAAAAGCAAACATGAATATATTATAGAGAAGAAAATTTTCCATTCTGAAGACTAAGAGAAAATTGAAACTTAAAGCAAACCAGTTGGGTCATCAGCCTGAGTACCTGGGGATATGCATTTACTCTTATCTGCACTTCTGGAAGCTTCAATGGGAACCTCTGAGAAGGCACTAGATAGCCCTGGCCTCTCTCTCAACATCTTGACTTTTCAGCTTCAGCTCTGTAGTAGTCAATATGGTAACCACTGTAACAAGCAAACTTCAATTCTTGTTGGTGTAACAGAACAAAGTTTAATTTTCACTCACATCACAGTCCAGTGATGATGGGAGTGTGTGTGGTAGGAGACACTCTGCTCCAGGGAGTCATTCAGGGACCCAGGCTCCTTCAGCCTTGTGGCTCTGATGTCACCTAGGGCTTCTGAGTTCTCCACCAGCTCCTTTACATCCAACTAGTAGATGAATGAAGAGAGTGTGTAGGTTTTAGGAGCCAGGCATGGAAGTGGCATCTATCAATCCCACCCACACTTCATTAATCAGGACTAGTTGCATGGTCTCTAGATGCAAGGGGGCTAAGGAAATGTCATCTAGCTGTGCCCACGGGAGCAGAGCACATGGATATTCGTGGGCAGCAGCAGTCTCTGTGTCAAACTCCTAACTGGCTTGTTCTTTCTCATGGTTTCATTTATTCTCCCTGGATAGAACATATAATGGCCTGCTAATAAATCCACATCAGATTTCTGGTCAGCCTGTGGTTGCTTATCACAGGTTCCTATTCTCAAAGCTACCAGAGAGAAGCTGAATTTTCTGCAGAAGTAGGGAAAATGACCCCTCCTCAGTTCTATGAAATATTGTCACCTGGTGAGATGGGGAGAGGACTAGGCAGCATTGTTTGGGCATCTTGCCTTCACCCGCTACCCTACAATCATACCCCAGTATCCCAGGTCACTTTCTAAGAACAACTTCTTCAGCTGTAGTTATTAACTCTCTTCTCTTAGAAGGGTTCCAAAACTGTCCATGGAACCAGAGAAAGATGCAGCCACCTACATCCTGTCTCCTGGCCTGGAACTCTCCACCTCTGGGCTCCACCACTTTCTCTCAGTGAAATGCAAAGATTTCAGGCCATTCGAAGAAACCAAATATTTGGGTCTATCTGCCACAGCAGGCCGTCACACAAACCAGGACATGTCTGAAGTACCTTGTTTAGGCGCAGTAAGGGTCATCTAATTAATTACATGTAATTTCCTCAGTTACAGATGGGGAAAAAAAATGAGTGAGTGCACAAGTGGGGCAAAATCAAAGGGGGTGGATTAGAGAACAGAGACTCAGAGGAGCAGCCTGGCAGAGCTTTGCAGCCACACAATGATGGTGACAGTTCTAGGAGTTGAGAACAAGACAGGCTCTGGCATAGAGGACAGAGGGGAAAGGGCTGATTTTAAAGACATTCCTTAGGAAACAGCAGTCAGCCTGTTGGTAGATGGAATGTGTCTGAATCCTTGGCAAAGGCGCTTCCATTGAATCTGAAGCTGTTTGTGCTCCTTTGAAAATACTGGTATTAATCCAAGTCTATTATTACCACTGCATTTTCATTTCCTCTTCTCTCTTATGTTTATATTTCTTGTGGCCCACACTAGTCCTGAAAGGTTTACCTGAGATTTTACATATAAACAACATGAATAGTTTTAACCACAATGAGGTCACACCCTAACATTATTCATAGGCTTTTTGTTCATTTTGAGTGAGAGGAAAAATTCTCCAATTCTTCACATAGATCCTAATTGGGCTTGAACAGAAAAATAATTTATTTTCTTCCTTTAATATTTATTAAGTATCATACCATGCTGACATTTCTCTGGGGGCTGACATGATTTTGATGGAATAGTCGATGGAGGAAGCATCCACCCTCAATATTCCCCCTTTTCCTCCTTTGCCTTTTATTCCTCCTTCCACATCACTTCCTCCAAAGAAAGTCGCCTCATGGGCCAGCCAGCATTCACAATGGAACCTTCTGAAATGGCCACGTGGAGTCCGCCCTCTTTCTCTGTGGCAGATCTGTCATCCAGGAGTTGGTCCCTTTTCCTCACCTATATAATGAAGCTTATGATTTATTACAAACTTGGCCCAAGGCCTAATTTCTGTTCACAAAGCCCTGTCATCTTTGGATGAACTGTGCTGTTTAAGGGCCAAGATTATAATGAAACACTGGCTTGACAGTTCACAACAGTGGGAGTTCGGAAATATAGGAGGCGGTGCCCTCAACAGTGAACAAAGACATTTAGAATATCCAGCGTTACTGAGCTGTCTGTGGCGTCGCCTCCTTTCATTCACTAGGCTAACACTTCCAAGGCCGGATCCTCATACATTTACTGAGAAACTCGTCTTGAGACTAATCCAATGTCCTTATTTCAGAACTTTTGAAATACTACCTCTTCTAAGAAGTTCACTGAAATTAAGTGGAAGTGAAATAATATCTTTCTTCCTTATTCTGCAACCTTGAAACAGTAGCTCACCTCAGAGCACCAAACTGGAGCCAGCTATTCACTTCATTTATCTCCAGATGGGTTCTTTCATCTATAAATATGTTACTATAATATTTTCTAAAACTTAAATGGCAGAAGACATCAGAGCTGTCACAGAAGATATTAAAGAATACAGACTTTGCCTTATTCAACTTAGTATGTTTTGTAGAGCATGGTACATAGTTGGTGCTAAACATTAGGTGGATGAATTAATTTCCTAATGAATATGCTACTAGTTTATCACCCCAAAAAGACTCTGAGATGCCTCATATGATCCCCACCATCTGTTAGGGCAATTGAAAATGGTGCTTGTGTTTCAAAAAAAGGCAATATGAATAAAAGAAACAACTTGGACTTTGGACAGACAGTAACAAAGCCAGACAAGCCCAGCTCTGAAATGAGCCGTGGCAATAATCCAGCCATTGATTTTTTAGTATCTGGACATTTACAGGAATGATGAGATGCTGCTTCTTAGTCACTCAGCTTCTACAAGATAATATTTTTTCTAACCCCAAACCACAACGGTCCTAACCACAGAACAATGCACTGTAACAAGAGCAGTGTGTACTGTCACAGCATTTCTCAAACTGTGTATCACCCAACAACAGTCCCAGAAGCTATCTGTGTTAGAAAGTGTGCGGGGGCCACGTGAATTAGTCATTATCGCATATCATGCCCCCATCTTGTGCATTACAATGTACAGTTGTATATGAAAGACTCTGAGAAGTTGACATGCTAAGTACAGTAAAACCTTGGATTGCGAGTAATATAGTTTGCGAGTGTTCTGCAAGATGAGTAAACATTTCCAATACATTTTGATGTGGTAAACGAGCGATGTCTTGCAATACGAGTAGTTTGTTTCTGGAATGAACTATGCTCGCAAACCAAGGATACTGTATATTGGAGCACAGGATTCCTGTTTTTCACGTAATGTCTTCTACTTGTGCTCAGAACCCACTTTCAGTAAGACGAGTCTGCCTGCAGCTTGTTGAGAGCTTTTTCATGCACATGGAGCAAGGATTTGCAACCTGCAATATGTGTGTGCCAGAAGTGGCATGCTGGCCTTTCTTTCCTGAAAGGTGACCCTGACCATTTGCCATAGGAGTCGCATTAGCCACATGTTCTGCAAGTGAGAGTTGGCAGGTAGACCAGAAAGACCAGAAAGCGCGAAGCTGGGTACATAGTCTTGTGAAGGCTGGCAACCAGGTAGAGATGCCAACTCCCAGCTTGGGCTGAGGGCACACTCATTCCTAGAGACACAGCAGTGCTCTGCGGGTCAGGGATAGAGTGTTGGCTAGTCACAGGGGTGGGTGACAGCCCTGGCAGCACATCTGACACTTCTGTCAGTGGCAGATCACTATTTGCTGCTATTTGCTGTTACTTTGAAATAAATCCACAACCTAGCAGACTAAGTGGGAAAATGTGCACAGTTTCCTCGACAAAATTCAAATAGTCTCAGGGGCTATGCAGGCTTCCAGGACAAAAATAGGTACCATACGTTGGTGTGTGAAACAGGTTTCCCAATCCTGATGGCAGGAAGCTACGGTGTCCTGTTAAGTCGCAGCATTGTATCTATTGTGGTCAGGTGCTAGACTCTGGGTTTTCTGATGTGTTTCTTATCTCCCCATCACTTCAGAAAGCTGAGAAATACATTAAAAAGTCAGTTCTTGGCTTTTGATTTTCAAAAGCCTAAGCCTCAGGAACAATAAGAAATACCCACAGCATGAAAAACAGATTTGGAGGAAAACCTGACAAAGGAACATAGTTTCCTGCTATGCCCACTCCCTCACCCAAACTGGAATTTTCCCAGTTGGGGAAAGGAGAGCAGAGAAGAAGGGGTGTGTGAACACTGATGGGTACTTTGTTCTCCACTGCAGACTGAGATTCAGAGAGGGAAAGGATGATGGAAAGATCCGGAAGGTGAAAGGGGTTGGCGTGTGTAAATTTGTGGAAATGGCAAGATGGCAGAGAAGATGTCTGCAGACTTTATCGAGTTCTCTGTGAGAGCCGCTGGGTTACCAGGTGCCCAAGAGTGGCACTAAACTTACACAAAGAGAGAGCAGGGGCAGGAGGGAACAAGGGGTCACTCAGCAGTAAATCAACCAACAAAACAACTAACCTACCACAATCTAACAACCCAAAGGGGTCGAGAGGCTCTGAGTGGGGCCCCCGAGAGATGCTTCCTGCAGATACGTACAACGCAGCATAGCTGGACCCGGACCTCCTTCCAGGCCTAGACCTTCTTGCAGACCTCTGGCCCTGGAAGTTGGTACTGGCTTCCTTGTCTCCTACTGTCCCTGACAGATGCCCATGAAGACCAGAGTACCACATATTGGTACTACACGAGTCCTTGGGAACTTAGACAATCTCAAAGGAAGGGGTGATGAGAGAAGAGGGGATGCTGATATTGAGATTCAATTTCTGCCTCTCCCACCCAAGAAAAAAAGGCTTATGATAGAAATTGACTTCTACTGAAGAAAAACAAAGTTCTATTTCATGCACACTTGTGTTTGTGGGATCAGATTTGTACTATGCTAGAATAGACAACAATTAAATCCTAAATTATATGACTACTTCTATTCTGACAAGTTATAGTTTAACATGCTGAATAGTGACAGAAAAAAAAGGTTGCAGCCTCACAGAGCTCAGAGATAGACACATGCACACAACACACACGTTGACATACTCACATAATCTCTACACATATGTACAAACACAAGTACGGACACTACAGACACTCAGACATACACAGCATCTCATACTCACAGATATGTACCTCAGACACATATCATACACATGTGTGCACACAATCATATTTGCACAGTGTAGCTCTCCTAGGACTCAAAGGCTTTTGCCATTCAGAGGAGGCGTGTGGAAAGGGAGAAAAACCTTTCATATTCATTCTTCTGAAATAGATACAAAACAGGAAGTGGTATCGCCATAGGTTGTCTCGTGATCTTCTATTTTAGAGCCTTTAGAAAGGATATACTCTCCTACAATTAGTAGTTTGGACAGAGAAGTGAGTTGTGACCTGGAGGTTCTCGTGCCCTCTGCTTGCTGAGCCCCTTTCCTTCTTCTTCTTCCTGACTCCTGTTGGTCCTTTAGTATTCAGCTCAAGTGTCAGCTCTTCTAAGAGGTGCTTAGGTAACATTCAATTCAAAAACAACAACAGTTAATATTTACTGAGCATGTACAGCGTTCCAAGCACTTTACACGTCGTATCTCATTTCAACCTCCCAACAATTTTATGAGGTTCATGAAATTATCTCCTTTGTACAAATGGGGAAACTGAGGCACACAAAGATTAAAGAAGTCATTCCAAGCAATGAAATTCAGATTCAAACCCATCCTTTCAGAGCCCACCTGCCTGTGTAGGGGTTCCCTAAAAGCAGACCCTTGAGATAAGGATCTGGGTGTGAATGGTCTATCTGGGAGGCGACCACAGGAAGCTCAGGTGAGGGGGCAGGGAAGGGAGGCAGTGAAGGAGGAAAAGCCAGTAAAGGGTGTATTACTGAGAGGGTTACCTCTGTGGACAACAGGGCTCAAGCCTGCCAGAGACCTTCTCAAGGGCCGAGGAACATGTACCTCAGAATTGCTGCACTCAAGAGTGAGGGGACTGGGATGCTGATACCATAAATTCAACCCCTTGCTTGTTGAAAGTTGGTCTTTGGGGTCCTAACCCCTCCACACTCTAACTCGTCCTGTGTTGGGCTGAGCACACGCCTCCAGGCACAGAGACACGGGTAGAAAGCTGACGATGCCTATGGAGATAGTCCCCTGCAGCTGCAGGAGACGTCCAGCGTGGTTAGCTAAGGGGATGCAAGTAGGGTACCATCAACAGCATCTGCCGTAGCAGCCACTCACCCATCATGCTCTCCTGCCTCCAGTCTTCCCTCTATCATAATGACATTTGTCACATTATTGTGAAGTGGATTTTCTGCCTGTCTGTTCTTTAAATCAGAACTCCTGCTTGTAAGTGAAGAAAACCACAACTTCAAACAAGTTAAAAAAAAAAAAAGAGGGAGTTTGTGGGTTTGTGTAACTGCAAGGTTGGACATCTATCCATCTGGACCCGGGGCTCAAGTGATGTAATCACACTCTTGCTCTGACCCATTTCTCTTGCTCATTTCTTAGATCTCCTCTCCTCTGTGTTGGCTCTAATTTCAAGCAAGCTTTTTCCACGAGATGGCAAAGGCGGCTCCTAGCATCTCCCATCTTACACTGTTCTTACATTGCTATCGCGGATGCTGAGGGCACCTTCTCTTTAGTTCCATCAGAAGTCCTGGGGAAGGATTGAAATGGCTGACCTCAGGTCACATGTCCATTTCTGAACCAATCACCATCACACTTTGATTGGTCAGGCCTGGTCATGTGCCCATCAGAGCCGGGGAAGTGAAGTTAGCAACACTGGAAGCACAGTGACTATAAGTGGGGCTGTCCCCACAAAGAGACGCTGAGCAGATGGAAGTGTGCATCCACTACTTCATGTCTTCATGGCTAGACCATAATCTTCAGTGTAAGGACATGCCTGGTTTCACTTTGTATTCCCAGCCCCCCACCCAGTATATGGCACATAGGAGGGGCTTACTTAACATTTATTGAATGAATGAATGAGGCTAACTAGTGTTCTGAAGAGGAAATACCCACAGGGCATCCAAGAGGCTTTGTGAAGTTGTTATAGGGCATCCTGAGATTAGGGTTCTCCCAGTGTTTGCCTTACCTGGCACAGGTGTCCTTCACAGTCAGGCCCGTCTGACCACTATGCCTGCTCTCCTCCTATGGATCCTGTAGGTCTCACTTTAAATGCCCCTTCCTCAGAGACACCTTTTCTATCTCCTCAGTTAGGATAAGTTCCCCTGTGTGTAGGCTCCCAGGACACCTCATCCTTCCCCTGGTCAAACTCATCACCTTCTTGTAATTAATTGTTCCATTATGTACCTCCCCTGTTACACTATAAGCTCGTGGGGTGAGGGAACCCTGGGACGTTTTCTGACAAACACCAATTCTCAGTGGACACCAGCTGGCTTTCCTACAAGTCAATTCAGTTCTGACACTAACTACCCAGTTAGCACAGGCCTCACAGGTTAAGGGCTCAGTCCCACAAAAACACCCCTATGCCTTGTGTCAGTCACAAGTCCCAAGCCACCTGTATTTCTGGGGTTCCTACTGTCCCCCCCACTCAGTTGATAATTTGCTAGAATGGCTCACAGAATTCAGAAAAACACACTTTATTTATGTTTACTAGTTTATTATAAAGGATATAAATAAGCAGCCAGATGAAGAGGTGCTTGGGTGGGGTGAAGTCTAGAAGAATCCCGAGCACAGGAGGTGGGGTGTGCTACCCTCACAGCAGGTAGATGTGTTCACCAACCCAGAAGAAAGCTCTCTGAATCTCCTTGTCCAAGAGTTTTTGTGGAGCTCAATCTCTAGCAAACACCCCTCACCTCCATGTCCAGGTTGGTGAGTGGAGATGAAAGCTCCAAACCTCTAATCACTTGTCTTTCTGGTGACCAGCCCCATCCTGAGGCTATCTAGGGGTGCCATCCTAAGTTACCTCATTAGCATAAACTCAAGTGTGATGGAAAGGGGCTCAGATGAAAAACAAAAGACCTATCAAAAAATTCCAAGGGTTTTGGCAGCTCAGTGCCAGGAACTGGAGACAAAGACTGAATATATTTCTTCTTACACCACAGAAAGAAGATGACCATGTTCACAGCTATGTCCACGTGCCTAGCACGTGCCTGGCACACAGGAACCATGCAGTCAGTATTTGTTCAATGAACGAATGAGCTAACAAATGAATACGTGGTTTCCTCTGATGTGTGATAGCAGCTTCCCCAAGCACTGGGGTGGCAGAGCTGAGCTTTGGCCCTGGAGCCCACTTGGGTAATTAAGAACTGCTCATGCCAGTTGTCCAGGGCCCCCCCTGGAATGCGTGTGGAAGTGTGTCTCTCCCCATTAAGAGAGAAGCAGGCTGTTGGTTGGCTCCCTGAATGGCTGGAGCTAATGGCACCCCAGGGGAAGCAGATGTCTGCAGGACAAAGGGGACAAAGGCCACCTTGTTTCCAGTTTCCAGGACAGCCTGGCAGCCCCTCCCTCCTCTTCCTGGGAAAAAGCAGCCTCGGCGAGGGCGTCAAGGAACTCGGTGCTGGCAGCAGTAGTAGCCTCTGAGAAGCAGTGTCCTAGCAAATCAGTCACTGGAAAAAGAGACCCAAACCCACCAGAGAAGCGGTGAAATAGGGTTATGTAGTCCCAAAACTGAAGAGAACTTTTTTTCTGAGAAACGGATTCCCAGAGGTACTGAGATAGAATGTATCAACATAACAAGCAGAGAATTCCTATTAGGAGGTTGGAGGATGGGAAACAAATAACCATATTAATAATTCTGTTCAGTTTCATTCCCATCTGTTGTCTAAAGGAAAAAAATCAAAGATAGGCATATTATTTCTTCCACTGCCCAAACCAAAAAAGCATGACCACCGTCATAAGTGAGAAACACGGCTCTCATTTCATTGACATTAATGCTCAAAGGGTTATAAAAATAAGACAAAACAGTATTCAAAGTATGTAAAGTTTGAATATATTATTTTTATCAACTAATGTAAATTAAAATAAATGTAAAAAAATTTTAAAAATTAAAAATGTTCATGTTTTCAAGTATGTATTTGTCTTCTAAAAACTCAAAATATACCTTTAAAATTAAACGGCAAAATACAAATTATAGTACCCGAGTGCCAAAAGTTTATATCAAAATCATGTAAATAAAATCATTTTAGAAAAATAATTCTGGTGTTCAATGTCCATCCAGTGGCCAATGTAAGAAATGTGTCCCACTTCACTCATGCTGTATCGAGATCTGTATAAAAAATTGTTGAAAAGAGATATGTTGTTTAATATTGCAAAATGTTCCCCCATTGGCACACACGTCTGTGGTATAAATACCGTGCCAATCTCAGAACCAGACCAGGAATTGAAACTCAAAGAGAAGCCAGGATGCTTGGCTCCACTGGGAACTGATACTTTGTTATGCAAGAATCGACTGCATTTATGCTATCTGGGAGGAAGGATTTAAGACATTCACTGATTTGTTATTTCTGTTATCCATGTATT
The DNA here is from genome assembly GCF_001890085.2 of Hipposideros armiger. NCBI lineage: Eukaryota > Metazoa > Chordata > Mammalia > Chiroptera > Hipposideridae > Hipposideros > Hipposideros armiger. The sequence continues at coordinate 4,209,580 of NW_017731397.1, read as the reverse complement.
TACCCAGCTCAAATGCTCCATGCACCCCAAAGCCGTACCTGCCCTAAACCTCCCTGGAATCCAGATGGAGTCCCTTTGTGGACACAATGCAGATGTGGGCTTCTGGGGCCTGAGGCCTGAGGGGTGCTGTTTGGGCACATGGGTCACACTCTGCCAGGGCTGATCATCAGACCCCGAGGAACAGAACGGCCATGAGATAATACATTTATATTTCTGTGTATTTTGTGATATTGAAGCCCTTGAAAGCAGGAGTGGGCAGACATTTTCTGTAAAGGGCCAAGAGTAAATATGTTTGGCTTCGGCGTCTATTGCAGTTACTCAACTCTGTCCTTGAAGGACAAAAACAGCTAAACGCAGCTTGTAAATGAATGAGCGTGGCAGTGTTCTAATAAAACGTTCTTTACCCAAACAGGCTGGATTTGGTCCAGTCTGCAGGCCCTCGTTCTAATGAACACACAGGGCCCTGGCCAGGGGCTTCCCCTGCCTGGATCAGGCAGTCCTGACAGTTCCAGCTCCTGTGATTTTTAAGCATTTGTAAAGCAACAGATTCAAGAGAAATAGGAAAACTTTGTGATCACCAGCAAAGCTCCACCCACTTTTTCATAATCCTGATGAAGATGCTTGTGGTCATGGTTGTGTGACCTTGGGCAAGTCCTTTAACCCCTCTCAGCTTCAGTTTCTTCATCTGTAATATAGTCCATTTGCTCTATCTAGCTCCCTCAAAAGACTATTAAGAAAATCAAAATAATGATGACGATGATGGTGATTATAACACTAATGCTTTTCATTTGCAAAGTGCTTTATAGTTTTCCGAATTGTTTTCCTTTTAATCCTTACAAGAATCTTATGAGATCATTAGCCTCAACCCCATTTTCAGATGTATGGAAACTGTGAGGCACTCACAGAGAAACTTGCTGGAGGACACCCCGCTGGTAACCAGCAGAAACCAGGTCTCAAAACCATTTAGCCCCATTCTCAGTTGTAGGGCCACTTTTATTTCAAATATGTGAGATCTCCATGCACTATCTTAAGTGCTTGTAAAACCAATGCTTTTTGAAACATTTTTTTTCACCCTGGACCTTGACCCTCTGAATTATAATTCTCCTACTATTTAAACCTATCATAGTCACTAGACATTCTCTTACAATGTCTGTGATGCATTTGATTATTATTGAACACACACCATTTATGCCTATATCTTGGGTTGTGCCAACAGGAACAGAAAACATATCAATTTTATTAATTTCTCCCCATCAGGGCTTTTCCATTAGTGTGCCAGTGAGAGAGTTCTTTGCCAACTCAGCAGTGAATTATATAAGCACTACTTCCTCTATTTTCTTTCCCCCCAAAATGACCCTTACCTGTACAGGTTCAACATGTAATTTGAGGAAGACATTCAAGAAACTTGTCTCTGCTTGATGAGGTTCCATGTATAGACCTGATGCTGCCTCATTTGTTCATCATGGTTGTTTACCAAATGGCACGTCTTTCTCTTGTAAATTCTAAGTCGAAGCTCAATCTCTTTATTGCAGTGGAATTACAATTTGTCAGATAGCTCTTGAAACCAAACTGTTTGACTTCTAAGGTTTAGAAATATTTCATATTTTGCTTGTTTTTGTGCTAAAAGGATGTAATAAGAATTATGTCCATCACTCATTAAAAGCTTGGTTCTCTCCGACATTTTCAATCCTATGCGCTCTAACCTTCCTTATGTTCACATTTAGTGTTTCTCTCACGTTTGCCCTTTCTCACACAGATTTGGCAGTTTTCATCTTAAAAAGCTGTGCTGCCCAAAATGGTAACTACAGACCACATATGGCTACTTAAATTTAAATTAATTAAATTTGAAAACTCACTTCCTCTAGCCAAATTTCAAGTGCTCAATAGCTCATGCGGCAGAGGCTATACTGTATCAGGCAGCACAGGTATAGGATGTTTCTATTGTTGTAGAATGTTTGATTGGACAGCATTGTACATGGATGGAGACACTAATTTTGACAAACTTTTTAATCCGGTACAAATTCATTTGAGAACTATGCTTGACCCACAAAATTTCCTCTTTTAAACCACCCATGCTAATAGTAAGGCTAAGACCAAGACTGCCAGTCATCACAGGTACCATTTACTGACTACATGGCATGTGCCATGCACTGAGCTAAGCCCTTAGTGTATACCACCTCATTGAATCTTCATAATAAGCCCATGTGATTATCAAGACTTATTTGGAAACGGAAGTCCAGGGTCACATAGCAGATTTGGTATTTAAACCCAGGTCTTTCTGGCATCAGAATCTGAGCCCTTAAACATTCAGCTATATCAACTCACCATCTTCATCCTCCTCGGCCCCCTGCTCTGAGGTTGGTCTGGCCAGGCAACCTGGGGAGAGGGCCAAGGCTGCATGTCATGCTGGAGGGGAACCCTGCCAAAAGCAAGGGCAGATCTGGGCACAAGTAGGCAGCATAAATTATCTACGTGGGAGTGTTTCAGTTCAGGCTCGTTTTGTGCTAAAATGTAAGCAGTGTCCTTCATGACACAACTACTGAGGCTTTTTGCAGACTGGATACTGTTCCACAGGAAATGCCCAAATAAGAGTAATCACTGGAGGGTCTGTTAGGGTTGGTGAGTAAAATTTGACATTAACCAAAAGAACTGGATGTGTGGGTGGCTTCTTCTTTTCTCCTCTCCCTCCTCCTCCTTCTTCTCCTTCTCCTTCTCCTTTTCCTTCTCCTTCTTCTTCTCTTTTCATTTTTTTCTTTTTGAAAGCCCTTATCTCATTCTACAGGTCCCATGGGCCAGTGATCACCACAATCTTTGCTTCAAATATTTTCTCTGGACCAACTCTAGAAGATTGGCTGCTGCCACCCCTTCAAAGCAAATAGTCCATATGGCTGCCCTGAATGTTACGTTTTTACTTTGAAGCTTAAATTTAGTTTTGTTTTTAATGCAAACATCTGCAGAGTAGAGAGCAGGGAATTGCGTCTCTAGGAGGCAGCCTAAAGGTTTTCTGTAGCTCATCATGAAAATCATGTTTCACATCAGTCATGGATTTCTTACTTGTCTTTATTCCCTAATATTCCTTTCTCTCTTTCCTTCTTCTTTCTGTCACGTGATTTCTGGAAAGCAGGCTTTTCAGTTGTCAAGAATTACTCTATCTATTATTACTTTTTTATAGGTCATACTGTTGCCAAAGTGAGTACATGTAAATTGGAACAAGTAAGACAGAGTTTCCCTAGAATGAGTTTTCAGAGAAAGCCGGCTAAGCCCAGGATGTGGGGAAATTTTCCTTGGAATCGGGCAGTGCCATATGACCTTCAGGGTCTAATTTGGCCTCTTCACACCCGTTCTACATGGAAAGGCAAAGAGTGGCAGAATGAGAACTACATGAGCCTCCCTCACAGGACCATGGTTCTCTCGAACCTGAATATGGTGTTTCAGGCCCAGTCATTAGACTTTTCATTAAGCATTTATCTGGCATATTAAGACACATTTGGGTAATCAGCAAGAATGAGTAAGAACACAAGAGCATACCCATTAAAAAAATCTCCACTTATTAGTCATGTTTGCAAGTTACCAATGATCAAACACCAGCCAAATCCTGTCCATAATCAAGAATAAAAGACATCCATTGAGAAGGCAGACTTTTGAGATCATGACATCAGAATTGGGTTGAACTGCATGAGTCAGAATGGAAATTCATTAGGTCTATGGACAGAGTGAATAATATAAGATAATAAAACTTGGAAAAGTCAGAACCAGTGGGCTGGGACATAAGAGAAATGTGGTCAAAGCTGAATTTCAAGATTTGGGCAAAATTGTTACTAGGCTTAATAATGTTGAGTGCACTCTAGGCTCCAAGGGTCATGGACTGTGTCTAGTTTTTCTTCTCTTTGTGTCTCCAGCACCGAACAGCACCTAACATATAGTAGGCATTCACCAAGTATTTTGTAAGTTAATAGAGTAATAAATACATCAATAAAGTGAAATTTATTTTCTATCCTTTGTCACAAGTACAGCCTCTCTTGGTCCATGTAGCCAAGGTACCATGAGAAGTCATATGGCTGCCTGGGTGCCCCAAATGGGCAGACTACGATAAGCGATGGTCTGTTCTTCAGGCATTCATTGCTGTTTTGTCTTGTTTTTCTGCCCTCCATCAGACCTTAACTATGCTGGAACCTTTTCCCTGAGAGCCAGTTTATCTCACTAATGTATTTGTACTGGGTCAATGAATGCAAAAAAGTGTAGGGGGATAAGTGTACCCATCCCTTGTAACACATTTTCATTTTAATGTCATGGTTAAGAGCAAGGACTTTGGGGTAGGACCTGGATGGGAATCTGCCCCCTAATAGCTATAAGACCCTGAGCAAGTCACTTAGACTCTCTAAGCCTTTCTTGGTTGTAAGTAAGATA
>NW_017731397.1:4194198-4198793 GCF_001890085.2 Hipposideros armiger | reverse complement strand
ACTTGGGCCAGTGAAGCAACATCCTCCACAACTAGACTGAAGAACAAAAGGACAGCAACTTGTCTGTTCCCCTTCCCCCGATTCCCCAGTGCTGTTCCCTTCCCCCAATTCCCCAATAAAATCTTTAAAAAAAAAGATCAGGGCAGCTGAGCTCTATCACCAAGCACCTCCCACTCCTCAGCCAAACCAGGTCTTAACTACACTGTACGGACCAGCTTGTGAACGGCATGGGCTAGGTAACGGCTATTTTTCATAGGGGGAGCTTTCTCTGAGCACAGTATGAAAGCTGAGGCCGCGTGCAGGTATGGTCACGCTTCTGAAGTCACAGTGCTGTCTAGTAAAGGATGTAGCTATATCCCCATCTGAAATTTAGATGAACTTGAATTACAAAGGACGCAATGCCAGGCAAGGGTGGGAGGGGAGAGAAAGGAGGGAGGGTGGTGTGTGGAGGGAAAGGCAGACCTGCAGACAGCCCTCACCCTACTGCAGAGCGGGACTGGCGGGGAAGGCTGTCGTTCACATCCTTTTCGGTTATTAAATCTACACTTCTGATAACAGGGGGCACTGGAGCCAGAAACTGTGAAACTGACACTTTCCAGACCCGATTTACCTCTGATTCTCCACAACAGTTTGTATTTTTATAGCCCCTTGCAGCCTGAGGCTCAGCGTGGCCCATAACACTTCTGAGCAGGAGAAACTAAAGATTTAAAGACCAAGGTCCTATGCGGAAGCAAGAGTCAGATCCGGAAAACCAACTTCTCTCGTTTCCCCAAGTGACACCGTTCCCCCTTCCCGAGCCTGTGCAGCTTCACGCAGAGAGTTGACATGTTCAAAGGTTTGTTTTTTTGACTCACCTCTTCCGCTTTCCTTCCTCTCCTCTGTGCAGCATTTGGAAAACAGAAAAGCACAGCTCGGCTCCCTGTAGCCACTCACCAGCGAGCCCACACTCACATACCAGGACCAGGCGGTCCCAATCTCGAGGGACCTAGTGATGACATTTGGATCCCAGAATCAAGGAAAGCAGGTTTGGCGCACCAGCACTTCTAGGGGATACTGACATGGCTGGCTTTTCTTTCCCTGCTTTTGTGGAGGTTAATGGCGGCAGAGATCGTCCAAACAAACAGATGAACTCCAAAGTGAATTGAATTTGCCTTTGAGTTGTTTCTCCAAATTCCACACACTCCCTCCACATGACACTGTACTAAGACAAGCATGAGAATCGCAGCGTCCTGAGGGGATGCACTGCCTCCGCATGATGGTGAGAAAGGAAAGTGCTGGAAGGCAGGCTGGACATGTCTGGATGGTTCAGGGAGCTACCTGGAGACCGCAGCTGCTGGTGCGTGATGGCGACTCTACTGCACATTATCAGGTGTGAGTGGACCAGGAGAGCTTTCTTCTTGCTCTCAGGCCCTGGCCTGAGTACAGAGTAAATTTTTGCTCCGGCTTATTTCAGGGTAAGCTTGGGTAAAAGCCTCTTCTTTGCAAGGAGTCTGGAAGAGCCATTTCTGTTATTAGAAGGGTCTGTGACGGCCTTGTCAAGGGCTGTTCAGGGGGCAGGATCTACGAAGGGCATCGAAAGGAGGGCACGCTGGCTGTTTCTGCAGCCTCAACCCCGCCTAACGATCNCCATTTGTAGTTGTTCTTCAGTGAATTGCCTCTCTGTATCCTTGGTCCATTTTTCTGTTGGGTTATTTATCCCAGATTACTCATGGGAGATCTGAGGACTAGAGAGATAAAGTTAGCTGGCTTGAAGTCTCACGGGCAGTAAGTGGCTTGGCCAGCTTTGTTGGCTGCGTTTCTTGTAAATGTATATTTTCAACCACGAGGTCAGTTATTCTGTCTCAGGTATGGTCAGGATTAACTAATTAATGAAAACCTAAAGTCTGCATCAGGAAACTAGTATCATTCACCCACAGAGATATGGCCCCTTCCTGCTTTTTTTTTTTACCTGAAACAACCCAGGTATATGCTGCAGCTGCCTCCAGGGGCTGGGCCTGCAGGGAGGCCCTTAGGAAGGAAGGCTATCAGGCTGCCTATCCAATCACCATAACTGTCAGCCTACACGGACCCTGTTGCCCATTCTACAGCACTTAGCAATTAAGATGCTCCTAAAGACACAGGCAGCCAGAACTAAAGAACAACCTATAGCTTACAGCCATTTCCTTACTAAAGCCAATTGGAGCTAGACAGACCTTAGCTTTTGGTGCAATTCATTCTCCAAAATCCAAACCCAAGACTTCTCCCTGAACCTGGCAGAACTCAGCTGTAAATGGACAGAGAACACACAGCAGCTGTTGTCAACTCACCAGACATCACGCCAGGGGCACCCTCCCATTATCTGTGGCAGAACCACCCCTTTCTTTGGCAAAGGAGGTTTGCAGTCCCACCTTTCAGGGTCTGTGGGGACTCAGCCTGCTTCTCAGCAGGACCAAGAGCACCTGAATGCCCTGGGAATGCCTTCCTTATAAACAGAAGCCCTCTGCAGGGCTTCCACTGGCTGGAAGCCCGAACAGCATCTGTGCCATGTCATACATTCTGCACAGGACTAGCTGCGGGCATGTTGGGAAAGATACCCTCAGGAGAGGAGCTGAGGTTGTCGGTAGGCAGCTGTTCAAATCCAAGAGCCTAGGGCCATCGCAGACCCTTCTGCAGGCAGCCTCCATTAGGTTCACAGTGATTCCAGGCAGCTAAGAGACTTTTTTTCCAATGGCAAGTAAATGAACCTGATTCTTTTTATCACTCCATACTCACTCATCCTCTAATTCCAGTTGTGTCTTTGTGACCAGGTTCCCATAGCTTGAGGCTCTCTGAGCTTTCAACACAGACCCTGCCGGAAGAAGTGCTACAGGTAGAAACCGGTCCCAATCAGAACCCAGTTCTGCCACCCAGTGGCCCGGCTTTGAGGTGTCAGAGTTCTGATACAGCTCTCTCAAATCAAAATCCCTGTTCCCTTCTTTGGAAATACTAGGGAAACGCCACTCAACCTTCTCTGAGGTCTGAAGCAGGAGGGTTGGGGTGACCATAACCAAAGACCCTCTAATTGTCACAAGGGGGAAGGGCAGGCCTGGGATGGGAAAGGATGTCAGGGCAGTGATGAGACGGAAGGTGCACATGTATGAGTAGGAAATGAGCACTAGCTGGATTTAAGAAACCAGAAAAGAAAGGAAGATGGAGGCGGGGAACAGGAAGGGTTCCGAGGACACTGAATCTCAAGGGCTGGTTGTGCCAACAACTTGCATTGAGTCAGTGGCCCAGCACTGGTGGGCTGGCCCTGGGGGCCTTCAGAAACCCACCCCACTCCTTTGGTGACCGTGAAATTGTAGGGTCTGATGGGGGGTGGTGAGGATTCATGGATGATTCTCATCAAGAGAGAGCATGAGAAGGGCCGGCCGAGTGGCTCAGTTGGTTAAGAGCTCGCTCAAGAGTTTGAGCTCTGAGCAACAGCGGTTCGAGTCCAGCCCAAGCTGAGCAGCCGCTGAGCTGCCAACAGGTAGCAGGATGGCTCAGCTAAAAAAAAAAAAAAAAAAAGAGAGAGCATGAGAAGAAGAGGCCTTAGAGGTCCAGGGTTCTCAGCACAGGTGACAGGGGGCTGGATGTATATAGTTCTAGATGTGGAAACCTAGGTAACTTTATACTATAGACTGAATATTTGTGTTCCCCTCAAATTCGTATGTGAAAACCTAATCCCTAGTGTGATGGTATCTGGAGGTATGGCCTCGCGAAGGGGATCAGGTCCTGAGGGTGGAGCAGTCATGGATGGGATTCGGGCGCTTACAAAAGAGACCCCATAGAACATCCTCACTCCCACTATGTGAAGACACAGGAACCAAGAAGCAGACCCTCGCCAGACACTGAATCTGCTGGTGCTGTAATCTTGGACTTCCAGCTCCCAGAACTGTGAGAAACAAATTTCTGTTGCTCATAAGCCAGCCACGAGACTCCCTGAGGTCCACCCCACAATATTTGCGAGGAATCTGAGTAGGGCTGGGAGTTCTCAAAGTTAAGTGTCAGAGCCAGAGGAACGTGCATCTGTACTTGTAGTTGATCCGCTCGTCGCCCCCAGGCTGCTGTGGTTTGGGGAAGATGGCTGACAGCAGTTCCATTCAGAGGTTGGGAAACAGAATTAGTCACCCTGCCCAAGACGATGAATTCCCTACTTTCTGCCTGCTTGGGACATCAATGCTCCAAAGCGTAGCATACTATGGTGCCAGATGAAAAGTTCCATTTCTAGGGGAGTCACAAAAGTGCCATTGTCTTGACAACAGACGAACAGACCAAGGTCATTGTACTTCCTGGCAGCTGCTCGGCCCAACTCGACATCTGTAACACTCTCCCTTGGCAGCAGGCGGGACTATCCCCAGAGAGATGAACTCTCAGCCACAAGCAGCGTACCTGACTCAGCGTTTGTTTTCTTTTGTCAAAATCCTATCCAGAGTCACCAACGCTAGCTTCCAACTGGAATTCTCAAGAGCACACGGCCAATTTTGTTTGCGTACTTCTACAGCTGAAGCGTGCTGGGGTGAGAGCAAGGGTTGAAGGGCACCCCAGGGACTATGCTTCCGTGCATTACGCAAAGGGTTGGCCAGAGTCCTGAA
>NW_017731397.1:4181350-4191178 GCF_001890085.2 Hipposideros armiger | reverse complement strand
TGCTCACCAAGGAAACGGGCACCAGACTACCCGGAGCGAGAAAGCCCTTTCTTTATGTGGTGCTGACCTCTAGAGGCTTCCAATTAAAAAGCATCCCAAAGGACCAACTTAATTTTACTGCTGGGCTTCTACACGGGTACTATTGCCACGTTTACCTAGAAAATAAGCAAAAGATATCTCTGCTACTTTACATGTTACCTAATCGGAAATGCCTACCTCATTTTTTGGCTGCCTAATTACGGTTTGCCCAGATTTTTATAAATGCCATTGTCTTCTCCGACAAGGACAAAAGGTGGGCGAGAGACAGAGAAAATATTTTAAAATTATCTGCCTACTACAGAATTGAGAGGAAAGTTATCACGCCAGCTGTTTCAGGACGCATTTCTTGAGTTTCCAAAGAATGTTTGCTCACCACAACTCAGCAGGGCAGCAGGCAAAACTCTGTACCAAACCCCCTGGCACACATGGGGCACAAGCCCGCTTCCTCCAAACACCAGGTAATGGGTTTCGTTTTGCTTACTTCATTTTACTTTAACCTATTCATGTCCACAGTGAGCACTGGGGACGATGAGGTGTCCCACCTGGCTGAACTTGAACATGGAAATGAGACTCATTTCTAAAGGAAATGGGACTGTTCATTATATCACTAAGCAAACACCCCCAATTTTCCTGTTTTGTTATAGCTTTTTATTCCATGTTATTGATCACAAAGAGAAGGGAAGTATAGGAAGGCATGAGAAAGAATTCAGGGATGTCAGAATTTGGGCTAATATACACTCACTGTTTTGGCTGGGGTCTTTATTTCTAAAAGGGGGTCCTAGGAAAGATGGGTTCACTCTCAGAAAAATGCAGTTTTGCCAATTGTCAGGTCACCCAGGCCTGGTTTCATGAGACAGTATTTTCCTTATAAACTTTACTTCCCAACCTCCCTACCCCACTAGCCAAGACAACATACATTCCCACAATGCCAGGGCCTGCAGGGAACTTGGAAATTTATAGATGAGGAAACAAAGATAGCGGGGTAGGGAGAGGTGACATGCCTGTCGTCACCCAGCCAGTCAGGGAGGAGGTCGGGCTAGAACCTTTTCCTCCAGTCAACCAATTTCCGAATGATTCCCTGTAAAAGGAGAATGTAGGTCTATCTAACACCCAGTCCCTACACTTAGGTAAAGAAGCCAATCTATATTTTTTCNCATTCTGTCAGTCAGTGGCTGGTCCATCGCACGGACTGAAAGCTGTGTCCACTCGAGTGTCCTGGAAGAAGGTGGCTCAGAGAGAAGGCTGGTGTGACACTGCGGTGACTAGTTTTTTCCAGTTCCTTTGACCCACCTCCTTTTCCAGAATGGCAACATTCAAGAAATGGCCAATTTTCTGGGCTGGCCGTAGAAGGATGATTTACCAGTGGTCTATGGGTGCAGGACTGGTTTAAAAGGTGATGGCAGTTATTTACAGCCGCCTGTATTACAGAGCACCATTTGCTCCTTCCTTCATCACTTCAGCTACTTAGCTTTCAATAACACTGTTTTGGAAAAGCATGTTAATTTGACAGTCTCTCTCTCTTTTTTAAAAATTTTTTTTAGCTGAGCCATCCTGCCACCTGTTGGCAGCTCAGCGGCTGCTCAGCTTGGGGCAGGACTCAAACCGCTGCTGCTCAGAGCTCACACTCTTGAGCGAGCTCTTAACCAACTGAGCCACTCAGCTGGCCCCCGAAAGTCTCTTTTTCTTGTTAAAATCAGGCTACTCAATATCCCTGGCTCAAAGAGTTTTGATGGAGCCATGCGAGGAAAGTGATACTATTGTTACCCTTTTGTTCAGGCCATAGCAGGGCACAACCATTGAGGATGCAGGCTCACATAAAAGGAAGAGCCCAAATGTTGGCAGTCGACAGACCAGAATTAAAACCCAAGCGTTAGTTCCTGGGGCAAGCTGACTCTGAGATGGTCCCCAGTGATCCCCTCATCATGCCCTTGTGCAGTTCCTCCCCTTGAATGTGGGTTGGCTTAGCAACTTCCTTCTTACCAACAGAATCCACCAAAGGTGACGGGATGCCACTTCTGAGATTAGGTTATAAGAGATGGCAGGCTCTGTCTTACTATTGTCTTCTCTGCTCACACACATTGAGGAACTGAAGAGCCACATGGCACAGGCCCACGTGGCAAGGAACGAAGAGTGGTCTCCAGCCAACAGCCAGCAAGGAATTGGAGCTCTCAGTACAAAGGCGCAAAAGGAAATTAATTCTCTCAACAACTACTGGCTACCTTGGAAGTGGGTCCTTGCCCAACCGAGCTTTCAGATGGAACCCCAGTCATGGCTGACACCCTGAATGCAGCCCATGAGAGACCTGACGCAGAGCCCCCAGCCAAGATGTACCTAGGTTCTTGATGCACAGAAACTGTGAGATAACAGATGTGTATTGTTTTAAGTTGCTGAGTTTGTGGCAATTTGTCACACAGCAACAGAACGATGAGACGCTTGCCATCTGGGTGAGTTTGGACAGGTTATTTCACCTCTTTGAACCTCAATTTTCTCATCTGTTGAGGTGGCAGAGATAACAATAAAAATATGTCTTCCTTCTGGGAATTAAATTAGAAACTGTGCAAAGAAGTGTGCAAATGTTGAAATCTCCTGAGTCATAAGGGTCTGGGCTCTGTCTGGGCTGGAGTTTGAAGAATGGGGTGAAAGGGGTGGGTGGAGTTACTCAGGAGTAGAATGGGCTTCCCTGTAGTCATGAAGTTTGGAGCAACAGGGAATCTAAAGACAGGATATCAAGACAAGGGAAAGTTGGGAACCCCAGAGACCATCAAAAGAGTTCAGTCAGACAGAGCTATGGGTTCAGAGGAAAAGCAGGAAGCAGTGCTATGAATAAGATGGAAGGACCCTTCAAGAAGGTGCCGCTGATGCCAGTGGGTGGGAAGCATCGATTGAGACACTACACTGGTTTAGATTCATAGCAGAAATAGATTCATGCCAAGGGCACTGGAGTCCAGGGCTTGGATGCCCAGCACATTTGGCTCTGGGCCCCACTGTATTTTATAAGTGGAACTCCTTTCCACACTGTCCTTGAATCCTAGGGGACACCACCTCAAATGTGATGCCCAAACCTATCAGACTCCTCTATCCAACTGTCTGCCTGGCATCTCCACCTAGCTATCTAGTGGGCATCTGAAATTTAACCTGTTCAACTCTGAACTCCTCATAGTTACTTCAAACTCTGCTCCAGGCGCAGCCTTCTCGTTTCAGTCTTGTTCTGACAGCTCTCTGGGAAACTAGGACAATAGAAGTCACCTTGCAATACTGATTGGAAAAGATGCAAAGACCTAAAGTCTATAGAGCAAAACGTGGATGTCTTCCTCCCTCCCTCCTGCTGTCCTCACTCATCTTCCGAGAGGTAATTACAGTGAACAGTTGAATGTATGCCCTCCTGGACTTGGACCATGCACCTACTCACAAAAATGAAAACATACATTTCTTTTGACATAAATGCTACTGCATTACATGGACTGTTCCCTGACTTGCTCTTTTCAGGTAACCACACATGATAGAATTGTTTCTGTGTTGGAACCTATAGAGCTACCTGCAATCACCTGCCCAGCACCTTTGTGCTACTGGTGAACAGATAGTTTCCTTTAAATTTTTACAATATTACAGGCAATAATACAACGAACACCCATATTCATATGCACAATTATTTCTTCAGGATGGATTCCTAAAAGTGAGACTGCGAAGTCACAGGGTTTACACATAAAAAGTTGAGTACAACGGTCTTTTAACGTGGCTAAAAAAATTTATCGTCTCGCCAACAGTGTGTGACAGTGCCTCTGTGCCAATGCTAAACATTTTCAATCTTTTAAAAATTTGCCAAGAATGAGGTCTTGTCTTAATTTGCAGTTTCCTGGCGACTAGAAAGCTTTGCATATATTGGATGACCATTTGTAGTTGTTCTTCAGTGAATTGCCTCTCTGTATCCTTGGTCCATTTTTCTGTTGGGTTATTTATCCCAGATTACTCATGGGAGATCTGAGGACTAGAGAGATAAAGTTAGCTGGCTTGAAGTCTCACGGGCAGTAAGTGGCTTGGCCAGCTTTGTTGGCTGCGTTTCTTGAAAATGTATATTTTCAACCACGAGGTCAGTTATTCTGTCTCAGGTATGGTCAGGATTAACTAATTAATGAAAACCTAAAGTCTGCATCAGGAAACTAGTATCANGCATACCCATTAAAAAAATCTCCACTTATTAGTCATGTTTGCAAGTTACCAATGATCAAACACCAGCCAAATCCTGTCCATAATCAAGAATAAAAGACATCCATTGAGAAGGCAGACTTTTGAGATCATGACGTCAGAATTGGGTTGAACTGCATGAGTCAGAATGGAAATTCATTAGGTCTATGGACAGAGTGAATAATATAAGATAATAAAACTTGGAAAAGTCAGAACCAGTGGGCTGGGACATAAGAGAAATGTAGTCAAAGCTGAATTTCAAGATTTGGGCAAAATTGTTACTAGGCTTAATAATGTTGAGTGCACTCTAGACTCCAAGGGTCATGGACTGTGTCTAGTTTTTCTTCTCTTTGTGTCTCCAGCACCGAACAGCACCTAACATATAGTAGGCATTCACCAAGTATTTTGTAAGTTAATAGAGTAATAAATACATCAATAAAGTGAAATTTATTTTCTATCCTTTGTCACAAGTACAGCCTCTCTTGGTCCATGTAGCCAAGGTACCATGAGAAGTCATATGGCTGCCTGGGTGCCCCAAATGGGCAGACTACGATAAGCGATGGTCTGTTCTTCAGGCATTCATTGCTGTTTTGTCTTGTTTTACTGCCCTCCATCAGACCTTAACTATGCTGGAACCTTTTCCCTGAGAGCCAGTTTATCTCACTAATGTATTTGTACTGGGTCAATGAATGCAAAGAAGTGTAGGGGGATAAGTGTACCCATCCCTTGTAACACATTTTCATTTTAATGTCATGGTTAAGAGCAAGGACTTTGGGGTAGGACCTGGATGGGAATCTGCCCCCTAATAGCTATAAGACCCTGAGCAAGTCACTTAGACTCTCTAAGCCTTTCTTGGTTGTAAGTAAGATAGATGAATAGTACAATATCTACCTCAAATCACAGTTGTGAGCACCAAATAAAACTACTCAGGTAAAGTGCCTGGCACAGTGCCTGTCACACAGACAGCACACAGTAATCCTACAGTTCTCAAAGTGGGTTCCCAGACTCCAGCATCAGCACCATTAGGAATCCGTTAGAATTGCAAATTCTCGGTCCCACCCCAAACCTACTGAATCAGAAACTCCGGGTGTGGGGCCCCACAATCTTTGTTTTAATAAGATTTCTAGGTGATTCTGATGCAAACTAAAGTCTCAAACCACTGTAGTAAATGTCAGCAATAATAATAATAATAATAATAATAATAATAATAATAATGGCAGCTACCATTTATATTATCATAATGTATTGATATGATTATTACTTTGATAGGGGCCATGGAGAATGCTTTAGTTCATTTGTTTTCAAACCAAGCTCTGGGAAGCTTTGGGGCGCATGGCAACACATGGGAGGCCATTACAAAATGTTGAGGGGCAGGTCTCAGACAAAGATCTAGCTCTGCTCTGTCAAGTGAGCTCCACTTTATTAGTTTCATGTATTTTGGTTCCATTCCATGTTACGTTTGCTTGACAAAAGGAGTTCTGCTCTGAAATAAATCTTGAAAATCACTGCCTCGCCCAACATACCAATGGGAGTTAGGCCAGACTATGGGGGGAAAAACGGGGGACTAGAAGATTTTTCCCAGGCCTGTCACCACATAGGATGATTAATGCTGGCCCTGCATTCAGATCCAATCTCCACATTTTTGGGGGAACTGTGCTGGGTACCTTTTGTCATACATCATATCATTAAATCCTTACAAGGTGTATATCCTTTCCTTTTCAGAAGAGAAAATGAAAGTGCAAAGAGGGTAAGGAAACATGTCCAAGGTCACACAGCTGGTGCAGCTGGGACAAGGAGCCAGGTCACCTGATACTGAGATTTGTTCTCATTCTCCAAGAGTGGCTGCTGGTCACGCTTGAGCAGATAACCAGGCAGGAAAATCACCCATGGGGTTGCAAAGGAACTCTGCAGGGACGTTCAGATCAGACTCTTGGATTAACACATAGAAGGCAACTAGCTGGCTATTGCTCTAACATTTGCTCAGCACCAAGGCCTGGGGCGACTGATTGGTTTTTTTCCAAAATGAGTCATGGCCTCAAGGAAGTAGACAGTGCCCTTTCAGAGGGGCTGTTCCCAGTTTGCTAAATCAGTCAGGCTGGGAAGATGATCTCAACATCCTCAGTGTGTAGTAGTGAGCTGGGAGTCCGAGAATCTACATCTCCACATTATAACCATGCCAGACTTATCTTACGGTCCTAGGCAAATTTACCCCGTTAGGCTTTGGTCAAACACCTAACAACTGGCCAAACTTGTTACTTATCATCCAAGGTGGACTTTAAAACTGAGTTCGATGATATCAAGAGATCTTTGAGCTCCTTGGAAAGTTGCTCTAGATAACTATTTTGTCATTAACTGCAGTAGCCTTTATTCATTCATTAACCCATTCCACAAATGGTTACTAAGCCCTCACCATGTGCCAGTCGTTGTGCAGCCTTCTTGGTGAGGCTGGGGAATCGCGGCTAATGGTGTCCTGTACCCATCACGGGAAGTACTGCCAAGTATTTAGTATGTGCTTGGCGTGGTACCACATGCTGCCCAAATTACTTCATTTCATTCTCACAACAGTCCTACGAGGTAAGAATAATATGACCTCCATATTACAGAACAGGACGGGGGCTCAGAAAGCTTAAGTAACCTGTCAAAGTAAAGTTCACCATTACAAAGTGGCAGGAACTACTGACTTCAAAGCTACATTCTTAGCCTGTATGTCATAGGTATCTATGTACATAATATCCATGCTCAAGAACTGTCTCTTTATCAGTGTCTGGAAGAATAGCTGGCCTATAGTAAGTTCTTAACAGTTATTAAGTAAATATACCCATCTGGGTTAAGCTAAAGACAGAAGGTCCCAGATGACAAGGTACTTGGGGGCCGTGGGGACTGAAATGACCATTTTGAGGAGTGGGGGCAGTGAGGAGGGAGCCCCATGTGGCAGCAGCCTGAGAAACAGGCGCAAGAGCAGAGGGATGTCTGACACTGTCATCGGGCTACGGGGAAGCCACCGTGCTGTCAATTGTCCTTATCAGAGGTTTTCAGGGAGTAGGGACAGAGATAGGCAGATAGGGCTGACACTCACCGTTTTTCCCACCTGTTTTCACATTCTGTCAGTCAGTGGCTGGTCCATCGCACGGACTGAAAGCTGTGTCCACTCGAGTGTCCTGGAAGAAGGTGGCTCAGAGAGAAGGCTGGTGTGACACTGCGGTGACTAGTTTTTTCCAGTTCCTTTGACCCACCTCCTTTTCCAGAATGGCAACATTCAAGAAATGGCCAATTTTCTGGGCTGGCCGTAGAAGGATGATTTACCAGTGGTCTATGGGTGCAGGACTGGTTTAAAAGGTGATGGCAGTTATTTACAGCCGCCTGTATTACAGAGCACCATTTGCTCCTTCCTTCATCACTTCAGCTACTTAGCTTTCAATAACACTGTTTTGGAAAAGCATGTTAATTTGACAGTCTCTCTCTCTTTTTTAAAAATTTTTTTTAGCTGAGCCATCCTGCCACCTGTTGGCAGCTCAGCGGCTGCTCAGCTTGGGGCAGGACTCAAACCGCTGCTGCTCAGAGCTCACACTCTTGAGCGAGCTCTTAACCAACTGAGCCACTCAGCTGGCCCCCGAAAGTCTCTTT
This sequence comes from Hipposideros armiger, assembly GCF_001890085.2. NCBI lineage: Eukaryota > Metazoa > Chordata > Mammalia > Chiroptera > Hipposideridae > Hipposideros > Hipposideros armiger. The sequence continues at coordinate 4,183,333 of NW_017731397.1, read as the reverse complement.
TTCTTGTTAAAATCAGGCTACTCAATATCCCTGGCTCAAAGAGTTTTGATGGNTCCAATGCCACACACGGCCTCAGTGAGTGAGCATGTGTCAGCGAGCCCTGGCGGGATGTGCACAGAGGAAAGGAAGTTTTAGAGGCTACCATCCATTTGCTAGTACATTTTAGGGTTTTGCCACGAAAATGAGGAACATACAGCGACGTTATCCCCTACCCCCAGGGCCAAACCAAGCCAAGGTTTCTCCTCAGCCCACCTGATAAAGGACTGAGTCTACCTCAGCTCAATTTTTACAAACTGAGAACATTAACACAATAATACCAAAATGCATTTGGTCAAAGCCTAAAATACATTTCATATTACTGTCCATTCCAGTTTCAAACTTATGCGAATTTAGATCGTAAGCCTCTATGTATACAATTCCAGTTTACCTTGGACTGGAACAAGCTAGTCAAGCTTCTTCATCTCAGGTGTGGAAGTTATTCTTTTGGACAATTGCGTTAAAACAAAGGTGTCCAAACCTGAGCGATATCTAAAGAAGGTACAGTTTCCCAAACACCTGTGCTCAGGTACAGAGCCCATTGGGACACAGGCAAGGGAGCAAAGGATGGAATACCCTCACCCCACTGGATGACACACCAAGGTTTGGTTTGTTAACAGGCTCCTTGGAAACAAATTTTTTTACTTGGAATTAACCTTGAATACGTCCCCCCCCCCCAAGAAATCAAAATAATGATGGAAACCACTCTATTATTTCACCCGATGACTTAAAATTTCAGTGTACTCTTTGGCCATGAGCAGCCACTCTCCTCACAGCACCAGTTAAACAGAAAATGTTGAGATAATCAGGTTTATGCCGACAAGCCTGGAAGATGTATAAGACTCCCATAAATTCTGTGGCCTCTGCTACTGTTGCTTTTTATTTTTTTTAAATCCCAAACTTTGACAACCTACAGGAACGCATGTTAAAAACATTCCTATGCCAGAGGCTACGTTTAGTCAAGTGCTGTAGAAGAGGCATTCAGTCCTTAGAACCAGAGATGCAGAATCGTCCAAGAAAATGCATGTTTTAAATAAGTCCATGTTAGCGTTATAAAGGATTTCCCCCCATAAGTATTTGTTGGCTAAATGATGATAACAGTTGTTCCTGCGAGTTGTCTGAGTATTTTGATCATTAAAACGTCTCCTTTGAACCAAGCTAACCCATGATGAAAACATTCCCACTTTCATATTGCTTTAAAAATTCACTGCAATTAGGTTCCTCGAAGCACTTGATTATAATTTTTTCGTAAATTATACAGTAGGATCCTTTTCTTGATTCTTTTTTTTTTTTAAGAATAAAAGACAGACTAAGAAAGAGAAGAAGGATTCCATTATATTAAAAAAAAATTTTTTTTTTATCCTGGTTTATTTTCCCATGAAATTTATCTATGGCTTCAAAGTTGAAGTGGCACTTGGATTCTGGATGTTTTCATGATTTAACAAGTTGCCATCTCATTATAAAGAGAGAAGGTAAATGTTTCATTTCACATATGGGACGGTTTATAAACATTTTAAAGAAACCCCATTTGTATGTTCCACTCTTAAGACTTTAGAAGTGGCTTTGAAATCAGCATGTTTTAAAATAACTGAACATGCAAGTATGTTTATACCTACCCATGAACCAGTTGCCACATATCTAGGTAACTCAGTAATGGCAGCACACTTAAACAAGGTATTTTTGCCTCTCTTACCCTCTTCACCAAAGCTAAGTGATTTTCTGCTCTTGTGCTTGCACTTGTGCAGCTTAATGACTAGATAGCAAAACTCATGCTTTATAAGCAAAACCTTTCACTTACGACATTTACAAGGTACATACGATGTGCAGACTGCATTTCTTTTCTGACATGCTTCCCCTCAGTGTCACCTGGGAGGACGCGACACATACCCTTAATACATTCAGAGTTCTCTACCTTCGAGCCAGCGAATGTTAGTTCTCCAACACAAG
>NW_017731397.1:4176856-4178700 GCF_001890085.2 Hipposideros armiger | reverse complement strand
AAAAAAAAAAAAGTAGGCCCCTTAAATGAGGAATGGCCAATGGGTTCCCTCTCACTTAACCGATCTGACTGCTAGTGGCTGCCCGGAGCCCTGGGTTCAGGATGATTCTGAGCTCAGTGGGAAATCGTAGTCAATTAGCAATGACTGTCATGGATAAAGAGGGTGCAGTTGAGGTACACATCTGCATATTTGCCACACTGTCCTAAAGAGACATACTGTTGACTATTCTTTTTCATAATACACTTAGTAATTCACATGGACCCAAACCATAATACCTCTCAGCACCCTCTCTCTTCCTCTTAGCGTGGCCTGTAGAAGAGGTTCCAGCAAGCCAAACACAAAACAACTGCCTTCTCCCTCCCCTCCTCTGCTCTTCCTAGCTCCCTACTTTACCTTCGAGGTGACTCCAAAGCACAGAGGTCTAGGCCTAGAGCATCAGCGACATGGGAGGTCGTTTCCTTTGATGGGAAATACTCGGATTTTGCTCTGAGAGCTGCTAACCCCCACCCTTACAGAAGGGAGAAAGAAGGGAAGTTCTCAATGGCTTTCTGGACTTCTGTGGCACCTTAGCGCAGGGTGTGCAGATGCCTTGCAAGGCTGTGGAAAAGGCACTTGGACCTGGCTTCCGGAAGCCAGGGCTCTGGTTGGGGACCTCTCTCAAGCCAATGCCTTTGCTGAGCCTTAGCACCCTTCTCTGTAGACTGGGAACCATGACACCTGCTCTACCTCCAGAGAAACTATGGCGAGTAAATGAGAAAGTGAATGTAGCCCTGGTGTGCAAACCGTAGTCTTATGTGAATTATCTAGTTATGTCACAGTATCTTGTTGCTCATTTTTTTGTAGTTTTGTTTTTGTTTTTTGTTNAAATAGATCTTAAGACACAGATGCGAAACAAAAGAAAAAAAATAACAGGGAAAGGCAGTTTTACAAAGAACAGACTGTCAGCTTTCTCTGTGGTTCTGAACAACTTGAATACACAGTAAGTACGCGTTTACTGTTATGTGGTCTGGCGCACGCTTTTCACGGCTGTGCCCCTTCAGCCTTACAGTGCTTTAAATGGGCTTTCTAGCACGAAACGTGCATAGGTCCTGTATTTTTGTAATCCAAATTTAAATAAAAATATCAAAGATAACCTATTATTTAACAATTTGCCCAATGAACTTGAGCTATAGCTATTTTACCATGGACACCATGTTGCCATGGACACCAGGGGCTAGTGTCATCCGGGCAAGTTTTAAAATTACTCTGTATAAAATCGAAAAGACTTGCAGCCTTTCAAGTCGTACCAGGTTATCACGAAGACAAAATAACTGATTGAGTCTTTATGGAGGAGGATTAGTGTTTAATTAAAAAAAACAAAACTGTAGGCTTCTCTGGTAATCTGAAGACCAAGCAATTGGCAACGGCAGCTGTGGCATCTCTAGAGTTAATACTCACGATAGGGAAGAGGGATCTGCGAATGGAGTTTTAACTGGGCTCTTTCTACAATCCTGAAGCGCCGTGGAGCAGGTGGGCTCTGCCTACAGGCCTGCAGGCGGGGGTATTCCCGACCCGTGGTCTCCTCTGCAGCTGACAGCAGGATCAAGGTTGGGTCATGGTCAGCCTGCCAGGTAACTGGAGCCCCGCTCAGATCTTCTCTGGCTGACAGCTGGTGTCTCCAGGAGAAGAACTCCACCAGATTTGCAGGACACCCACTGTCTCCTTGGCTGGGGGGCATTTTCAAAGCCACAGAGCCATTGCCAACACAAGCCTTGCCTCTCAGTTTGCAGGCAGCCCCTTTGGGGAATGCAGGCTCCTCATGAGACAGCCATAAACATATTTTTCCTGGGACTTACATAAGAATT
>NW_017731397.1:4159016-4175002 GCF_001890085.2 Hipposideros armiger | reverse complement strand
TCTATGCTCACTCTGGGCAAGAGTGTTGGTGTTTCCAGGGTCTTGCTGTCCATCAAGCTTCCTTTGAACAACCTATGATTACATAAGAACTTCTGCAGCTCAAACATCCAAATAGGATTGTGCTGGAAAGGTAGAGATGCCAACCCTTGAGAATTAAAGTCTTATAGACCCAAGAGAGTATCGATTATCTATAGGACTAACTGAATTTTTTAGGAAGGTGGTGTAAACGGGTTGAAGCCATATTCAGTTGGCATTTAACATCTGCTATCTCTCCGAAGGTGGCACGCACTCAGCAGTGAGCCAGAGGGTGGTGAGGGCAGGTAGTGGCTGTGCCTGGGAGAGCACAGGCAACCAGCTAGGGCCTTGGTGCTTTCAGGGAGTGCCCTGTAGCTTCAGAGGTCCCTGGAAGCTCCTTCCAGTGCATTCTCTGAAGCAGCATTCCTCACACTTTACTGCATACAGAGGGTGCCAAAAAAAACGTATACACATTTTAAGAAAGGAAAACTGTATTAAAATTGTAATGCTCAATATTTACCGAAGACAAAAGATGAATACAAATCACATTTGACTTCTGCAATTACAAGAGGTGCTCAAAGTGGTTTCCATCAGCGTCCAGACACTTCTGATGACGACGAACGACTGCTTGAGCAACGCTGACCAAAGTGTCCACTTGTATACTTTTTTTTTGGCACCCGGTATATGCTTCTCCCAGGGATCTACCAAAAATGTAGATTCTGAGTCAGTGGGCCTCACATGGGACCTGAGACTGCATTTCTAACAAACTCCCAGGACACGGAAACACTGCTGGTCCTGGAACCACACTCTGAGTATCGAGACTCTTAAAGCATCTAGGGAATTTGCCACTATTTATCTTAATGATCTACAATGTTGGTGATACCAAGAAACCTATGATGGGATACTGTTTTCTTGACACAAAGGGGAAAAAAAAGTGGCAAGATCACAAGTGGGTGAGAGTAGTAGGTACTCTCTTACTTTGAGGGCCTATTGTATTTTCTAAAAAGACAGGGTTTGAATATTCATAATGTGAGCAAAAAATAAAAGCCATAATCAACTTAAATTGTTAACAAACCGTGTCTTTTATTAAGACCCACAAGTGTACCTAATCTTTTCTTATTAGACTTTCTGACCTACGAGGAGCTTCCCACAGGTAGATTCTTTCTCTTTTGCCAGGTGAAGAGTAGAAGCAAGAATTGGACTTTTTCTGGGTCACAAAGGGTTTTCCTGTAGGGTTTAATCCCTGGCTCTCTAGCCATCAGGGGCAAACTGACAGCATCTGTCTGGCTCATATGAGTCTCTGCTTCTCGCGAGTTAAAAACATGGAGTCACACAGCCACCCCAGGGAGGGGACCAGGGTCAATGAGGGGAACCACGGGCTCTAACTCCAGGTAGCGTGATCAAGGTAACGTGAACCAACACAGCACACAAAACTGTCATAGCAACAGGTGCCTCATGGCTCCAGTGTCCACAGCGCTGGGACAAGGAGGAAGAGCTGGGACTCCCGGGAAAGAACGGAATGCTTTGAGAGAATCTGAAAGGGCAAAGCAAAGGTCTGGTTCAGCAGCTCATGGAAATGGTAAGCTCCCTCTTCTCTTACGAACTGTTTTTTTAACCAGGGGGAAGCCTGTCAGTCATCACTAAATAAAAGATGTGAAAACATAGAGGAAAAAAATGAATGGCACAATCACCATTATTTAGATCCACAGCCACTATCTTATTATCTAGCTCAGGGGTCGGCAGACTTTTGAGACGGAAGAGCCAATCCTGTCCCTCACGACAACTTAAAACTTATTCGAGAGCCATAACACAAATGAAACCACCATTATGTGAATAATATCCTTTAAACATTTTATAAATGAAACTATGATAGTTTTATTTTCATTTTCAGTTTTACTTCAGAGCCACATGTACGTACCCAGAGAGCCGCATGTGGCTCGCGAGCCGCAGTTTGCTGAGCCCTGATCTAGCTCAATCATGTGATGACCGGCAACTGTCAACCAAGGGCCACTGAAACAAGAAGAATGCAGGACTCCAGAGATTTTCCAGCTCACGTTTACCAAGGTTACTGACCAGCATCTCTGAAGCCCTTATTGGTTGCACAACATGGATAAACGCATCTGCTCACCGATGGCAGGCCTGCTTGGTGCTGTCATTTGCACACAAGTACCATTTGGATAGGATGTTCCAGGAAGAAGGACAAGAACTAGGTTCAAGCAGGAGGCCCTGGAGTCCAGCATAACGTGGTCACTCTGGGATTGACGCTGACCTGATGTACCCAGAGTCACGGATCCGCCCAGTAGGCTTTTCCTAACAGCAGCGCTGAGCCAGCAGCTGAGATGACTCACTGCAGGATGGCTGGGCTCTGACAGTCTAAATGTTCTTAGTCTGACTTTGAAGCTCCCTACAAATCCACAAGACAGAGAGACAGGTATGACCCCCCATTTTAAAGATGGGGACACTGGGACCTGCTAGAGGCCACCCAGGCCAGACAGGCCAGGGCAGGACTGAGCCACCTTCCCCCACTGGGAACATCTCTAAGGACTCTGAGCTAAAGGGCCAAGTTGGGCCTGTGTGGACTTTCCTCTAGAACAGCCCTCTTCCTCCTCTGAGCACGTTCAGATCCTGACATTTCTTCAAGTCCCACCTGCTCATGACGCCACTGCCGGGCATTTCACTTATTCCTCAGTGAGTCTGACACTCCTAGCCCTTCGGACACTTTTTAGACAATACAGCTTTTAACAAAACACAACATAGTTTCTGATTATAAATGTCTTCTATGACATCATAGAGAATTTAGAAAAACCAGAAATGAAAATAAATGTCACCCATGAACCTGTCACCCAGAGGCTCTTGGTCACACGCCCCCGTAGGGGGATTGAGTGTCCATCCGTTCTTCCAGTAGCATTAGCACCTACACAGTTAGCTACTGAATGGATGTTTATTATGTTGTCCAAACCCATGTTGATAGACTTCTGACTGTAATACGCCCCCAACAATGCCTCTTTAACAGCCCTTATGTTAGCCAGCGGCGACTGGTAGGCATGTGCTGAAAGCACTTAGCAAATTGTTTTTTCTCTCCACCAAGAATCTGCGTCCTATGAAAGGTTTCCCTAAGTCCTTCTCACTTCTCAACAGTGTTTACCTGCTGTCCCCAACCCGTCCAGTATTTATTCAGTGCTTATCACGTGTACCGTGCTGTACTAAGTACCCTACCTGAATTGCGTCATTTCATCGTCACAGCAACTCTAAGGTAACTATTGTCATTTGTTTCCTAATTTTACACATGAAGAAACTGAGAAACAGGGGTTAAGTAACTTGGCTAAGGTCGGTCACACAGCCAGTACGAGGCAGAGCTGGGATTTGAATTGCTGCCCACAGAGCTTGGGTTCCTCATCACCGCAGTATCCTGATTCCACAAAACTGGGTAAACAGACTACAGACAACACCCTAAAGTTCACACTAATGTCCTCTCAGGAAATAGTACCCCAAGCAACCAGCAAACAGGAGTAAGCAGAGCAGAAAACGGCACTCCTTCACGGGGGCTGCCCAGCACCCAGCAGGGTCTGCACCAACACGAACGCCCTGTGTTGTGACACGGAGTTTCTCTGTCCGTTTCTGTGGCTGTCTCTCCCACCACAAAGTCAGCTCCTTGAGGGCAAGAGCTGGGCACGGGGCCCTGCTACTCACTCTCCAGGGCAGCACTCTGGCAAATAGCAGGTGAGCAATACATGTTGTTGAAAATGTGATGAAGAAATAGAGGAAAAACGAGAAGTAAGATGGTGAAAAAGAGTAACATCTTTTTTCCTTTTCAAATCCAACAACAGACTTCTTGGGGTAGAGGGGTGGACTTGGACTGGGATACTGAGTGTTTCAGTGGGGTGGGGGCGGGCGGAGGGGAAGGCACACAAGAGAAAGGGAAACAAGGACAGTCTACAAAGTTGGAATGTTGAAAACCGCAGAGTGCTAAAGAGGCATGCTTAGCGTTTCGGGCAGGATCTCTGAGGAAGGCCAAAGGCTCCACTCTTGGCCCGTGCATGCAGGCCTCGGCGAAGTTAATTGCCTCTGCTTGACGGATGCCCCTAACGGCAGAGAAGGCTGTCAACAGATAGGTGCTTATCTCGCGGAGAGACCACACAAAGCAGGGGCTGGCAATGGGCAGGCCAAGAGGAAACAAGGATTCAAAGCCATGGGTGAGGCTGTTCTAAGATGGAGGCAAACACATGGGTCCCCCTGTGGTTTCCCCAACTGTGGGCAAACAGCAGCTGCTGAATCGATCAGATTACCACAAATTTTCAGGGAAATGATGTGAAGTTTTCCTGCTTGACAACCCTGTGGCATCTGGGTATGCGTTATTTCAACAAATACTTTCAACTACCACAGCAACAAGACCCTTTCCTGTGTCTTATTTCTAAACCCAACGCCCCCTCCTGAGGGGCAAAAATGCCCAGCCAGGAGACACCTGGCACACAAAACCTTCCCCACCAGAGGGCGCTGTGCCAGGTCAAGGCCTCCTCACCCGGGAAGCATTGTCCCTGACTGTGAAGTTAAGACTCTGCTTTAGAAATGAACCCTGGAAGTCTAACAACATTAAATCAAATCTGCGTGTGTCATGACACGCAGCAGCTTGAACGCAAAGAAAATATTCGACCAATACAATTGTTTTCATCGATGCATCTGGATTTTTTTGGACTGCATTTTTTTTTTTCCATTTACATGTTGCCAAAATATAGTCATCAACTTGATAAAGAAAAACAGCAAAATGGGTTCTGGCAGGAGCTCATCTTCTCCAGTTGAGCCAATTCTGCAGGTATTTTGTTTGCTACCAGAGATGATAGCCACATAAAGGGGACCAGGTGGCAGGCAAACGAATGGAACGAACCCCTGCGAGGAAACCAGCTGCAAAATGGATATCATTTGCTAATAGATTTTTTTTTTCTGGTTAAGATTTGGGAGAATCGATACTTTTAAAAATGCACCTACCTGGATATCTCTACCTGGATGCCTACTAGGGGTTTCGAACACTGACATGTCCAAAACAAAGCTCCTAATAGTATCATCCCCAAACTTTTCCCCCTGCAGCCTCCTCCAGCTCAGTAAATGACAAATACCATGTCCTTCACTGCCCTACCAAGGAACTCTGGAACCATCCGTGGCGTCTCTCTTTTCTCACGCCCCATTTCCGGTCCACAGCAAGTCCAGTTGGGTCTACTCTCAAGGCATCTCCAGCATCCAACCCCTTCATTCCACTTTCGCTGTGACTACCCGGGGCCAAGCCCCTCGCCTCTCACCCGTATGTCAGCAATGGCCTCCTCGCTGGTCTCCCGGATCCTACCCTCCCCCCTAGAGCCTATTTTCAACTTGTCAGGGGGAGCCTTTCAAAATGTGAAGTCAGATCCCTCTTGTGCTCAAACTCCTCCAGTGGCTCCCATCACATCAGAGGAGAAAGCCAAGTCTTTCTGTGACCCACAACCCTTGAAATTCTTCAGACTCATCTCTCGCTCCACCTCACCGCACCCCCTCAACCCCGACTTGGCCACACCAGCCCCAACTTGTTCCTTAAACTCTGGTATCTCCCTCCCTGTCGCCTTTATATTTGTTCTTCTCTCTACCTGGAAAGCTCTTCCCCTAGATTGCCTCGTGGCTCACACCTTATTTCAAGTTTCACTCAAATGTCACCTTCTTAGTGAAGCCTTTCCTGCTCCGCTGATCAAAAATTTCAGCACCTCTGACACTTCCTAGCCCCTTTCCCGGCTTTATTTTGTTTGCCTTGATGTATTACTAACAGGTGTTGTACTTAGTTATCCTGTCTCCTCTGTCACTGGACTATCAGCTCTGAGAGATCTAAGATTTTCACCTGTTTAATTCAAGTGCTAGGAACAAAGCAGTAAGTACTGCCAAGTACCTAGTGGGCACTCAGTAAATATATATTCAGTATATAGTGAATGAATGGAAGTGAAATAATCCAGTACTTTTAAGTCAAAAATCTATTTTGAATGAGCCAAACAGGCTTAGAAAAGTAAAAATAAAAATTAAAAAATGAATTGGTTGGATGAACGATACAAATCAGAGAGAGTGCCAAAAGCCACTGAAATTTCAATTGTTGTAATAGTGGATTAAATGACTGGGACCAACTCTTCCATGGAGAACTAAAAAAAGCTGGATTAAATATGAAAATTGCCTTTCTGAAATATATTGAAGAATTAGAACCTAAAGAGATAAACTTAACATAAATAGCTGCTTTTGTCCTGAGGGCATTTGCTGACCTAGAAGAAACAGCTAGAAACTTTACTGCATTTTTGGCCTACTCTAAGAGTTGGGGGATCAAAGTGAAATCCAGGGTCTTCCAAAGGAGCCGAATGTTACAAACCATCCCCACTCTAAGCTGGGGCCCCAAAGGCCTATATCCTTGCTATGGTCCGAATGTCTGTGTCTCCCCAAATTCATACGCTGAAATCCTAACCCTCAAGGTCATGGCATTAGGAGGCAGGGCCTTTGGGAGGTCATTAGGTTATGAAGGTGGAGCCCTCGTGAACGGGACTAGTCCCCTTATAAAACAGGCCTTAGAGATAGCTTTCTCTCCTTCCACCATGCGAGGTTCCAGAGGAAAGATGGTCGTCTGTTTAGGAAGCAGGCCCTCACCACACACCAAATGTGCTGGCACCCTGACCTTGGACTTCCCAGCCTCCAGAACCTGAGAAATAAATTTCTGTTGTTTCTAAGCCATCCAGTCTGTGGTATTTTGTTTAGCAGCCTGAATGGTCGAATACAGCTCTCAGGACAAGGGTGAGCTAGAAGAAAGCAGGCCTGAAGCCTGGCTTTTCATCACCTGCATTGGTCCACGAGCCACAAGTCTGGAATTGTTTGGAGGTGGTCTCAGGCTGATAGGGCCTCCAAACCCTGGCAGAAGCAAATGAAAATCCTCTCTGGAGGAGGTACCCTCATTTAAGCCTCAATTTATCCCTATATATACATTTTCAAATACAATAACCGGCACACAGGGATAATCCAACACACAAAGAAACACGCTGCCAGGAGTGAGAACCATTTGAAACAAAAGACAACACAATAGACTTACAAACCTTGAAACACTGGAATGCCAGACACAGTCGATTATTCAACCATGCCTACTATGTCCAGAGAAACAACAGACAAGCTTGAAAATTTCAGCAGAGAAGTAGATACTATCGTAAAAGGCTTAAAAAAATAAATAAATAGAAATCCTAGAACAAATGTCCTTGAACACGTTGAGTATTTACGGTGGGCACAGTACTGAACTTGGGGGACACTGGTAATCTGACCTTATCTTCCAATAAAGATAAAGGGAAATAGGTAATTTTCAAAATAGGGGTGAGCATTCGTTTTACATGTTTTTCAGCTAGAATTCATTTTATATGTGTTTCAGCTAGAATGGACACAAACTGTCAGCTAGCCACAAACATACAGATTCCTAAATCCTAAGGGGCAGAGGAAGCAAACTCTCCGTAAGAGAGTTTAGAGAAAGAGAAAAGAATAGACCCAGTATCCAATTTCATCCTCCTCCATACCCACAGACATGGTGGCACATCCTTTATATAACCTTCGGGAAGTTGCCCAAATATAGGCCTCCCTATTATAAGAGGACCTTCATAGCACTTCCAAACAGCTTGGTTTTAAGTCCACCGGATAAGGACAAGAAGACGCAGTTGTCTCACGAAGGCTCTGGTTGCTTCCCACCCTATCAGAGATGCTTAACTCAAGCGATGCTAGAAATAACTATCATCCTTGCAACAAACAGCTGTATCACATCCCAGTTCCCCCTCCCTCCCGCCCTCAGCCTCCCTCGGCTAGCTGCTATCTTTAAGCCACAAAGCAGACGACAGAAAAACAATTAGTCATCCCAGGTTTTGCCCACTTTCCCCACAATCCATGTCGTTCAAAGCACAATCATGGTAAGAAAACGAGACGGCGTTGGCAGCCAAGCAGGCACCTACAGGTCTGAAAGACTTGAAGACTTTTTCCAAGACTTCCTGGAGGGTCTTCTTGCCGCAGGAGGAGATGTAATCCTGTGCTAGCTGCAAGAAAGGCAGGCAGTCCTCGCTCTCACTCCACACGTGCTGTGTGCCCACGGGCAAGGGAAAGGAGAAAACAAAGACACACGGTCATTACACTCAGTGTGAAACGCAGAGAACCAAAAGGAGGTTTGTTTTGTTTTTAATTACATGCATCTGAAGAAGGCCTCCATTCCGGAGTAAAATTTACATATTTGTTCCTGGTTGGTTTGCACTGAAGAAGGATAAGAAAATGTATACCCTATAGAAAACCCCAGCTTTGGGTCCATAATCTCACCTTGCTCAGTTTGCCATCAGATCTGCTCATCTATTGCAAAAAGGACAGTGGGGTCAATATCCACCATCTCCACTGTCTCCCTTCTAGTGCAGGCTGAGGGTGTTTTTCAAACAGGAGGGAAGGGAAGCCAAGAGCCCGCATGGTCCTTAACTGTGCCTTCAGCGATGGCTGAAGGATTCGTGAAGCATAGTTTGGTAACCACTAACTTGAAGGAGACATTCTTTACCCAGATTAGCCTGTGAGTGGGGGTGATGGTAAATTTACTTCAAAATGAAATGAATTTAGGAGAACACACAGATGAGTCATCACTTAGACAACGGGGGAGGGGGGGGGAGGCTTCTGAAAGCTCACCTTCCCTTAAAATGCGTTTAGAGGGCTCCATCCCAAGCAGCACTTCTCAATGTTAGCATGTACCAAGGGGACTGGCTTTAGGTTTTAATTTTTTCTTTCCCCATGAGGATATCCATTTTAACACATCGTTAAGACTCGACAAGCCTCTCCCATAAATGTTTAAGGATTTGGAATTAAATCCAAGAAACAGGCTTAAGAGCTATAGATGCAGAGGGGCAGGCACTGGGCTACCAGGGTGACATCAGGGTATCTACCAGGTACCAAAAAAACCACTGTTTAGAAAGGATCAATTAATGACAGCTCAACACTGGTTAAAAAAGAAAAACGTGTCCAGGCATGGGAGAGGAAGACTGGCAGATGAGAGCTAGAAGCGGGGACCAGGCAGCCAGAGACAAAATTTATTTGGAGAAACGTTCCATATTAGGCACACACTCGTCCCTCCCATTAATACAAATGATCAAGGCATCACCCCAGAAAGTGGTAAGCCCATCACTCAATAAACACACTTCACCTTCTTCCTTCTGAACTAGATCTACAGACTTAAAATATTGCTCACATCTAAGAGACAATAATTAGGTGCTAATGTGCTATCTTTACAGCCAATTATCCGCGTTTCGTAGGTGCAAAGGTCCATCTCTGACACGTGCTGCTCTAATTCCAGCAGGCTTCTACAGTAGCGTCTGCCTCGATCTAATAAAGGTAACTTTTAGAGTTTCTCACTTGAAAGAATAGCTCAGGCACAACTGCCTATTAATTAGAGACCCTAAAAGTTGTCGAGCCACTGAAATGCCATTTATGTAACAGTCTCTTACACTATACGAAAGTAGAGTAGTAACGAGTGTTTTTATGTCCATTATTGAACTTGATTCTTAAAGGGGTTTCAGCAAGAACAATAAAGTTCCACCTTAATGTAAGTTCTGCTCAGCACCCATTTTCATATTCAAATTTTAAAAAGTTCCAGTGCATTTCAATTCTTCTCTAAGTTCAAGGTGAGGCTGACATCTAGCACACACACAACAGAAAACTTGAAGCCTACCTTCCCTGGACTTGCAAAGATTGGAGAAAACCTAAGAAGTTTATTAAGTTCCTGGCACAGTGACTGGCTGGCACACAGTGGATATTCCGTAAGTGGTGGACATAAGTAGCCTCTTCTCCCTTTCACTTCTGCAGGAGAATGGGGGTGGGTGAGGCTGGGCTTTCCACCTGCCACATGGCTAAGGTCACACGCTGAGCAAATCAGATGCCCAACATGGCTTCACTGAGAACGCCATCCAAGGCAATGTGGGTTATAATCCACAAGTAGGTGTATCTATGAAAACCCTGTATACCTGTTTTGGTTTTTTTTTTTTAAGTGCATTTAGGCTTCATATTACAAAGTAAACTAATGAAAGTCTATCACTCGAACAGTAACAGAATTGCAGTGTACCCAACACTATTTGGCAATCAGTTTCTTTGGTTAAATGTTTCTAGGCATTTCTAACCTCAGGAAGAGATTGTGTTCATGCCACAATTTTCATTCCTGCACTGTTGGAGTTGTTGCTTTATGAATACATTTTGGAGAAGGAAGACATAACACCCAATAAAGGGTGTTTTGTCCAGTCTGCTTAAACGTCCCTCATCTGGCTGGGTAACTTACTCCAGGTTCCCAGTCATGTTGGTTTTGTGGGTTTAGAAACTCATTTTAGCTGAATCTCTGCCCAAATGATAACGTGAGGGAGGGAGCACAGGGTTTGGAATCAGACAGACTCAGGCACACATGACCATTCAAAAGACATCAGTTATGAAATGCTAATTGTTTCATATCCATTGTATCTCCTAACAAAAGTATTCAGTTTTATTTTTTGAAACTGTTTCCTTCCAAAAATAATCAAGGCAGTCAGCAAAGATCCATAGAATACCAGATCCGATGAACTAAGAAATAAGTCTGCATTTGGGAAAATACAAAGGGAAAACAACGAAAGGAAAACAAGATAAAAGCAAAGGTGAGCGGGCTGGGCCACCTGCTCGGATGGAAGGGGCACAGATTGCCTCTGCTGCTTCCCAGTGCCTGGAGGCAGTGCCTGCAGATAAAACAGTCCAGCTCTTCAGAATTAACAGGAAGGGGCTAGGGACAGGATGGTTACCTCTTAGGAAAAACAGAGGGGCCTGTTCCAACACCAGGGGAGGGCAGGAGGGACATCAGGTGCATTGCTGCTGCTCCTGAAAACGGGATCTGGGGGCTTGTCTTGCACAAAGGCAGATGGGTAACTGCAGACCCAGAGCCCTGCACTGCCGGGCAGGGCCACCATGACTTCAAGCTGGAAAATATTTTAAGCATGTGTAACCAAACACCCACTTGGGCCGTGAAAAAGACTGGAATGGGGTCAGAGGACCCGTAGCTTTGAACAGAGTACAGTAATTCCCTGACAAACATAAATGTAGGTACAGAATGTATTGGCTTTCTAACAGGGGAGTTAGAGCTAAGGCAGGTCACAGACCTCGCCTGTTACAATAGGAGCAAGGCCAAGGAAAGGTTTGGCGAAGGAGAAAAAAGCAGTGGGTCTCAAGCTTTACTGTGCAGCACAGTCAGTTGGAGATTTATTAAAACGCAATTGCTGGGCCCCACCCCAGCCTGTCTGATGGGGGCGGGGCTGAGAATTTGCATTTCCAATAAGTTCCTGGGTGATGCTCGGGCTGCTGGTTCTCGGACCACGCTTTGAGAACCAGAACCAGAGCCAAGCTTCGACTAACCACAGATTTGGGGGTGGAGGGGTAGGGATGAGTATTACACTTACAAACCTCAATGTCATTACTGACGAAAACCAACTCCAAATTCAGGACAGCACGGGTTGCAGCGAAGTGGCCCTCGCCGTGCTTCTGAGCGGTTTCCTCTTTCCTATAAATTCCTGCCCGTAAGGAGCTGAAAATCCCCCGTGAGAACTTTGATTTTAGAACAGGCCATCTGTGGCCCTTCTTTCTGTTATTAAGTTGGGCTGGAGTTTATTACCAAAGCCTGCCCACACTAAGACAATGTACCATGTCATCTGCAAAGAGGAAAACGACCATCTTTCTGCTTTCTACAGTGTAGATGGCAATATCCAGCTTATCCAAAAATGGCATTAGATCATTAAGGTAACTCAACCCGACAAGTATCTTTTTGAGGACAAAGGGCCTTTGCCACGGGCCTCACTCTCTCTGCAGCACTGACTTGAGAGTTTCTGCCATCATCAGCACCAGGGAGTCCATTTTGAGTTGGTGTAGCTTAATCCAAAATGGACTGCTGTCCCTACAGGAGGTGGCAGAAGAAGATAAAAGCTATAAGCTCTCTCATGCCACCCAATATATTTCTGTCCAGGGTGGGATGGGCATGGCTGGCCATACCTATGACCTGCTCTTATGTGAGGCGTTGATCCATTTTACCAAGGAGGAAACTGAGGCTCAGAGAGGTTAAGCAACTTGTCTGTGGTCACACAGGAGCAAGAGGCAAAGCCAGAACCTCACCAGAGATGTGCATGCCTTCAACCTGAGCCTTAGCGCCTTCATTTGTAAGTCCCAGAAAATAACAGCACTCACGGGGTGGTTATAAAGATGACAAGAGATAACCTGCAGACTGCCTTTCATTAGCAGGGGCCCAAAATGTGCTCATTCCTGTCTATGTGAACTCATCGGAGCATAGTCCTCAGGAGTACCACTCCACAGATATACGAAGGACATATCTTTGCCCCTGAATAATGCACGGCCACTATTCATATAGTGGAAAGCTTTACAGTCCACCACTATTCCCCATTTAATCCTCACAATAATAATGCACTATAGATATGATTATTCCCATTTGACAGATGAGGAAACTGAGGGTAGAGTTTAAATTAGACACGAAAGTGTTTTCTCTCCACAATGCCACCACATAAACACAATGCAATCTTTTAAACAAGTTGTATTTTCTTCTTTAAAATGAAAAGGTTGTTATTTTGCCACATAGTTAATAGAGACAAGCCTAGAATAAAAACAGGGAAACACACACACACACACACACACACACACACACACACACACATATATATATTTAAAGATATTTAAATCACAGTTTTTCTATAAATAAAACCTTTTCCTTTAATACTATGACAACTGCTATCTTTGTTTTTGTATTGAGGAGGGATTAAACTATACAAATTTTAGAGCTGAACATGTTTTGATGGGTTGCCAAAAAAAGCAGGACAACAGGGGAGTCTTTCACTCGTCTGGTCCTTAGCGCGCAGGCCCGAGGGCGGGGCAGGGCAGGGCTCTTTGTTCAGAGAGCCCCTTTCTCCTGGACAAGGACAGGAGGGAAGCGGCCGCTGCTGCCATGGCCCAGGGCGTGTGCACACCTACACACACGCCCCTCTGTCCGGCTGGTACATTAGTGGCTGACAACGCCCCATTCCTCAAGCCTGGCGGAGCCCTCAGGACCTCTGAGTTGGCCAAAGAGGGGAGTGTCCCACCTGTCCGTAAGCCCTCGGCCCCCTCCCGGTCACACCTGCAGCCAGGCAGGATTAGCCCTGCCCCTGAACGCCCGGCACAGACAAGGTGCTGGCAGCTTCATTTTATCCTAGGACCTGACTTCATGGGGCATCCACAAAGAGAGGCCCAAATCAGGGCAGCAGTTTGGAAAGGATCGGCTTGGACCGGATGGCCTGTGAAGCGAGAAGGGGACAGAGTGCACGAGGGACCCAAGAGCTGCCAAAGCAGAGGGAAAATAAAAGGAAGTCCTTGTTCCTAGGCATCTGGCGTCACTGGCCTGATCCCGCCTGCGGGACCGGCTGCATGGTGGGACGGACGAGCCTCTGGGGCTCAAGTTCTGGTTCTATCCCTGCTCAGTGGTAGAGGCCTGGACGAATCCCTCAAACTCACTGAGCCTCAGTTTCCTCACCCATAAAATGGGGATAATCATACCCACCTCACAGAATTCTTGTGAGGAGCAATAAAAAGCTGCCCTTGAACCCACAGTCCCCAGGGGTCCCGCCTGGGATGCTATGTTTTCAGTATAAGGCTATGGTTCAAGGCGCTCCTCCACTTAAGAGCTGTGGGAAAGCTAGTGAGCCTCACTGTGCTTCCGATGCTACCGATGAGTTTCCTCATCGGTAAAATGGAGATAATTATAGAGCGCCTTGTGAGATTACTAAGATTAAAAGAGTTCATATATGCAAAGTGCTTAGAGCACACAGTCAATGACACATAAGTGATAGTTGTTATTGTTGTTCTTTGAAGGTGTCATTCTTGAAATTTAACATCTGTCTTCTGCAGTAGACTGTCCTTCATTCATTCGCTCATGCTTACAAACAGGGACTGAGCACCTATCATGTGCCTGGCACTGTTCCAAGTGCTGGGATACAGTGATAAAGAAGACAAGGTTACTGTTCTCGTGAAGCTTACAGTCTCGTGGGGGAGGGCAAAAATAAACAAGAGACTACCAAGTACTAACGCGTGCTATGATAAGAATAAAAGGCTTCTCCCAGGTCTCGATGGTATAAAGGAGCCAGGCCTGGAAGGATGTGGGGGAAGAGTGTTCTAGGCGGAGGGAACAGCAAGTGCAAAGGCCCTGAGGTTGGCATGTCTGAAGACCAGAAAGGCCAGTGTGGTAGGAACATAGTAAGCAAGGGGGAAGAATGGTCCAAGATGAGGTCAGAAAGGTGGCAGGAGACGGATCATGCATGGGCTTGAAGCCAGGACGAGGGCTTAGGTTTCTCTGTGAAAGTTTAAGTAGGTGGGGAGTGGTGGAGCCGTGATCTGGGTTATATTTTAAATAGATCGAGAGACTCTGCCAGAGTCACTAATATCATCACCCCCATTTCTAAATCCTCCACTGTTCTAAATAAGCCTGCTAGGAAGGTGCTAACATTATCATCCCCATTTTACAGATGTGAAAATCATGGCATAGAGCGACTAAATAACTTCCCCTAAGGCACACAGGCAGACATGGGAGGGCTGGGGTGCAAACCCAAGCAGCTTGCCCCTGGGGTACTTATCTTGGTGCATGCCTAACCAGAAAGCAACACTGCCTCTTAGATGGATAGAATGGCCCCAGGAATGTGAATGCAGACACCCTGTTTTCTAGGTAGCCCTGGTACAAAATAAGCCCTCAACGAATGAATGAATGATGTGAAGACACTTCATAAATTGAGAAATGCTACATAAATATTCTTATTAAGAAATCCTTGAGATTATAGGGATTCATTCCACTCACCTCAAATGTCTTCTAATGTGTAACGTATTTTCCTAGGAAAGGGAAAAGAAGAGGTAGGCACTTATGTCGTGCCTGAGTTCCTTTAACTAACGGCCAACCGCAGCCTAACAAACCTAGCCTGGGACAGATTGGAGCAGAGGTTTGCGCTAAGAAACTCCAGTGGCTGGCATCTTGTCCATCCATTATGGCCTCCAGAAGCTGTGAGAAAGTGCCAGTCTAACCAAGGAATGACTTTTCCCATCTTCTTTTTTCTTTATCTATTTCATGTTATTGTCAGTGAAAAAGGACACTTACAAGCATTTCACTCCTACAGGTGGGAAAACATTTAAAATACGGGTGATCTTGAAAAAGGCCTGAAATACATGATACACATGATGTTTCTGAATGGTCTGATATACATTCAAGGAAAGAAAATGACATTGCATGTTCTCCACCCACTTAATCTCCTGGGGATAATTTCTTAGGCTATGTCTCCTGTAGTCCCAGCAAGAAGGCTGTGTGAAGCTCTCCCCATAAAATCCAGAACCACGAGTGATTCTTGCCCTATGTCACACAGTAAAGGAGGGAGAAAGACCACTGGCCGACTGAGGAAGCCCAGGGCTGGGAGGGACTGCTAATCGAACCCTAACACGGCAGTGAGTTGGACCCTGGTGCCCTTTCCACTCTATCCCTGGGGCTTTCTCACACTTTTACCCTTTTTAATGACCTCTCACTCTTCCCAATAACAAACAACACTTATTTACTTATTTTAACTACAGTTAACAGTTTTCTTACCTATATTTACAGCTTACTTGCTCTTCCCAAGTACATATGAAAGAGGTATTCTGATTCACTCATTTTACAGGTGAGAACACTGAGGCTCTTTAAAAAGAGACAAGCTCGAACCTCAGGGAACCCCAGATCTAACCTCTGATCCAAATTTGTGGGGCCCTTGCTATGTGTAGAGGCTGTTAGGTGCTTTCTGTTATCCAGTCGCCTGGGCACTGGCTTTATACCCATTTTTGTGGGGTTTTTTTTGGATGTATAAACTGAGCTGGGGACGGCAACAGACCAGAGTCACAGGGCCAGGCTCAAATCTGGCTGTCACCCAAGG
>NW_017731397.1:4156074-4157081 GCF_001890085.2 Hipposideros armiger | reverse complement strand
AATAAACGAACCCAAAGCATCCCCGGGTCCTCGCGAGGCCGGGGCCACCCCGGCCCGTGACGTCATCGGCCCCAGCCAATCACCGGAGCCTGAAACCTGGGTCTGGGCCTGCAAGCCAGGTGACGTCACAGCGCGGGCTCAACATCCGAGGCTTCCCGGGCTACCGTGAAGCAGAGAAAGCTGATTGTCCGTCTTAACGTTTTTCTGGAATTAGAAGGCCAGGAAAACGTTTTCCCGAATGCAATTTAAATGCAGGGGACGCCCACAGAATTGCAGATAATTTGTACCTTGTTTGAGGCTAGCAATGGAGGAGCTAAGAAAGTCCAAGGGAAACAGAGCTTTTCTTTACCAGAATCAAAGCTCTGTCCTCTAAAGGATGTAAAGAAATGTTTCCCCTAAATACATTCACTAGACATTGATATGAATGTCCATTTGGAAAAGAAGGTGAAACTTTTCGTTTGTTTTTGTTTGTTTGTTTTTTGCTTTAACATAAATCTGAGTATTTCTTAGAAATAAGCCTCATATGACTAGCTTGTATATTATTCAGCTTCACTTCATATTGCATAACCTAAAATGATCAAGTACTAGTTCGGAAGAGGAGAAAGTACATTTTAAGAGTGTATGACCCCGCGGTTGAGCAGGTGCATGAGCACCTGTTGAATGCTCACTAGCTCCCGGGACTCTACAGGCATTGCTGGATTGCAGAAAATGCATTGGACAGAACCCTCACCCGCAGGAATTGGATGACTACTAGCAGTGACACGTTAAATAGTGTTCATTCTCCAAAAAAAGCTCATTCAATCAGCTTTTATCTTTAAAGTTTGTCTTCTGAACCAGGCACCCTGCTAGCCCTAGGAATATAAATAGGAATAATACGTGGTTCCATCCTCAAAGAGCTGACAGGCTAGCCAAGTGAAGCTCATGACACCACGAATCCATTTGAACACACCCTTTACTCAATAGTATAGACGTGATTCTGGAAAGTTGTTTCTCTTGCACATTTCTGG
>NW_017731397.1:4153582-4155114 GCF_001890085.2 Hipposideros armiger | reverse complement strand
TATTCAAACACTAATCTAGATACTGCTCTGAGGGATTTTTCAGAGGTAATTAAGGTCTTAAGTTACTTGACCTTAAGATTAGAGATTGTCCTGAGTAGGTCTGCCCTAATCAGGTGAGCCCTTAAAAGGAATTGGGCTCTTCCTGGAGAGAGGTTCAAAGCACAAGATAGATTTATGACCAGGGAGATTCTCCACTAATGGCTTTGGAAATGGAGGGGGCCACCTGGCAAGGACCAGAGAGCAGAGCCTAGGAGCTGAGAGCAGCAGTCACCAAGGATGCGTGACTTCAGCCTTAACAACTGCAAGAGACTGAATTCTGCCAACGACCTGAATGAGCTTGCAAGTGGATTTTCCACAGAGCCTCCAGATCAGAGCTCAGCCTGACAGACACCATGCTTTCAGCCTTGGGGGATCCTGAGCAGAGAACTCGGTTATGCCGTGGCAGTACCAGAACTTCTGACTTAGGAACTGTGAGCTAATAAATGCGTATTGATTTAAGCTGCTGAGTTTGTTTTAATTTGTTATGCAGCAGTAGAAAACTAATACACAGGACAATGGAGGAGACAGGCACATGAACAAAAAATTCAATACGCTGGCTTGTAAATGTTACAGATTTTCCCTTCCTCCCTTCCTTCCTTCCTTCCTTCCTTCCTTCCTTCCTTCCTTCCTTCCTTCCTTCCTTCCTTCCTTTTAAATATGGGACCTCAAGATAGAGCAAGCTTCCTTGCAATTTTACCTGGCTCTGCCATTTAAAACTTTATACGCATTAGACTGCAAGTTCCAAAAATGAAGAGATTCCTTAAATTTGAGGCTAAAATATAGAAAATACAAAGCTTTTCTTCATTTTGGAAAGGAGGGAGTTTTAAAACCATAAGTGTTTTTAAATCCATCTATCAAGTTTGTTCCAAGGGATGGATGACCATAATTACAAAGTAATGTTTATTGAACAAATACTTTTTGTCAAAAGATGACATTCTCATAATGAAAAATAGAAAAATAATGCAATTGCTCAATGAGTTGAATGGATGCTGTTGGTTTCCTTAGAAAGGCACTGAGTTAAAAAGCAAACACTTGGGGGCCAGCCGAGTGGCATGTTGGTTAAGAGCTGGCTTGGAACGCCAGAGGGCCCCAGTTCGGATCCCACATATGAGGGCCAGTGACACTGCCCTCTGCAGCTAAGACGGTGAATGGCAGCTCGACCTGGGGCTGGGCTGCTGTGGGTCACCGGTGATGGCATAGGCTGCAGTCCCCTGCTGCAGTGGGTTGCCATAAGCTACCGTGTGTAGCCAGCAGCCAGCGTGAGTGGCCAGCAGCCACCGTGAGCGGCCGTCCAGAGGCCGGCGACTGATCTGCTTCACCTGGGAAGAGCGCAGTGATGGTGCCAGCTTGGGCCAGTGAAGCAACGTCCTCCACAACTAGAACAAAGAAGAACAAAAACAATAGCAACTTGTCTGTTCCCCTCCCCTAATTCCCCAATAAAATATTAAAAAAAAAAAAGAGCAGACACTTGGGCGTGCTGGGTTGTTACTTAC
>NW_017731397.1:4143445-4146573 GCF_001890085.2 Hipposideros armiger | reverse complement strand
ATCAGCAATGTGTGAGGGTTCCAGTTTCTCCTACATCCTTGCCAACACATATTTTCATTTTTTATTAGTTTTTTTTCACTATTGCCATCCTAGTGAGTATGAAGTGGTATCTCATTGTGGTTTTGCATTTCCCTAATAATTGAGTTCTTAGGTTTCCAATTGCACAGAAGAGGGGTTGCTCTCAGAGGCATGGATTATATCTCATAGGTTTAATCTTATCAGGGCTGAGAATACAGAAGGTGATTAATCATTACCTGTTGACAAATTTTTCATTCAACAAACATGTAGGAAGAGAGTCTGAGCTTTGTGTATCGGCTCAGCATCTATCAAAAGAGTTATATTTAGCCTCAGGAGGTCAGAAAATTAGAGCAGACTGACCACAGGCTCCTAACCGTACAAATTCACACCTCAACAAGAGTCAGCAATGGAAGCTTAGAAACTCGCGAATCCCCTGCACCAAATGGTGGCTGACGGTCAGTTACAGTTGAGACAGGTATCGCTGCTGTTTTCATCTTTAATAAAATGTGTCTTAGCAGAAACCTCTTAAGGCAGATGGAAGCCCACTTCCTAGAGGCGTTTGGTGGATTCATGTGAGCCAAACACTCCACGATGATAAGACTTCTGCCGTAATCAAAGGGTCATGTGCTCTTATGAATGAGACTTTTAATTCTGAGCACTCACGCCATGTAAGATACTGTCCCAGGCAATTTATTAATAGCTGAGAATGCCACGCACAGCTTCCAGACATTATCTCAATCTTAATAATAGCTCTCTCTCCTACTGTAGCACTGGCTCTGTCTGGGTTCAGATCTGAGCGCTGCCACTTACTAGTGATGAGATGTAACTTCTGTAAGCATCAATTTCCTTATCTATAAAGATGGAAATTAAAATGCCCATCTCTTAGGGTCCTTTTCAGGATGAGCTAAGATAACCTGCTTAACTTGCTACAATGTCTGGTACATGGAGAGAAGTCAACACACATTAGTTTCCTTTGCCTTCACTTCAAAGTAGGGGTATTATAGATAGTATTCCTCCTACTTTGTAGATGGGAAAAGTGAGGACCAAGCCTCGGTGAAAGAGAAACCATCATTTTTGGGGGTGTCTTCCCAGCTCACAACCATTTCCAACTCGCTGGGAACTGCGCCCTGAACCAGGTGACGGACACACAGCAGTCATGTTTTTCCCATAGGCCACTATTCCCTCGGGTAACTGTTGGTTGAATCGAGGGAGACAGACATGGGACTAACATGGGCCAATCAGATCCTTGTGCAAGAATTGGACTTGAGACCAAGAGACAGAAAGTTAAAATNTATCAAAGATTTTATTTAACTCTTTCATTAAAGAGGGAACCATAAGATGCTATAAAAGAGAATTCAGGCTACTACATGCACTTTTATAGTTGATCACGAATGAATGCACAAATAAATGCAAAATTGGTTGATATCCACGGGGTGATAATCAAATGCGTTTCACTGGAATATTCGTATATTCTCTGTATATTATGTTTGGTAGAGTAAGACACAGTTTTTATTTCTATGAACAAGAGTTCTTTGCATTGCTGTCAGTTTTCTATAAAGCAGCTCAAAGAAAATGAAAGGCACAAAGTATAGGATCAGAAAACTCGGAAGGGTGCACTCTCAAACAATGCATAATTTTCCACTCAAGACACCAAGTACTGATTTGGTCTAGTTTAAAGTCTTTCATAATTTTCCCCTAGTCTCCCCTCTCCTTTCATGATCATAACAATCTCGAAGAAATATTATTCCTAAGTTTGAGTTGCAAAATCCAGGTCCATATAGTAATTTAACCAATTAGAAAATGAGCCTGTCTAGAACTTTTCATAAGGAATGCCAGATGATCTCTTAAAAGATTTTGCTCTCCTGTGGCTAGGAAACTCTTGCCATCAATTTTCTCCTGCAAGATCTATAAATTTGGGTGAATTTCTTTCTTCTTAAAGTCCCTGCAACTTTTCAAGGTTCCCTGTCTGCTGGGAAGTAAATTCCCTCGCTTCCTGTAAGATTGGGATCCTGTGAGCCACACACAAGCTAGTTCTCCTAAGGGGACTTTGTAAGCAACGGCTTCGTAAGTAAAGGCAACCTTAGGTCCTTAAAAATGGCTACCGTATCTGATGAAATAAGCATCATCCTTGAAGATGACACTCGTGTAAGACCCTGATTGTACATCTGATTCATCCAACTGTATCCTGCTAAGGAGGAGAACAGATTCTTATCGAACCTTTGCAAATAACTACAATATATTGCCACAAAAACGTAAGAGTTTCTGAATTCTGTGGGGTCGGTGAGAATCTAATATAATCTTTAAATGTTTCATTTCAGTGTACAAAAGCAGGGCCTACTACATTTTATAGGTTCAAGATAACTTAGGAAGAAAGAAAAGTTTATTTATACAACCAGAATACAGAACACTGAAACAAAATCAAGAACATTCACCCCTCCCCCAAAAAACACCAGTGAAATTTCCCTCATCAGGTCATTCAGTGTGACGCAGCTAATGGTCTTGGGTTAGCAGTCCTCTTGACTAAAAACAGTCCTGGAGATCTTGACCCAGTCCACCAGTATGCCTGAAAGTTATCTAAGAGATGCCAGCTTGGCAGCCTGTACCCTAGAGTTTATGTTTTAAAGTGCCATTGGTAACCGGCACAGTCCTTTCTGTATGTAGAAAAAGCTCTGAGACCATCCTTCTTGATTGAAGACAAAATCTGGCCTGTAGCTTACAGTAGAGTCTTCATGCAAGCATTGGATTAAAACAAAACCTATCTGCAGGTGGCAGAGACTTGAAAAGGTTGTGGTTAATTTATAACTAGTAATCCTTAAATGTGAAAGGTCTGATGAGGGGTGCCTAATAATACACCCAACAAAGAAATTGGGTTGTTTCTGTGGCATGGCAAAAAAAAGATAATAAAGCCATTCCAAAAAAGAAAAAAAATAATAGAAAAACTGTTCCTAAAGATAATGACTAAGCTTATATTCAAAGAAATCTGATTCATAGAAATGAAGAAACGTAATTTTATAGAGGAAAAAAAATCTTGGGATATAATGACCATGAAACATAATATACCAAGAATATACTAATTATATCGAGTAGTCAGATTCAGGAGTAGGGCCTAG
>NW_017731397.1:4134252-4136940 GCF_001890085.2 Hipposideros armiger | reverse complement strand
TACCTGAGAAACAAAATCTCCAGGTCTTTTTCTACCCCAAATCTGGAGGTTCATATTTGCAGATGATCCAGGAACCACAATGATAAATGACCTCCAAGATGATCAATGACGAAAAGGATGGTCCAGGAAGAGTGATCTCTCTGTGGTAAATGCAGAGCAGCCCTTGAGGTGCACCCCCGAGACCGAGGCTATAGGGGATGCTCACAGAAAATAGGCTTCTCAACAGATGAGCTCACAAACAAAAATGATGACCTTCAGGAGGACAGAATCCTCCATGAGAATCAGCAGACACACTAGCACCCAAAGATTCCCTAAAACTTCACACAACAGGATGACAATCTGAAGAGAATGTAAAAGAATCGTGTTTAAAATTATGAAATGCCTAAAAGATGTCATTAAGACGCCAAGAACAGAACAAGTCCTGTGACAGGCACTGTTGCATGATAGTTGTGAGCACAGAATCTGGAGCTCAACTGGGTAAATTCCAGCACTCTCACCTCTTAGCTGGATGGTACCATCTATTAACTTGATATCTTGATGACTGTGAGCTGAGAACTCTGGTGTTCCATGAATGCTTTCCATCCTTTGACTCTGCCTACCTCTTACAATTTCCAGGATTATCTCCTTTGCAATATCCAACCTTCCTTGTCGCAACCCTCATGCCCATTGGGGCAAATCACAATATTTCTATGCCCCAGGTCCCTCTTCTGTAAAGTGGGAATATGAATGGTCCTATATGAATGGGAATATGAATATGAACCCCTACGCTAATGGGGTATTGTGAGAATTAAATGGTTATTATATGGAAAGTACTGAGAAGATTGCCTATCAAACAATATATTCTAAATCCATGAATTTAAAAATAGACTTTTAGATACCAAATGCAAAAACCCAACCATACGCTGCTCATCATAGGCACCCTAAAAATCAAAGGACTCAGAAAGACTCATAATAATGGAATGGCAAAAAATTATACCAGTAAATACAATTTAAAAAAAATTGATAGCACATTATTCAGTAGCCACAACAGAGGCCAGAAGACATTGTAATTATGTTGGTATCAAACAAAAAAAGACTTTAAAATGTTTAATTTCGTAGGGATAAAGAAGGTCACTACAACATGGAAATACAAACAATTCACCAAGAATATTCAACAGTTCTAATGTTCTAGGCACCAGGCACCATAGCGTAATTGACAGAACAAGATGGAAAATTGGACAAATTCACATTCTAAATGTGGCAGACAAAAATAAAATATGGAAGATTTGAAAANAGACATGGGACTAACATGGGCCAATCAGATCCTTGTGCAAGAATTGGACTTGAGACCAAGAGACAGAAAGTTAAAATCTTTCTGTGGCCGAAACGGTGTCACAGAACTTAAGATATAGATGCCACGCCCTTCTGGCACTGGGATGGGGGAAATAGAGAAAGCTGGTCCTGAGAGAGAGACGAAGCAAATAGATAAGCAGAGAGAAACAGCTGCCCCAACGGCTCTCCAGTGCTCAGCTCTAGTCCCTTCTGAGCTCAGCTCACACTTTTTCCCTTGGATTCCACGACACCCAGTTATGATAAATTCCCTCATGTTGCTCCTCAAAGTTTGGTAGGCAAGCTTTTCACAGGCCACGAACTCAAATGGGAAAGCCACTGAGCTTTATTTCCCTGTAACACAATTAAATTCTGAGCCCTCATTCCACCTGATGACAGAAAAGTAATCAGGTAAGCTCTTAGCTAAACTCAGTCATTTCAATGTCTTTTAGGCATTTTAGGTTTCACTCGATTCAGGATAGTCTCACACATGTCTTTCTGTCCATATTGTCATCTCTGGACTTCCTGGGCCTCCTGGCATTGGAGGAGGCAATTAGTCCACATTCATCCCTGTGGAGAGAGGTGTAACTGAGACATGAGGTACTCCATCTTCGCCTGGGTCATGTCCTTGAGGGCCACTCTCCACCCACCGTATTATTCTCCACAGCTCTTTGGCCACTGTCACACATTTCTGTGCCCCTTTTAGGGACTCACCAGCATCTGCATCGTTTTATGTTTATTTTGAAATAAAAAGGTTTTTGACTAAAGTCTGGGCAATCTTTAATCTGCAGGAAGTAGGGTCATTTAGTTTTTCTACTTTCTTTCTAACAGCTTGTTTACAACATAAACTTGGTGCATTGATCTTTTTAGGGGACAGCCTTTTGAACCTTAAAATTCCTTTTTCTCTCATAAATCCAGGCTGTTGTAAATCAAAGGTGTTGAATTATAAACAATTGTTTTTACTATACATTTTAGTAACTTGGAACTAATTTGAATTTCAAGAACCTAATTTGGAACTCAAATCGATTTGGTTGAGACATTGCATAGTGGTGACTTCACTGGGGAGGGCCCAGGGGTAACTTATAGAAAAGGCACATTTCATAACGCTGCATGAGTTTCAGTTGATATCTTGATTACGCTGGGCTGGAAACCCTGGTCTCCCAAGAACACTTCCCACCCTTCGCTCCTGACTGCCTCTTACAATTTCCGGGATTATCTTGTCTGTAATGTTCACTCTCCCTTCTACAATCCTTATGTCCATTGGGACATGGACGCTGCTGGGCAGATGGAAAGGCTGTGCCAAAGTTAGACCTACATTTTCAAGACCAAGTGAAACACAATGCCCATTTTCCTGATGTCAAACTGTTTTTAGAAGGAGAG
>NW_017731397.1:4126074-4127317 GCF_001890085.2 Hipposideros armiger | reverse complement strand
AAAATATTTGAAAGTCATATATCTGAAAAAAGACTGGTATCCAGAATATATAAAGAATTATTACAACTCAATAATGAAAAAAGAAATAACTAAATTAAAAAATTGAGCAAAGGATTTGAACAGACATTTCTTCAATGAAGACATACAAATGGCCAACAAGCACATGAAAAGATGTTCAACAGCATCATTAGTCACCAGGGAAATGCAAATCAAAACCATGAAATACCACTTCACACCCACTACGATGGCTATAATTTGAAGAAACAGACAATAAGCATTGGAGGGGATGTGAAAACAATTGGAATCTTCATACATTGCTGGTGGATTGTAAAACGGAGCAACCACTTTAGAAAACGATTTGGCAGTTTCTGGCAACATTAAACATGGAGTCACCATATGACCAAGGAGTTCTGTTCCTAGGTTTATGTCCAAGAGAAATGAAACCGTATGTCCACACAAAGATGGGTACACAAAACACATAGCAGCACTATTCATATTAGCCAAAAAATGTAAACAATCCAAATCCCCATCAATGGTGAATGAATGAACTAAATGTAGTGTACCCACACAATGGAACACTTTTCAGCAGTGAAACAGAAGGAAGTACTGAGATATACTACAATATGGGTGAAACTCAAAAACATGGTAAGTGAGAGAAGTCAGTCATAAAAGACCACGTATTGTATGATTCCATTTACGTGAAAGGTCCAGGATAGAAAAACCCAGAGACAGAACGCAAGTTGGCATGGCCTGGAGGAGGGAGGAATGGGAAGTGACTGCTTAATGGGCACAGGGTTTCTTTTCAGGGTGATGAAAATATTCTAAAATTAGGTTATGGTGAGGACTGTTCAACTTTGTCATATAATAAAACCCACTGAACTGTACACTTCAAATGGGTGAGTTTTATGGGACTAATTTTACTCAATGCAATTGAGTTTTGATATATCAAGTAAGATGGCATTAAAAAACGCTGTATTCTGGATTGGATCCTAGAACAGAAAAGGACACAGTGAAAAAAACAGGGAAAACCCAAATAATGTCTGTAGTGTAGTAATAACGTTTGTACTAAGTAATTGTACCAATGTTAATTGATAAACAAATGTACATGGTTATATGAGAGGTTAACATCAGGGTAGATGGGTGAAGGTTATACAGGAATTCCATATTATTTTTGCAACTTTTCTGTAAGTCGAAAATTATTCCAAAATAAAAGTAAAAAACAACCACAACAAACCTTTCATGC
>NW_017731397.1:4121786-4122984 GCF_001890085.2 Hipposideros armiger | reverse complement strand
GAGAGAGAGAGAGAGAGAGAGAGAGAGGGTTCCTCTCACGCATGCCACAATACAATACAGGGCTTCCACTGGTTTCCACAAACATCACGCTGAATGGTCCTTAAACCAAATGCTTACAGAATGAAGTTTACGGCTGCATTCTCTCATCTGCCATTGCTGGCAGCATAAGCTAATACTGAGCTACAGCTCTACCGCCCAGCAATTTCACTTGGGCAGGGAAAGGGCTGACCTTTCATTTCCAAACTCACAGAAGCACAAAGAAAGAAACCTTTCAGCTCCTCAGATGGACTGCAGCCAATTCATGTGCAAAATTCCCTTGTTGCTGAGTCTTTCTGGCTTGCTCTTGCAGGATGACTGTCAGCCGGTCCAGAGGGCTTCTTTTTCCTCTTTTTCATTTGTTTCAGATGTACTTACTGGGCAAGTCACTATGCATCGCACTGGTGTTCAGTTTTTCCTGTTAGCCGTAAAACAATGCAACGCTTGCGAGTTGTACAAAAACGGGATGAGTCACGTCTTTGTGTGGGTAAAGGAATAGAAGTTTATGAGTGCAAAATAGCCAGTGGAAAAAAAAAAGAAGTGTGGTGAGATTAAGTTAAAAACTTTAAGTACCTTGCTAGAAGTTATAAAGCAAATGTCATTACAAGTAGTAGCACATGCCAGGGCTCGACCTACACTATGCAATGCTTTTTAACCCTGTTTTTCAGCACCCTCCACGCCATTTTAGAATAAACGTAGCACAATTATCACACAAGGGTCAAACAATAAAGTACTCAGACTCAGAAAAGAGTAAAATAAAACCAATACTCACTTAAAAATAACCATTACCAACTTTAGGTGAGGATCACTTGATGTTTTTTTTTTTTTTTTTTACAGACAAAGGTAAAAGGATATAAAGAATATTTTTATAAATATAGACTCATACTTATTTATATTTATCATATTCATTTCTAATCACATTAAATTAAAACAAAAGCATTCAGCTAATTTGCTTGTATTTAAGACAAGAAACTAAACTCAAGCAATTACTAAACTTTAAACATTTCTTTATCCCAACGGGCATTTCTTTAATAATCCATTGAAGTTTATTAAAAAAAAAAGTTACCAAAAATAAGAGATTGGCACTTATACCTCACTCCCTCCATTCTTAATTTATTAGTCATATTATTAAAGTTTATAATATTTGCAATATATTTCTATA
>NW_017731397.1:4114278-4121667 GCF_001890085.2 Hipposideros armiger | reverse complement strand
TTTGTTATAACCTTTTTGGACTTTATGATAAAATAACCAAACCAAACCCTATGTACATATGTTTAAGTAAAACAAAAAATGTCAAAAGCTTTCCCAGAGTGAGGCCCAGGGAATTTCTCAAAGACTCCTAGAGGACTGTGAATACAGCCAAGTGTACTTGGGAACCAATGATAAACCTCAACCAGAGAGGAAGCCAAGTGACAGACGGCTGGAGGCAGAGCCTGGACCAGGTATCAGCTCTGCAGAGTTTAGCGGTTTGCAGATTAAAGTTCACTATTTGGCTGGTGAATGAATCCAATTCCTTGAGTCTAAAGGATGTTGCCCTGAGCAACTGAGATCAGTTTAATGAATTTGCCCCGCTAATTAATTAGCGCTTTAGGAAACAGCAAACTTCCTAAATTAGGAACAACATGGAGAGGCCAAAAGGGTCAGTCTAGCTCCTCTATTGATAAGCCTGTTGCCAAATGCTCGACATAATCTATTTCCTTAAAAACCAGCAACTTTAAAAACTATTGGCTATCATATCAAGAGCCTTCAACATATTCTTAGGCTGTAACTTTGGGTGTAGTACCTCACCTCTTTGTGTCTCGGGTTTCTTTGTCTATGAGTAGGGAAAATAAGAGAACCTAGCTCAGTTATGAAATTAATAACTTTAGATATATAAAGCACTTGACACAATGTACAGTGCATGGTAATTGCTCGCAGTTGTAAGTTGTGGTTGGAGTTACTGGTATTAGACATAGCAATTCTAATGCTAGGAACCTATTTCGAGGAAATAAAGAGTTTCAGTCAAAAGCGCATATGAACAGGTGCTGTTTTATCTGGAACAACNCTTTCTGAAACCTGAGATGTTAAAGAGAATTCAGTGCTTTGCAAATCCCCCCAATGCGGGGCAGGGTTAGGAGCTCTTTTTCTTTCTTTCTTTTTAAAAGTTTTTTATTTTTATTTTTTTAAATTTTTATTTATTTATTTATTTATTTTTAAAAAAGTTTTATTGGGGAACAGCCATGGTCATTGGTTACACATTGTTTTCATGCCGCAATGGCATAGTTGACTCTTTAGGGAGGGCACAGCTCACAGAGGCCCATGCGGGAATCGAACCGGCAACCTTGGTGTTATCAGCACCACGCTCTAACCAACTGAGCTAACCGGCCACCCCAGGAGCTCTTTTAATTCTTGCCAGAAAATCTGGTCTTTTTCTTGGATGACCATCTTTTGAAGTTTAAAGTACATCATCGCTGGTGAACTTAAGTGGTTTTTACTTCTTAAGTTTTCGTTTATTTCGGTAGTCCATTTGTTAGACTTTAGAGGATGGAGCCTCTGTGACCTGACCTTATTTACGCTAAGAAACCACACAAAAAATCTTTACGAGAAGCACTCAAGAAAATATTTAAAAATAAGTTTATTATAACTAGCGAATATAAAATCTGACAGATGTTTTCAAACATTTTTGCAAAAAAAGTAAAACCTTCCCCCTCCCCCCAAGATACAGAGAAAGAACTTGAACAGAGTTTTACATGGAACCTAAACATGAAATCCTCATTCATCGGTTGGTCCTAAAAGGCTCCAACACATTACAGTCTAAGCAAAGCCCCATTAAAATGAAGAAATCAACAAACCACTTAACACTTGCTTTCTACTGTCATTATGATGCTCAATCAAAATGCTTAAGGACAAGAGCAGGTAACACAAGACTGCATGTGACAGATGTTCAAAGTGCACGGATCTACGAAACCACAAACATTTGAGATAAGAATACCGGGGGTAGAATTAAACATTGACTTAAAAAATTCATCCAAGGAAATCTATGTACATCGTAGCCTTTGGCATCTGGTCTAATGTGTTTCTTCTTTATAGAGACATCATTTTGTCTACTCTAGCAACCAGATTAAATTGACTTTAACACATGTCTCAACTGACACAGATTGTCCACAGCCAATTTCACATGAGGTAGTTGGGCTGTTTACTGACACTCTAGTGAGACTGTCATGGCACAGGGGACTCATACATCAAACATGCCATGAGACTGGCTCATTAGCCTTCTGGAAAACAACAGAAATTATTTCTAGATCACCTTTCTTGTCGTCACTGATTCCATGTATCCCTTTGAAGAGACACACATAGGAGTCTGTGTGGATGAGATCCGCTTTGCAAGTGGTACCAACCATCCCAGGGTGGTTTCTGTTTATACAGTACAGAGAGGAAATACTGACCCCATTTAAAAATATATATAATAGAAAGGATAGTGCTTAAAACAAGCAGGGTTCTCCCATAGCTTAGCTGAAAACATCTGTTCACTCTGAAAGAGGAGTGATTAAAAAGGGTAAACGAAAGAATTTTGAACACTTTTGCGTTACAGAGTAGTGGTATGTGTTTTCCTTTTAAGGAAAGGTTATATAAAAACAGTGGAGGGGAAAGATCAATGCATGCATCAACTGTACCGTCAATAATCGCTTAATCATGCCCCGGAGTGCTGTAATGCAGCAGTGCAAGGAGGAGTCATGCAAATGGCCCCTGTACACAGAACTATGGACTGGAACCGGGTGGGAATGGGGAACACTTACAGAGATGGGCTAGTGATTGGTATGCTCATACAGTTGTTGAATGTACCCCTAACATCCTTGTAATAGATATGCAGTCTTCAAATGCCATTAGACAGCTAGTGAATATCTTATGTCTTTATTACGAAACCCCTGAGTAAGCAGCTGCAGATTACAAAGGGACATCCAGAGACAGAACATTGCTCTAAATACTCTATATACACTTCACAGGAACACAGGTTTACTGCACATGCGGAAGCCTTCGGGCAGACCGTATCAGACCACAAAGAGCATCTGAAGTCAGGCCCTCTAAGACCAAACACACAGATTAGCTCAGCTAATAGAACAATGGATTAAAATATATTTTACTTACAAATTCTAAATCTAAAAATGTAAAAAAAGGTTGACAGTTCATCTTAAAAAAAATGAAACATGGAGTGGGGTAGCTGAAGAGTCATAAAACCTATGTCTAGGATCAAAAGCAACTGGTTTTAATCAGTGATTCAGAAATGCACTATTGTGTAACCAGCTTCTCATAGGACACGGCAGTTTAGTGGGAAAACGAAACAAAACATAAAAATAATTTTCCTTCAGAAAGTTTCCAAAATGTTTCACATCATCTTACAAGATGGCTCATGACCCTCTGATGCTCTCTACTGCCTTAAATGATACTTCTTCACATACGATTTGCACAATCAGATTACATTTCCTTAATAAGATACCTCTTACTTCAACTCTTTCACTTATTTCAAACCGAATCAAGAAAAGTGTACTTTATTTGTTGGTCCCTACCACATAGTTTTTTAAATTAAAAATACTTTTCTGGAACTATGAAGGCAAAAGCATTAATCCTTTGGATACATACATATACGCAGTTAATAATCAAAAAAGAGAAGACTGCACACTGCCAGCAACACTCACCTAACAATAGGTCCCCTTTCCTAGATGCCACACATCATGGTGGCCACCTGCTTCACAGCTACGAATGGGAGAGGCGTTCTTTAAGCTCTTGCAGTCGGGGAGGGGAACCGAATCCCCACCGACTGGGCACCTTACCCTGGGTTAGGTCTGAGCCAGACGCTCCACATACAGCTAGAAGGTGCTGCTGAGGAACAGGGAAGGACAGCTAAAAGGGGGGATGGGTTTGGTGCTCTGATGGGAGCACCGCTGGCAACCTTTAGTACCCGAGAGGAGAAGAGAGAAGCAGCAAAGCTGAACTATGGAGTTCAGATATCCTTCATTGTGGAATATGACATTTGGGGATGCTTTAGGTTCAGAACAGCAGGCACATAATGATGACAAGGTGCCTCAAGCCACTACCTACACAACCTAATGAACACCGTGTTTCGAAGCCAGTCCCCGGGGCCCGACATGCTGACCATTCTGAGAGCCCCACTTCTAGAACTCCCTGCAGAGCGGATGAGACAATCGTCTCCACTCCACAGGCACAAGTTGGTTTTGCCCCCAAAAGGTATCCCTCCAACTTAACATTTTTCACCAGGATTAGCTATTTCAGTAAAATTTGCTTTCAAAGGAAAAAAAAACCTGCCATCTTTGAAAGGATTTTGTTCAGTTAGACAAATGACCATTGATCCCTCTTGAGTGTGGGTGGAGTGCAGACATTGTGAAACTGTGTGCATGAAAGCCAAATGTAACTTACTAGCGTCTACTGATACCTAGAAGACACACCATCTTTTTTCTTCAGGGTCTCACTACAGGTTCCTCTAGAAAAGGAATCCTAAAAATGTTTGAGCAAAGAAGAGCAGGATGGCTGTTCTGTCAACAATCACTGGAGCATTTTCTCATCTCCTCTCACTGTCAGGGTGAAAGAAAGCTTAGATGTTCTGAAATCTTGGAGGATTATGGAGATAAAGCCTTAATTATCTTTTCTCTTTGTCCCATTCTTGGATAGTCAATGCAAATTAGCACAAATTAGGACTTTAAAATGGAGAAGCTAATACTGTAGATTCGAGAGGAAGCTCTGTCTGTGCCAAGCTTCAGGTCCAGTTGAATTTACCACCTAGTATTAGGTGCACTTTCTCGTTATTTTTTTTGAAGGACTCTCAGAGCTTTAAACATCTTAGGCAAACTTAATATGCTCCAGTGAGGAAAATATGGATCAAAAACATTACCCCTTTCCTATAGGATAGGAAAAGGGTGAGTAGAAAATGTAACTCATCCACGTTATTCAAGCTATTCTCATCTGGGTTCCCAGTGATCCCAGATAATATTAAATCCTTCTTCCTCAGAAACTCAGTCATATACACCAAGGCAGTAGCTATGTATATAATTGTGAAATGGCCACCTGAGCAGCTTTCTTTTTGTGTGTATTCAGAGCTTCGGGGGCAAATCTGAGGTACCTTCTGTGTGCCCACCATGCTCCAGACCATCACATGGGTTCACCTTAGGTGACAGGAGCACCAGCAGTTGGTGAGAATGGTCATGCTTCACGACACTTACAATCTGGTAGCATCTCATCCCAACGGCTCAACGCCTAAAGTGTCTTCATTCAAGGTATGAACAAAGGTTGGCTGTTCTCTCTTTTTCGCTTTTAGGAGGCTACGTCAAGGGCAGGCAGTCTGAATTAGCTCCTACTCCCACCATCGTAGTCACACTAGCTAGACAAGGAGACACACCGCTTACTCCTGGTGGTGGTGGCGGTGGGGACAACACACAACACCTCAGCGGCTGCCAACAGGAAGTGCTAAAATACAAAAGAATCAGCATCATTTTAGCACCCTTTTCCTCCACAGCCTTAAAACATTTGACATTGCTTTACTAAGTTTAAGCCTTTTCCAGAAGTCCTTATGTGAGCAGAGTACCTCTATCATTAATTTGAGCTAAATAAATGCCCATTTGTTGAGAGACAGACAAAAGATAAAATCAATAATACCCTCCCTGCATTAATCTCTCTGCCTGAGGAGAGGGTTCTCTTTGCCCTAGGGGCTGCTCAGGTGGCGTTCACCTGCACCCTTCAAAGAACTCACCTTCTACCCTGGGAAACTACCTCCTGCGGGGCAGTCCCTTCCAGCTCCCATGAGGAAGCAGCGTCTCACGGGGAAGGCACCCGTGGCTTCTCTCCCTCACTCTCGGCAGCTTGGCCCAGAGAGACGTGGGCCACAGAACTAGTGTCGCTCTTCTCAGGAGTGAAAGACTCCTCTCCATACGGTTGTTTTATGAAAGAATTCAATCCCACTACTAACTCTGACACGGTTGGTCCCCAAAGCTTTTGAGATTGATAAGCAGATGCATTTAGCTTGCTCTGCACCACTGCTGATTAAAGCAAGATTGATGAGAGAGCACACCGGGAACCATGGTCCCTGAATGTGACACCAAGGCCTGCCGGCTGGGCGCCAATGCTGGTTCAATTAAGAAAGTTGTTGAGTAAACTCGGTCCATGTCTCACTCTCCCTTTCACTATTTTATTGCAAGCACAGACGACTCCTCTTTGGAAACAAGGACACATCATTTAGTTCACGCAGAACACTGCGAATTCCATAAAGGAGAATTTAATCTCATGGTTCCTCAACCCTGCACGCACCAAGAATCACTTGAAGAGCGGACTCAGAGGCAGAGTCCTAAGTCCCACCCCCTCAATTCTGGTCGCGTAGGTTGGGGTAAGGCCTGAGGGTTTGCTATGCAAGAAGCACTCTATGTACACAGAGGTGGTCCAGATCATACCAGAAATCACCTGGTCTCTCTACTTAGAGGCTGTACGACTGTGAGCAAATCCCTCAGCCTCTCATCCTTGCTTCTGAAACTGGGTGATAATCCCTGAATGTCACGGCTTCACTGTGATGTCCAATTGAGATAATGCCTGGGAAAGCGTGCTGCCAGAGGTGGGCGCTCGATGGGCCACCTCGGAGGGCCTGTCCCCATCACTCCCGCACTGTCCTCCAGGTTGGGGTTAGGGCACCACTCATCTCTTCGGAGTCACAGCATCTCAGTCTGTAAACACGATGGCCCTCCTCATTTTTGTCTTCTACCTCCCACACTGCCATGGTCACACCAGTGTCCCGAGTACCTGGACGACACAGGCTCTTCTCGCCCACAGAGCTACGGAGAAGAGCATTCTGGAAGACCGTCTAAGCGCAGAAAAGTCTACGTTTCAACAGCTTTGACAACGGGGCGTAGCTCCCTCCAACGTTTTAGTCTAATTCTAAGTCGACTGAAACACTCCCTGGCTATGAGTTCTAGTCCTTGGTACAGAATTTGCTCATTTCCAGCTTGGGTTTGGGTGGCCCATTAAAACTCAAGGCTAAAAACAAAACAAAACATAATACCAACAAATTCATTTGTCAAATCTGCTCTTATAATTTGCTGTTCAAGTCTATATAACAGTTATGATTTGGTTTTCAGGAGGCCCTTTGAACTGAAATATATAGCACCTTGATTTTTAAACACACAAAAACACATAAGCATTAAAAAAAAATCATATATAAAAGCACTAGGCTTTGCCTCCCCTCCTCCTTCCCCCCAAGTAAGGGGTGGAGAGGGTTGAAGCTGCTGCTGGAAATTAAGTAGGGCAACAAAACTCTTCAGCAAACGCCATTCCCTGAAGTTAGGAGGCGGCGCTGTCCTGCGGACGTCATACCACCTCGTCAGACTCTAGTCCGTGGACCTCGTATAAAGTGTCCAGAATTGCCAGCTGCTTTTCCATGGCAGGGAGGTAAAGGCTGAGGTCCCGTTGCATCCCAACGCTGAAAGCCGCCTTCAGGTGGTCGCCTTCCTTTATGGTTAATGCGGCCACAAAATCTTCGTAGGAGGGAGCCGCCCTCAAAGCTAACTGCAAAAGAATTGCCCGTGAGAATCTGTATCACCTCTCTCCCTCTCTCTCTCTCTCTCTCTC
>NW_017731397.1:4109864-4110883 GCF_001890085.2 Hipposideros armiger | reverse complement strand
TTCACAGCCCCTTTTCCCTTTCCACTAAAAACAGTGCTGAAGGGGACGGGAGAAGGAAGAGCTGAGATTATTTCGGTTTTGAAGCAGCATTTGCTCTTCAAGTCTCCTCTCTCTTCAGTCAATATTTCCAGTCCAGTCTCAAATCCAGTAAAAGGCGGGGGAGAAAAAGGGGCGGAATGAGGGGAGGAGGCTGGGCAGAAAGGGCATCCCCTCAACTTCCTCCCCGCCTCCAGGGGCCAAGCTTCTCTCGTCACTTGCTGGTGTCCTGTCAGCAGCTGGGCTCCATTGCACCCCAGCTCTGGCAGTGGGGTAAATGAGATTAGAGTTCCCCTGTCCCCTCACACAGACAGCCATGACAAAGCCACAGCGTCATGTGACATGTAGAGTCCTTCAGGCACACAGTGCTGAATGCTTTCTTCTGCATTTCCTGCAGGGGGAGGAATCTCATCCCCTCCCCGCCATGTGAAATTTCCTTAATAAGAAGCGAGTCTGGAGAGAAATTTCTGGCTTGGCACCCAGGCTTTGTAAACCTTCCATTTCTGATTTGGGACCAATAAACCCCATTTTCTGGCATATAAATGACAATACAAATTAACTTGTATTAAGTGCTTATTTATTATACACCATTTTTCTAACTTTTCACATGCATGAAACTGTTTAATCTTTCCAACAGCCTTGTAAGGGATGTTATAGCATCATTCCCACTTTACAGATGTGGAAACTGAGAAACAGAAAGGTTAGGTAAGTTGACTATGGGCACAACATTACTAAGTAGTGGAACCCAGAAAGCTCATGATCATATCCACTCCACGAGTCATAACGTTCCATAGGCACTGGCTAGGGGTCGTGAAGAGTTACAGTGAATATACTTTTAGTTCGGAAATCAGGACATAAGGGACAACATCGTGGAGGCTGTCCTGGGAATTCAGGGGTGTATGAGAAATGCAAAAATGCAGGTAACATCCCAGGGATGGTGAAGACCTTTTGTGGAAGAAATGGGGACCTTGGAGGCAGGGGCC
>NW_017731397.1:4102498-4105411 GCF_001890085.2 Hipposideros armiger | reverse complement strand
AGCTCAGGTGGTTAGAGTGTGGGCTCATAACTCCAAGGTTGCCGGTTCTATCCCCACATGGGCTGCAGAGCTGCGCCCTCCACAACTGCATTGAAGACAACTACTCGACTCCAGGAGAGGATGGGTCCTGGAAAAACACACTGTTCCCCAATAAAATTTCTTTAAAAAAAAAGAAAAGAAAAAGTGTTGCTTAACATCATTAGTCATCAGGGAAATGCAAATTAAGGCCACAAGATACCGCTAAACACAGGAAAGGCCAAAACCAAAAACACTGACACCACCGAGCACTAGTGAAGATGTGAAGCAACTCCTACACGGCTGTGGGAAGTGTGCAGTCGTGCAACCACTCTTTATAAAGTTAAACATATGAACCCCATGAACTAGAAATCCACTCCTAGGTATTGGCTCAGACACACAAAATGTTCAGAGCAACTTCATTTATAATAGCCCCAAACAAGAAACTACTCAAATGTCCACCAATAGGACAATGAATAAACAAATTGTGTCATATTCATTTAACAGAATACTATTCCACAATAACAAGGAATGAACTGCTGACAAATATAACAACAAGGATGAAAACATTATACTGAGAAAAAGCCAGATGCAGGAGACACAATGTGATTCCATATATATGAGATTTCAGAACATGTAAAACTAATCTACGGTGACAGAAGGCAGTGAAATGCTTGCCTCCGGCTGGGTGACAGGTTGGGGACTGACTGGCACAGGGAACATTCTGGGGTGGTGAAAACATTCTATGTCTTGATAGGGATGTGGTTTACACAGGTAGGTGCATTTGTTAAAACTCACTGAATCATAACAAGTTCTGTGCAAGTCATACCGCAATTAAAAAAAAAAAAGATGCATAGTTATAAAACGGGTCATAGAGCAAATTTCAACACATTAGCGATTCTTGGAACTACTGACTATAAAAAGTAAATGTAATTTGAACTTAANCACATACATATAGTAAAAGTATAAAAACATGTATTATATAATGATAAACAGCAAATTCTGGATGAAGATTTCTGGAAAATGAAAGGCATAATGGGTCCAAGAGGTGGTATATGGGTACAGTAGTGAACTATTTCGTATATTTGGTCAAGTGGCGATATGTGTTCAATGTCTGAAATATTTATAATAAAAAAACGGAGCTACTAGGAATGTACCCTTTGAATTCTTGGCAGTGAGTAAGCTTCAGGCAAATGAATGGTCTAGAGAAAAGCCATGTTAAACACCAGTGGACAGAGGTGAACCAAGAGCCCAGAGACACCCTGTGTTAACTTCAGGCACCACCGAGACGAGAACCTGTAGGGCTATACACCAATTCTGCCACTAGAGCACATGCTGTGAGCATTTCTGGGGTGCGCATGGCTTAGTTCCTGTGTTTTCAGAACAACAAGTCAAGTTATGATTTGACACTAAATATCTGATGATGAGTTTGGGCTTTCTCTCTCTCACATAGTTCTCCTTGTGCATGAAAGCCTTTCATATTAAATACACAACTGAGCATCCTTTTAAAATGTGTCCTGATCTGTGCTAGAGATCTTGGTGGGGTTAATATTTACCTGACACTGGGGGAGTCATTCCGAGGTGAGGGATGTAGCGACATGTTACCCCACGTGTGGAGGGAACGGTGCAGAGCACGTAACATTTAGTACAATGGGGGCATGACATGCCAGAGCAAATTTTCTTCCTGCCACTTACAAGGATGCTGTGCTAAAGCTCTTTCTGATGTGGCATCTGCACATGGAGGGGCTCGGCTATAGGGAGGACCATTAAACATATCCGCCTTGTGGACCTGACTGTTTTCTTAGAATGATCTCTGGAGAACGTCATAGGATGCTAAGGGTTCAGAGCAGTTCTCGGCATGAGACCACCCAAAATATTCCACTCTAACCATCGTTATGGGGAATCCAACTGATGGCTCAAACGCAGGCAGCATAAAGTTCAAGGCCTCCTTCCAGACGCTGGGAACTCATTCTAGGTCACAGAGCAGTGGCAACACAATGGCTACCCACGCATTTTCCAGAGTGTTAACTGATGCCAAGGCTTCCATCGTGTCCTTTAGGACTTTTCCATGTCATTGCCCATTTCCATGGCCAGTAAGATTATACAAGGTTTTACAAACATTTACTTCTAAACCTTTCTTAGGCAGTGTTTTCAAATTTAGGAGTGCCAGCCAAGGTTTATCCTTAATTGATCCCTAACTGTCTTGCTGTTCCTAGGTTAGGAAAATTTTTCTCATTGGAGAGCTGGCTAATTATCATGAAAGGGAGGCAAAATTCACTGATGCTGAGGATAACTGAGCTTCAAGTTCGAGCTCTAGATGAGTGGGTCTCAAACTTCAGCATGGCCTAGAGTCATGTGAATGGCTTGTTCACACATGGATTGCTGGGCTCCGCTGGATTTTCTGTGTCAGCAGGTGTCGGGGTTGGGGCCTGGGACTCTGCATTTCTAACAAGTTTCCAGGTAATAGATGCTGCCATCCTTGGATCGCTTTGAGAAGCACGGATCTAGATTTGAGACCCCGGGGAAGGAGCTTATCTCCTATAAACCTCAGTTTACTTGCTGTAAAAGGGGAGTATTTGGAAGAGTAAAGACAATGCTTATCAAGAACCTAGCATCGTGACTACACTGTGTGCTCTGTAAGTGCCCTCATTTCAGACAATATGTCAGTTCTACTTATAAAGGACGTGGTTTCAAAATGGGAAAAGAAACCGTTAACCCAGCAGAAGTATGTATCGAGGAACCTATGGGTTCTAAATAATTAACGTGTAAACATTTCTCATAAACTATATTTGTTTGCAAAGAGCTGCCTGTGTCCGTGCCTGGAGGGGAGGGTGGGATTGGTTAGGGGGCCATTCTCTCTCCACGTTGAACAGCAACAAGAAACTAGGGGTTCTGACA
>NW_017731397.1:4093906-4095398 GCF_001890085.2 Hipposideros armiger | reverse complement strand
GGGTGGTGAAAACATTCTATGTCTTGATAGGGATGTGGTTTACACAGGTAGGTGCATTTGTTAAAACTCACTGAATCATAACAAGTTCTGTGCAAGTCATACCGCAATTAAAAAAAAAAAAGATGCATAGTTATAAAACGGGTCATAGAGCAAATTTCAACACATTAGCGATTCTTGGAACTACTGACTATAAAAAGTAAATGTAATTTGAACTTAAATAAATTTATACATATGATTTTTTTAATCTTTGAAAAAAAAGTTTTAACTGGTAAAATTTTTTCCTAGTACCAATGGTTTCGATAGTCTGTTTCTTAACTACTTCCACTTTTGCTTTTAATCATTATTTCTATAAAACAGAGTTCCCTTTTTATGATGTTACTCTTTAGTCAATATTTAATCATAATTAGAAATGAAATGGAAATATGCAATAATGCTTAAAGTCATAGAGCTTTAATGGTACATGGCTGGTGATATGAAGGGGTGGTTAAGAAGGGTCACCCCTCTGTACACATAGTTAATGATATTTCCCCTACAAAATATAATAACTGCAGTGAGACGGATTCTACAGACTACGAATTTAAAGCTAAAGCAGCACTCTTACCCAGTACTGGAACCACAGCATAACACGATGCCAAGAATGCTTCTGTGGGAATGCCACTATCTTCCAGAAGTTCAATGTCACTAAAGCTAAACAGTTTGGTGATAAAGAGGAGAAAAGAGTGAAGATACATTAGCACTCTCTGCAGTTCAGAGGAAATCATAAAAACAGCTGCCCCTTCATAAGCAAATCATTTGGTCTGATTGCAGAGATGCCCCAGAAATTGTTTTTCTATTATGATACAGTCTAATAAAATCATTTCCAAAGGTAATCTACCCAAGCAGGCTAAAATGTGTTCACAGAGTATACTCTCACAATCCCATGCCTTTTCACCCCCAGTTCCAGACAAGGTGACTAGTAAAGCAGAGACTTGGGTGGACCATATTCACGATTCTGTTGGAATACACCATCACCTGAAAAGAACCCTAGGATTGATTTTCCAGAAGGGAAACTGGTGTCCAACTGCAATGATGTTAGAGAGTATAGATTACCTGGTGTTCATGGTGCTAAAGAAAGTTGGGATGGCTTCTTGGCCT
This sequence comes from Hipposideros armiger, assembly GCF_001890085.2. Taxonomy (NCBI): domain Eukaryota; kingdom Metazoa; phylum Chordata; class Mammalia; order Chiroptera; family Hipposideridae; genus Hipposideros; species Hipposideros armiger. Next base: position 4,094,264 of record NW_017731397.1, on the reverse strand, counting down.
TCTTCCCAGTGGGATTCTGGGGAATTTGCTTCAGGCTGTGCCAAGTCGCTGCCATGATTTCCCAGGCTCTCCCCTCCCTCTTCCTTCATTATTTCACCTTGGACTTCAAAGTAGAAGATACTTATCACCAATCTATTATTACTAACCTATTATTTATTTATCATGAAAATTAATACATATTCATTGGTGAACATTTCTAGAACACAGAAAAATACACAGAAATAAAAATCCGTGAAATACTGCACACATACACCTATCTACTATACATACGAACAAATAGGGTTTTCACTGAACAGCGTATCAAAAAATATTTTCATTATCATTCCATACTCTTCAAAACATGATTCTAATGACCATG
>NW_017731397.1:4090429-4093475 GCF_001890085.2 Hipposideros armiger | reverse complement strand
CGCATATCTCTAAACAGTGGTTTTCAAAATGTGGTCCCAGGACCAGCAGCTTCACCATCGCCTGGGAACCTGTTAGGAAGGCAAATTCTGGGGCCCCACTTCAGACTCACGGCATCGGAAACTCGGGGTGTGGGGCGGCGGAGCACCTGTGTTTTTAACAAGCCCTCCAGGTGATTCTGATGCCACTAAAGTTTGGGATCCACTGACTGAAAGAGAAACCAGTCGACTGTATCGTGCTTTAAGATAAAAAAATGTACATACACTAGTAATATTAACGATGTTTATCACCATCAAGAGGAAAGCTAAAAAAAAAGTGGTGTTCTATTCATTAGACCTTCTCTAGAAAAGGCTGTGCAGTTGGGTTAGACCCTTCACTCAGAAGGAGTCTCCTTTACAGAGCTTTATTGCTGGTCACATTTCGATGGTGCTGGGCTTTAGCTGCTGCCCCAGCCCGGCCGCCTCACCTCTTCAGCCACAGCAGAGCCTCCGTGGCTGAGTTCCTAACCTGGGCGACCTCTGCCTCCACTTCATGCAGCACTATCTTCTGGAGGGTGGTAAACTCCTCCTTGTTGGTGATGTACTTCTGATTCACCTTCTGAGGAAAAGCAGGGAAACCACGCAAGTTAAAAACGGAACGCTCCCCAGCGAATCAGTACAGTAGTGAGCCATCTACGTTTGTCAAGCAGGCTTCCAAGAAATCAAAATAAATGAGGCCTCTATTACTTTCTTCCTTACGTGTTCAAGGTGATGTGTGTTTTTGCCTGAGAAGTCTTACGAGGCTTAAGCTAGAATTAAAGAGTCTTAGGGTTTTAAAGTACTGTCATTAAAGTATTTTGTTTTCTGCCTCAGAACCTTTCTCACTGCTGGCCTATACTTTTTTATCCTGAATATAAAATGCAACAACCATGTGTTTCTAAGTGAGATTTCATGCAACTCTTTCCTCCAAACATACAGTCACCCCAGAGACAAGCTAGTACATTCACCTTAATATTTCCAACAAGATCCATTTTAACAGGAGCAAACACTGTAGGGCCAAGTTTGTCTACAAGAAAAGATTAAAAACATCTTTGAAAAAGCAATATTTTCAAGTGGAAAATATTTTTTTATAGTAACAGTAAATTTCTCAGGTTCCCACCCCTACCCCCAACTTTTATTTTTTACTTTTAAATCCTTTTCTAAACATATGCTTCAAAAGCTTCTAGGCTACTCTCATCGCCTTTTTCTATTATTCCTCAGAGGTGAGTAACTGTAATAAGCTTCTAAGTGGCAGGTGAGAATAATCTTATATGCTTAGAAGCCATATTGTAATCCTGAGGGCTGCACTGTTCAATATGGTAGCCGCTAGATTGGTGGTCACTCAGTGCTTGCAGTGGAGCTATTCCAGACTGAAATATACCGTAAGTGTAAAGTCATACCAGATTTCAAAGACTCAGTACCACAAAAGAATGCAAAATATCTCATTAATGATTCTTTTATATTGATTACATGTTGAGATGGTATTTTGGATATACTAAGTTAAATAAAATACATTATAAAAATTAGTTTTATCTGTTATATTTTACTATTTTAATGTGCCTGCTAGAAAATTNGAAGTTATTTAGCTAGTTATAAAGCAATTGGTCAGGCCTATTTATCAAAGTCATTCATATTCTAGACTTTAAAGATAAAAATCTATTATTTCTGTCCCAATGTGTTTTAAAATGAGATCTGAGATTTAAAAAACTGGTCTATAATAATCTTAATTACAAAAAATTAATCTGAAGAACAAAGTGGCTACATTTCACACCAGGGATGTGGTCTTGAAGGCTTTAAATAATTCAATGCACACAAAATTCAAAATTGATTTTTCCATAGGAATAAATGCATCCTCAGGAGGTATAGGCCTACATCACCAGAGTGCATTTTTATCTCAGTGCTCCCTTTTATTTTCTATGCATCATCTCCAATAGTTTACAGTGTTTATTCCTAAATTAACACACAGAGTATCATGGGGGTTGTTTGACCTTTTTCATCATGTTTTATTCTGATCTAAATTCTATTCCAAACTTATGTGCCATTTTCATGTGCTAGTTTCAGCACTATTACAAGTACTACCACCATTTAATCAAGGTGACATTATAATAGAAATACAAATATTTTCAACCGTAACAAGAGTGGGGAGCAGTGAGTGCCCTGGGCTGAAGGTCACTGGGGCTGGGGCCACATTTTGAGAGCCTTTAGATGCCATGGAAAGGATTCTGAACTTCCCACCGGAGGCACACTGGCAATTAAAAAAAATATATAACACTTACTGCCTCTTTTTTTTTGGATTCCATGAGTAATGCTTGCTCAGTGTTAAAAATAAGGAAAACACAAAAAGAAACTAAAGAAACCTATAAGCATGCCTCTCAGAGATAACCACGGTGGACACTCTGGGGATATATCTCTTAGTCTTTTTTTCCTATTCAGGTAGTTTATTTTCTTCTGCTAACAATCACGACCAATCTGATTTGGAATTGCGGCAGGGAAGTAACAAGGTGAGAGTCACATTTCTTTACAGTGCACGGCGTATGCAGCCATCCTGGTCCCTGAGCCTTCAGCTCCAAAGCCCACCTGGCTGGATAAGCTGCCTGTTAACGAAGGCTCTGGACCCAATGCTATGGCAGCCTCAGAGACGTGATACCTTCCCTACACTTTGCCATTTAATCCAATCATTCCAAAAAACCCAGAGACTTTTCACCCTGCCCCCTTCTGCAGGACAGCAAGAAAGCACGAGTGCTGTGAGTCCTAATGATGTGCGCAGCCTGGCCTAAGAAAGAGGAAGTGTTTGTACAACAGCACGATCTGTGTCCTCCCACCTGGCCCTTCAAGAGGACGCAGCTATTCCTTATTGTGGCATCACCTGGCCAGAGAAGAACCCTACCAGGGAACATGTGGGCCTGATGGTCTCATGGGAAAAGAGGGTATCAGGGAATTGGGGCTGTCTCCTCACTCAGGCCCAGGAAGACCACTGCTGCAATTTAAAACCAACAAATGAAATAAAATTCATTAAAAAACAAAAACAAAA
>NW_017731397.1:4080471-4090149 GCF_001890085.2 Hipposideros armiger | reverse complement strand
CAGACAAGGTGACTAGTAAAGCAGAGACTTGGGTGGACCATATTCACGATTCTGTTGGAATACACCATCACCTGAAAAGAACCCTAGGATTGATTTTCCAGAAGGGAAACTGGTGTCCAACTGCAATGATGTTAGAGAGTATAGATTACCTGGTGTTCATGGTGCTAAAGAAAGTTGGGATGGCTTCTTGGCCTTCTTCCCAGTGGGATTCTGGGGAATTTGCTTCAGGCTGTGCCAAGTCGCTGCCATGATTTCCCAGGCTCTCCCCTCCCTCTTCCTTCATTATTTCACCTTGGACTTCAAAGTAGAAGATACTTATCACCAATCTATTATTACTAACCTATTATTTATTTATCATGAAAATTAATACATATTCATTGGTGAACATTTCTAGAACACAGAAAAATACACAGAAATAAAAATCCGTGAAATACTGCACACATACACCTATCTACTATACATACGAACAAATAGGGTTTTCACTGAACAGCGTATCAAAAAATATTTTCATTATCATTCCATACTCTTCAAAACATGATTCTAATGACCATGTAATATTGCAGCACGCTCATGCGGATGGCGCTGAGGTGGTTTCTAAAATTTTAGTATTGGAAAGAGTCGACCCTCATTGCTAGTGTATTCTGTATTTGTGAATGTGCCTACTTGCTCAAGTTTATTTGTAATCCTGAAATCAATGCTGGCAGAGCTTTTGCAGTCATTTCTGGACATGCGCAGAGTGGTGAAAACTTTGAGTCACCTGACATACACGTTCCAGCTAAGGCGGAACAAGGTGATGCTCTGCCTTCTTACATCAGCTCTCATACTGTACACAAGTGTGCTTATTCAGTGCCAAGGCTCTGGACTTTTTGACATTGAAAGGGCCCCCAAGGTCAGTGCTGCCCAGTATTCCTGAGCACGAGAAGGCTGAGATGTGCCTTATGGGGAAAATCCACGTGTTAGACAAGCTTGGTTTGGGCACAATTATAGAGCTGTTGGCCATGGGTTCTATGTTAATGAATCAACAGTATATATTAAATAAGGTGTCTTTACATAGAAACACATAAAACAAATTATGTATTGATCAGTTGACAAAAACATTGTGAGCAGAGACTCGCAGGAACCTCACTGTGTATTCCCCTAGGAGCAATGGTTCAGTATTTGCTAATTCAGTGTCTGCAGTGACTCTATAGAACATAACCACCATGAATAATGAGAATCAGCTGTAATGTCATAAAAACATCCCTGTCCACAGAGATTTGTCCTTAAATCCGACTAATCCCTATGGACCAATTCCTAAAAGTATTGGGTCAAATAACAGTACTGTTTTGATAAAAACTCTCCTGTCTTTATCATTTACTCAAGGGACAAGACTTCAGTCATGTGTGGGTTGCTTGCCTCATAGTAACAGTTATGAAAATACTCCAGCTCATCTGGGAAAACAGGGTCTCTTGTTTCAAAGGAGACAAGGGGGAAATTTTTTCAAAATTTTATTTTCAAAATATTTACTAAATCCTTATAACACAATTAAAAGCTCTAAAACAGTTGTCTTAGACTCATGTGAAGTTGTTTTTAGCGGTCAGAGCCATTGGAATCAGCCAATTTGAAAGGGCAGGGGCTTTGGCTGGATGAACATGAGAAGGTCAGATAAAATCCTGATGGTGGTGGGTAAGTTCTAACATTCACAGCCCCCATGAGAAGCCAGAAGGGTGGAAAGCTAAACTGCCATAACTTCACACACTCTGAGGCCTGACACCATTGTCTAAGTTCAAAGGACTTGGAGATTCCAGGTAGAAGGCCAGTAGAGACTCATGCTCTGAAAAGTCAGCACAGACAGCTACTGCAGCCCATGGACATTACAGCTCAGACCAGTCAGAGGGAAAACTGCCTCCTTATTCTGTCCTTTCAACACTGGGTCAGATGAGATGGCAGAACATGGTTGAGTGACCTGGTCTGGACCTCACACACCTGCTACAGGAGTTACCTAGCATGCTGTGTTGAGGTCAATCCCTAACAAGTGTCACATCACAGATAATAATCAAACCCCCAAGATCCTATTGCTCAATGGTTTGCTTCAGACTATTTTTGTTTTTACCTGTGATATTATCATCTGCATTTTCTTCACTTGATATGCTGCAATCTATCTCTGCAGATTTCAGATATAAGGAGCTCTTGTTTTTCAATTCGATTTCATCATCATTTATTTCCATATTTAAAGATCCATTTTCACAATTGCTTAACTCCGTTTGCCTAGAAATTTTTTAAAAGGGAAAAAAGCCAGAAGGTCCAATTATTTGGTCATGAATAGACTGCCCACGTAGGTCTTATTCTGAGGAATGGGGGAAGGGTTCACAATCACCACCTTTTAACATCAATTAAAAAACAGAATTGCTAAATCCAGTCAAATCCCTTACCCTCCTGCCTCCAAGGCAGGTACCTGCCTGTGATGGGACCAGGCCTGTCTCTAGGCTGAAGGTCAGAAATCAAAGAGCCATTCACGCCTCTTTGTACACCCTCAGCTGACTCAAACTTCCTGCTCCCCACAAGCAACAGGAAACAGTCACTGAGAGCTCTTTGGTTTTCAATCATCTGCCTACAGGCACCACAATTAACACTGTTCTCACTTTCCTCAGATTTTCCCTGGGAGTTTTTCTCTCTCCTCAGCTCTCAAAACCACTAACCACACCCATAGGTTTGTCTAGTAGCTGACTGTCTAGAAGCCACATGCCATGGTAAGGAGAATACAGCCTGCAAAGTGTGTCTGACAGAAAACCCCAGAGGCCAGGCTACATCCTGGGAAATTACTTACTCTTTGGGGAAACAGAAAAGGCAGTTTTCCATATAAGTGGAACAGCTGATTCTGTTCACGGGCCTATCATAATATCTTATTATAAGAAAGCAGAACTAGCCAAAATAGCACAAATATATTTTCTTCTAATAAAAATAAAGGGAAGGAGTGCAAACTACATGGCAACGCCAAGAAAAGCTTTTATGTTCTAAAGAAATACCATATTTCAACTTTGCAATGAAAAATGTAGGAGTATATTGAGGAACTACCTCAAAAGGAAAAAAAAAACCTATAAAGATGTTCATAATAGAAATATTTAGGACAGGAAAATATTGTTAACGAAATTGGGAACAATTTTTGTACCAAAAAAGCAAACAATAGTATATAAAGAGATGAAATATTAAAAAATAAATTTAGAGGACAAATAAACGGACTATGTCAAAATATGGGACTTCTTATATTAAATAATTACTGACTAAAGACACCAAATTATTGGAACACAACTATGAAAATGTGTCCTTTATTTATATCAAAGGTGCCTTTAGAGGAAGAAATAATTTAGATTTTGATATTAAGGTTTTTTTCTAACCGTAAAGCTACCTAAGATTTTTATTTTTATATAAAACAAAATAGCACTGTCTTCTCTAGATAAAAGCGTACTTAGATCAATGCTCAGCTCCGCCACAGATTACTAGATGTTTTAGGGGAGATCTGTGGCCTAGGGGAGATGCAAACACCTTCCCGAGTAGTCACTGAGGAATAGAACTGAGGAATAGGAGATCTGCACTGAATCAGGCTCACCCAAAAGAGGAACATTAGACACTGTTTCCTTCTGGTATCATCTCAAATCATGAGGCAAACCACCACTCGCTCAAAACAGTCTTCCTAAAAAGACTTTTTTTTTTAAAGAAAGAAGAAAAAACAAAGTTACTGTACCTTTCCAATGAATTATGAATCGGTACAACAGGATGTTTCATCTTTAAAAGAAGCAAAGAAATAAAAGTTTACATGTTAAACTCCCAACAGAGCATATGCAGCGTTTTATCACATATGGGACTGGTAAAGAGGGCCATAACATATACACTGCCCCAGGGTTCAATTTTAGAACAATTGTAGGTCCTCCCCAAAGAAGGGAGTCACTGATCCCAACTCTCCCTTTGTATATATTCAAATAAGCGTACTCAAATTTCTAAGGCAAAGGAAGATGGTCTGTTGAAGGACCTAATTATCGCAGCTAAACCCTTGTTGGTTGGCTTTCTTATAATTTCAGTTATGCTCATTCAACATTAATAAATACCAAACTATGATGCAGCATTGGATCCAATACTGGAAATATAAGGGTAAACAGTATGGGGTTCCTGCTCTCAAGGTAATTTCAATATAGAGTGAGGTTAAAATAAGGGTATGCAGAGAGGAGGGGCTCTTAGTCCTACTTAGGGATTCAGGGAAGAAGAGACGAAATCTTGCAGGATGAACAGAGCTAACCAGGGAACGATAGGTGGGAGGGCATTCTTGGCCCTGGGTAATGGCACAAAGATGAGGGCGGAGCTACAAGCAATGAACACGCTCGGGCCAGGAAATGGCAGAGAAAGAGGCTGGGGATGTGCAGAAGGGCTAAGAAGCGCTGACTTAGGGGCAATGAGGGAGCGCCTGAAAGGTTTAGGAAAAGTGGTCCAGTTTACACTGCACGACTAGAAGTACCATCCAGCTGCCTGGAAGGGTCAGGCTGAAGGCTCGTGGTTAGAAGGCTACCGTAAATCTTGGCAAGACTCACCAGACAAGGAGGCTGGAGAGAAAAGGCTAGCTACATCAAAGACATGTTTAGGTGGCAAAATTGCGAGAAATAACTGACTGGATATGGGGGACTGAGGGCAGATATAAAAGTGGACATAAAGGAAAGTCCACTAAAAAAAGTCTTTATCAGTCACCAAAGGGTGATGGAGAACATAGCTCTGTATATGAGTTTAACTTTTCAACTTCTCATTAACTGTGCTGAGCTGGACCCTCACCTTGTTGAACTTGAGCATGGCCAGCTGGGGTGACCCTGGGGGAGTGCGACAGAGCAGCTCGGAGGTGAAGGCGGCGTTTGCGATCTGCATGCATTCCTCCAAAGTCCTCAGGAAAGTATTGCAGGTAGATTTCAGCAGAGTTCCCACATCGATTCCCTCCTACGAAACAACCAGAGTGGAAGACTCCTTTACCTTGCCAAAAAAGAGAAAGCCCAATTGTGGAATGTCCTTGGAGGTTTCTACCCACAGCAACTTAATAATAAGGCACCCACCTATTTTGCTCAACAAATATACATGTCAGTTATGAAAGAAAAAGACTGAGTGAATCCACTTTATCTATTAACCACATATGAGCTTTAGCCTCAATCTGACCCTTCGCACTCACCCATTGCTCCAGTGGAAGGCAACAACTTCTTTCAACTCAACAGTATTTTATGCCAGCACTGTGCCTGGTGCTGGGCACAGAGCCCTCATGGAGTTTCCAGTCTATAAGGGTGGCAGACATGAACCAGGGAATCACAGGGACTGAGGACCAGTGGGGATGAAAAACTGTCTCCTATTACCTGAGTAAAAATGAGGTTCTAGAACAGAAGCGTTAGAAGCCACATACATGCATTGTTTGCTTTCAGAATGGGCTGTTTTGGCTTTCAGTACAGAGAAGTCTAAGAGGTTTCAGCAATTGGAACTCTTTTGACCATCTAATCATTTTTTTCCCCTCCATGTTATTTTACTTGTTCAGGGTGTTTTTCCTCTGGTTACTAATATTAATACGTTATTCAGGAAATTGAAGCCACATCCTGACTAGAGAGTGCAAGCCACATCTAAGTAGTGTGAAAGTAACCAGATTGGGCCCAAGATGGAGTCACTCATGCTAAGCCTCACGTCAGTAAACCATAAACTTAACTAAGTTTCTATAATGGTTTCCCCAAAAAGAAAGGCCTCAGTCCACCAATCAGCACTTGCCTGCTCAGCACAAGTGACCTGACCAGGTTCCAAAACTTCCCTTGGTTCCATGGAAGGAAAGTAACGCTGCTTTACCCAATCGGCAAATGCCTAGTATAACTGCCTTGTTCCAGTTCTCTTTGGTCTATAAAGATATCTAGCCTTGTACAGCTTTTCAGAGCTCCTTTCTATCTGCTAGTTGGGATGTTAACTGATTCATGAATCGCTGAATAAAGCAAATAAAATCTTTAAAGTTTATTCAATTGAATTTTGTTTGTTAACAGTGGCCGCCATATTTTCCTCAATTTTGTCTTTCTAACAAGCTAGCAGGTGATGTTACTGGTTGTGGACCACTAAGATTCTGTAACCAATTATGATGTGTGGTTTTCTTTCCTACACCATCAAAAAATTCTGACACCAGGTGGATGTCCTATAATTCAAATAAGCTCTGACATTATCTACCTGGAGATACCATTAACTCTCCCAGATCAAGGGCTGTCCTACAAGACTGGTCCCCATATCCCACTTCAGACATCAATGGCATCTCCAAATTGTCACCTGTGCTTCTAACTGACCAGCTATTGATAGGAGATTCCAATGACCCCCCCACCACCACTCTTGCATTTGATTAATTTGGTAGAGCAGCTCACAGAACTCAGAGAAACATTTTACTTACTAGATTGCCAGTTTATTATATAGGCACCTGCTGCATAAAAATGTTGCAGTCAATATATGATGGTGGCATATCACACAGCCTAGGTGTGCAGGAGGCTATACCATTCTAGGTTTGTGTAAGTGCTCTCTATGATGTTTGCACAATGACAAAATGACCTAACGACACATTTCTCAGAACATATCCCCGTCGTTAAATGGTGCATGACTATAAAAAAGATAAAATATCCTTCATATAGTAGCACATATACTATTAAAAGGACCAGGAACAGCGAGATAGAAGAGATGCATAGGGCAAGGCTTGTAGGAAGGGACTGGAGTGTCCATGCTGACTGTAACCACAGAACCAGCTCAGAATGATCCTATCCTGTTTCTAACAAGATGCTGAATTGCCTTTTCAGAGACAACAGACCAAATTCTTAAGTCATACAGCCAAAGAATGCACAGAGGAGAGAACTTTTGACCTCCAGCTGCACCTGGAAACAAAGTTTTGTGTCCCCCACCTGACCTCCATGGAACCAAAGGACGAGGACAGGACTGGAACTTGAACACTGGACCACTTTCAGAAGTGAAGGGTCTCCCGTGCAGGAAGATCTGGTGCTGAAGCCCCTTACAATCTTCCCATAAATGGCCAAGTTCCAAAGCTCTCCCATCAGAACCTGCACCCCAGAACTTCTGCACACCAGCCTATTCCCACTAACCTCTAACCCTCAATCGTCACCCTTAAGAACCCTTGTTTAAAAGCCATTGGGGAGTTTGGGTTTTAAGCTATAGCGTCCTGTTCTCCTTGCTTGGCGTCCTGCAAATACACGGCTTAATTTCTCCATTGCAAACGTCGAAATTTGTATTTGCTTTGCTGTGTATCGGGCAGATGGACCCTTGTTTGGTTTGGTAACACGAGAGTGTCCCTTACCCTGAATCTCCACATATTCCCCAACTCAGGAGCTCTGTGAACGTTGTCCTTGGATTTACAAAGCTTCATTACATAGGCACCACCGATTATATCAGTAGCCATTGGTGACTGAACTCAATCTTCAGCCCCTCACCCCTCCCAGAAGGTGGGGAGGTGGGACTGAAAGTTTCAACCCTCTAATCACAGGGTTGGGTCCACTGTCAATCAGCCCCCATCCTTAGAACTTTTAGATACTTTCCAAAAGTTGCCACATTAACATAACAAAAGACACTCTCACTCTGATCACAGGAAATTCCAAGGGTATTAGGGGATCTGTCAGAAATTGGTTGAAAACCAAATACATGTTTCTTATTAAAAATCAGAACATCGCAACAAAGGTTTCTTTATCAAGTTCCTAAGGCACTTACTATAAGCATTTCCTTGAATTAAAAATTGCTACGTCGATACTTTCCCTTCCCTCCAGACCTGGGCACCACTGACTGGCTAAGTTTTGAAGTGAGGGGAACAGGAGTGGCTCTTCCGTCCATTGCAGGATGTTAGGCAGCATCCTGGCCTCTACCCACTAGATGCCAATAGCACCCCCTCAAAATCCAGACACTGCCAAATGTCTCCTGAGGGGCAAAATGGCTCTGGGTTGAGAATCACTGCTCTAGACTATAAATATCCCAAGGACAGGACTGAAGTGTTTTTGGGGACCCCTCCTTGTCCCCTATCCTAGAACAGTGTCTTGTATACAACAGGCAGCTTCTGAATGAATAAGAGAGCCCAAAAGGAAGTGAATNAACAACCTTTCCAAGACAGGTGGCGGACAATTATTATATTCTGTCCAGGAACTGAATGTAAGAGAAAGCGTTTCTCTGTTATAAATTTATAATTGGTGAGAATTTGCAGGGTTACTTTGGGTTGTAGAGAGGATAAATGAGAAATGCAAATCTAAGGCTTAAGAGAGAGCTTAGGAAGTAGATAAGCAAAGCCAGTGAAGGAAAAATCAGCCCTTCACTGAGCCCAGGAAGTGACAAGCATCTCAGCTCTCTGCAAATGAGCTAAAGTAGGCAAGAATCAGGAGCCAGGAGAGGCTTGAAAGTGAATAAGCAGCAGTGAACAAATATGAAAAATAATGCGACACCATGTATATAAGTTTAAAACATGCACTACAATACTAGCTACTGTTTATGGTCACATACATATAGTAAAAGTATAAAAACATGCATTATATAATGATAAACAGCAAATTCTTGATGAAGATTTCTGGAAAATGAAAGGCATAATGGGTCCAAGAGGTGGTATATGGGTACAGTAGTGAACTATTTCGTATATTTGGTCAAGTGGCGATATGTGTTCAATGTCTGAAATATTTATAATAAAAAAACGGAGCTACTAGGAATGTACCCTTTGAATTCTTGGCAGTGAGTAAGCTTCAGGCAAATGAATGGTCTAGAGAAAAGCCATGTTAAACACCAGTGGACAGAGGTGAACCAAGAGCCCAGAGACACCCTGTGTTAACTTCAGGCACCACCGAGACGAGAACCTGTAGGGCTATACACCAATTCTGCCACTAGAGCACATGCTGTGAGCATTTCTGGGGTGCGCATGGCTTAGTTCCTGTGTTTTCAGAACAATGAGTCAAGTTATGATTTGACACTAAATATCTGATGATGAGTTTGGGCTTTCTCTCTCTCACATAGTTCTCCTTGTGCATGAAAGCCTTTCATATTAAATACACAACTGAGCATCCTTTTAAAATGTGTCCTGCTCTGTGCTAGAGATCTTGGTGGGGTTAATATTTACCTGACACTGGGGGAGTCATTCCGAGGTGAGGGATGTGGCGACATGTTACCCCACGTGTGGAGGGAACGGTGCAGAGCACGTAACATGTAGTACAATGGGGGCATGACATGCCAGAGCAACTTTTCTTCCCGCCACTTACAAGGATGCTGTGCTAAAGCTCTTTCTGATGTGGCATCTGCACATGGAGGGGCTCGGCTATAGGGAGGACCATTAAACACATCCGCCTTGTGGACCTGACTGTTTTCTTAGAATGATCTCTGGAGAACGTCATAGGATGCTAAGGGTTCAGAGCAGTTCTCGGCACGAGACCACCCAAAATATTCCTCTCTAACCATCGTTATGGAGAATCCAACTGATGGCTCAAACGCAGGCAGCATAAAGTTCAAGGCCTCCTTCCAGACGCTGGGAACTCATTCTAGGTCACAGAGCAGTGGCAACACAATGGCTACCCACGCATTTTCCAGAGTGTTAACTGATGCCAAGGCTTCCATCGTGTCCTTTAGGACTTTTCCATGTCATTGCCCATTTCCATGGCCAGTAAGATTATACAAGGTTTTACAAACATTTAC
>NW_017731397.1:4075709-4079183 GCF_001890085.2 Hipposideros armiger | reverse complement strand
ACTGATCATCAGACTATGTCTAGCTGAGCAGAGAATCACACTCCTGGAATTAGACATTATTGGTGATATTTTAGCCCTGTGAAAGAGAGTCTAATTATTTACACCTCGGGCCACCTCCCCACAATGAAACAGAAGCATCAATACCTGAGAACCTGAGAAATGGAAGAGACCTTTGAAATCATCTAGTCCAACCAGCTCATTTTACAGATAAGGAAACCAATCCCAGGTAGATTAAGGTCACACAGGAAATACACAGAAGACTTGGGAAGAAAACTATGGCTTTCTCCCCTGCCCCTCCCCGCAGAATAACCCTCAAGCCCCATTTCTAGAACTACAGAATAGTAGCTATCCTGGTACAGAACAGTAGCCATCTTCGCACTTACAGCTCAGCTCCTGTGACTCTGGTAGGATGATTTCCCAAATCTACCAGGACTTTTGAGTAGAAGGAATTAAGGATACCTGCAATTACATTTTATCAATTTTAGAACCCCATCTGTATTAGTGAGGGTTCTCCAGAGAAACAGAACCAATAGTATGTATGCATCTCTCTCTCTCTCTCTCTCTCTCTCTCTCTCTCTCTCTATATATATATATATATATATATATATATATATATATATATATATATATGAAATTGCTCATACAATGATAGAGGCTGAGGAATCCCAAAATCTGAGTCAGCAAGCAGGAGACTCAGGAGAGCCGATGGTACCCATTCTGAAAGTCAGCAGACTTGAGACCCAAGAAGAACCGATGTTTCAGTCCATGTCCGAGAGCAAGAAAAGATTAGTGTCGCAGCTCAAGCACTCAGGCAGGAAGAGCTCCGTCTTAGCCTCCTGGTTCCATTTAGGTCTTTAACTGATTGGATGGGACCCACTCATTAGGGAAAGCTATCTACTTCACTGGATTTACCAATTCAAACGCTGATCTCATCCAGAAACACCCTCACAGATACAGCAAGAATGATGCCTGGCCAAATATCTGGGCACCGCNAAAAATATTAAATCCAAGACCATCAGGGGTTATGTGAGAGTTAGCATCACGGGGGAGCACCATCCGGTGCTACCTCGCACGTGGTGATGAGAAGCATTTTACCTCAGAGCTGGACACGCCAGTGCTGGTCACTTCTTTGGTTTTATCCACTTGCTGGACAAGGAGGTCGCAGTAGAGTCTAAGTTCCGACATTTTGGTTTTCAAGTTTTCAGTGTTTTCAGCAAATTCTACATAACAAAACGATGATAATCTAAGTTGTTATCAAAATGAATGATTTATTAGTTAGCATGCTACACAGATTGTGGACTATATGACCTATGCTTAAAGTCAGATGTTTATGGTAGGAGTTACAGATAGGATAAGGATGAAGATATGGGGGCAGGAGAAACAGAAAAAGGAGGTTTCCGGTCTTTTGAAGCGATCTACATTATTTCTTGAACCAGCATCGTGCATGATCGACAGCACCGGCAGCAGGAGACAGCATGCTACTGATCCACTTGTCCGAACTGGGAGCGGAGTCAGGTTCAGGGCTTTAGTCTCAGTTCTACTGTGGTTTTCCCCTTTCTGTAAAATGGGGTCATAGCTATCGACCTGCTAACCCAGTGCTCAAAGCTGGGAAACTGTTCTGCAACGTGCAATTACCGCTAATAAGACGGCTCGTTAACCCAGAGGACCGGTCCAGCGCCTGTCAAGGCTAATAGCACCCTCTGTGCACCGGCTGCTCCCCTATTAGCACAGCACTCCAGCCACCCTGGCGCTGAGGGCTCAGCTACAATCGTGACCACCGGTGTTTCTTCTCCATAAAAAAGCTGCACATAGCACCAGATCAGAGTCAAAGCTGACAGTCTAGAATTTACTCCCGATGTAGCATTAAAAAACACCAACACGGAGCCCATTTCCTGTCTATCTAAAGAGTTAGGCACATCTGCTGCACCTGCCGTGAGAAAGGTACTCTGAAACACTTTTTCCTAGAGACTCTCCTCTCCCACCCATTTCTCCAGGTGTACATATGGGGCGAGGCAGCTGGGAAGGTAGCAACCTGGGAAGGTGGCAACCCAGTCCAGATAGAAAGTTGTGCCATGGTTCTCAGGAGACCTAATGATGTCGAGTTAATGAGCATTAAGTGGTAGCAACCTGACAATTGAGTATCCATCCCACCGCAGGGACAGGAGGGGAGAGCGGGGTGTCACTACAGAAAGCACCCTGATCCAAAGCTTCTCTGGCTCAGCGACTCTTTACCAAAGGTGAACTTTGTGCCAGACTGGGTATGGACAGTTTCACAGCATCCCTAATTCTTGTGGTAATCCTTCTAATGTAGGTTCTTTCGTTTTTAAAAACTATGAGGAAACTGAAGATCAGCGAGGTTACATGACCTCGGCCCAGGTCACAAAGCCAGTAACCTGCAAAGCTGTGATCTGAACCCAGTTGTACCCGGCTCCAAAGCCTGTACTTTCTACTATGATACGTTAAGAAGTTAGGTGGAGCCCATGGTTTAAATTCCACTGTATGTTGTATCATTCGCATGATACAGAAAGCTGGCTCAGTGGTCAGAAGCTAGATAACAAACAGGGGACCCTGCGAGGCCAGTGGGTGCTTCCCAAGGTTCTCAGCCCAGAGGACAATCAATACTTGCCTTTTTCCTTCTGGGTCCTACTGTCCGTCAGGCAAGCCTTGGCTGACCCCAGGGCTACCAGCCACCGCTGTCTCTCGGCCACACTTCTGGCCTTCAAGTAGAAATACTGTTCCCCAGGGATGATCAGGTCCATGCGTGTATTATCTACAGAATGAACTGGGAGCAAAGCAGAGAGAGGTCAGGGAGGCAGCAGAGCCTTATCTGGGTAGCCTCCATCCCCCCCAAATTCCTGAGCTCATCTGGTGCCAGTCACTGAAGGCTTCTCCAGAGACGGGATGCCAGCCCTGACTACCTCTCCTAGCTTAGCTACAATATCTCTCCCTAGACGCTTCTGCTGACAAAGAGGAAAAATCCTGCACATAGCTCCACAGTAGCACCAAGATTTGGGCCTTAAAAATACATATATCTATCACTCAATTCTCCTTAGGATCTTTTATCAGAATAAAGAGGGAATCTCTTTTTTGGCTTATGTGTGTCAAGTATGCTGCTCTGAGGTCAAAGAGGCTTGCGTGCCAACAAGTCAGAGTGCGCTCTATATCTCCTTGGGTTTCCTGGAACGCAATCAAGAATGCAGCAGTTTTCTGTTTTTTACTTCCCTTCACAAGTCAGATCAAAGGTGTGAGAATTCCCTTAGGAGCAAGCAAACCACACTCTCTTTCAGCCACCACTCACCAGCCCCCAACCCTAGAATTCCCTTTTAATCTGTTTCTCTCTCTAATCTGCTTCTGCATGACATCTTCTCAGTGTGTCTCACGATTCCCCAAACCAAGATTAAAGGCTATCTGTAGGTCTGTTGGGTGTTGGCTTGTTTTGTTTTGAGCATGTGGTGGTGGTGAGAAGGACTGTGT
>NW_017731397.1:4063996-4067940 GCF_001890085.2 Hipposideros armiger | reverse complement strand
ATAAAGAACTCTTACAATTCCACAATGAAAAAATAAACTCAATTAATAAATGGGCAAAGGATACGAACAGGTGTTTCTCCAAAGAAGATATACAAATGGCTAATAAGCACATGAGATGATGATCAACAGCATTAGTCAACAGGGAAAGAGAAATCAAAACCACATTGAGATACCACTTGAACGCACCAGGATGGGTATAAGTGAAGACAGACAATAACAAGTGCTGGTGAGGATGTGGAGAAACAGGAACCTTCTTTCATTACGGGGAAGAATGTAAAATAGGGCAGCCAGTTTGGAAAAGTCTGGCAGTTTTCCAAACTCTTAAACAAAGTGTTGACATTATGGCCCAGCAATTCCACTCCTAGGTTTATATTCAAGAGAAATGAAAACACACCCCCACAAAAACCTGGCACAAATGCTCACAGCACCATTATTCATAATCAAACAAATGGAGCAACTCAAATGTCCACCAGTTGATGAAAGGATGAACAAAATGTGGTATATCCATACAATGGATTATTTGCTAATAAAAAGGAATGAAGTACTGATACATGTTAGAACAATGATGGACCCAAAAAACATTACGCTAGGTGAAGGAAGCCAGTCACAAAAAGACCACATAATGTATGATTCCATTTATATAAAATCTCTAGAACAGGCAAATTTATATAGACAGAAGATTAGAGGTTGCCCAGGACAAGAGGGGGGAGGGGTGGCAGTGATTGCTAACAGGTACTGGGATGAAGCAAATGTTGTAAAACTGATTATGATGACAACTGCACTCTGTAAATATATGAAAAACCACTGACTTGTATACTTTAAATGGTGAAATTTATAATAGGTGAAATATCTCAATGAAAATGTGAAACAAACAAAGGTTGACCAGTGGCCGTGAGATCATGAGACTCTTGCTGTGGATCACTCACATTCTAGATCTCCTCTTGGCACTGTTCCCACAGCACAAACAGGCAAGCGGTCACTTTCCTCCACCTGGGGGCTCAGACCATCTGGTCAGTATGATACAAGCTTTTGTCATTTTTGGAATGCAGTGCTGCAATGTGCTCCTGCCCCAACCTGCTGGAGGGGCCCAAGAAGCCCGCCGCTGGCTAGAGCTCATGGCAGGAGCCCTCCGGTTTGCTGAGTGGGCAGGAAAGGGGCTTAACACTGCAAAGTAGAACACTCACAGTACGGCTTGGAAATTTGCCTTGTGACAACTCTGGGCAAAGTCCTCCTCACTCCTGCAGTCTCCCCCACCTCCCACCCCCAAATGGAGTCTGCTATTCTAGGTCAACACACTTTAAATATTGGTGCATTTGGAATCAGCTAGAATTATATAATGATCAAACAGGAAAGACCTCTCAAAGTGTTATGCAATGGAGCACTGACTCCGGAGCCACTTCCCAACTGGGTGACCTAGGGCCAGTTCCTCCACCTTTCTGGGTCTCAGCGTCTCCATCTGGAATATAGGAATGATAAAGGCAACTGCTTCCTACGATTGCTGTGAAGATTAATCTACCGTTGATCCATGTAAAATGTTTANTTTGGTCATTGTTTTCTAGTTTACTTCTGTTAAAGACACAGAACATTCTTTTAAATCTGGCAGGGTTTCTACGACAGCCCACGATATGGTCGATCTTACTGAATGCTCCATGGGCATTTGAAAAAATGCAGTCTTCTGCTGTTGTTTGGGGGATTATTCTATAAATGTCAATTAGGTCAATTGGTTGACAGTGTTCAGGTCTACATATTTGAATAATTTACAGTCTATTTGTTCTACAGATTACTGAGAGTTACTGAATGCTGAAGTTTCCACGTGTAATCATGGATCTATTTCTGCCTGCAGTTCTATCGGTTTCGGCTTCACATATTGTTTTTAGATGTGTACACATTTAAGGTTCCTGTCTTTTTGATGAATTCACCCTTTTATAATTATGGAATGTCTTCTTTATCCCTTGCAATTTTTCCCAGTCTACTTTGTCTAATATCAATATAGCCAATCCAGCTTTCTTTTTATTAGTGTTTGCATTGTATACTTTTTCCTATCCTTTTATTATTTTTTAACTTTTAAAAAAGACTTTAATTTTTAAGAGCACTTTTAGGTTTAAATCAAAATTGAGAGGGAGGTACAAAGCCGCTCCTGCTCTCACACTTGCATAGCCTTCCCCATTGTCAGCATCACTCACCTGAATGGTACTTTTTTTGTCCTTTTACATTGATACATCATAATCACCCAAAGTTCATAGTTTACCCTAGTGTTCACTCTTGCTGTTGTACCTTCTATGGATATATGTATAATGATATATATCCCTCATTATTCAAATCCCACCACAAACCCCAACCTCCCAGCAACCACTTATCCTTTTTGTCTCCATAGTTTTGCCTTTTCCAGAATGTGTCATATAGTTGGAATATTTCAGTGTGTACCCTTTTTAGATTGGCTCTTTCACTTAGTAATATGCACGTAAGATTCTTCCATGTCTTTTCATGGCTTGATAGCTTATTTCTTTTAAGTGTTGAATAATATTCCCTTGTCTGGATGTACCACATTTATTTACCCATGTACCTACTGAAAGACATCTTGATTTCTTCCAAGTTTCGGCAATTATTAATAAAGCTGCTATAAAGATCCTTGTGCAGGTTTCGTGTGGACATGAATCTTCAACCTCTTTGAGTAAACACCAAGGAGTATGACTGCTGAATCATATGGGTGGAGTACGTTTAGTTTTGTGAGGAACTGACAAACTGTCTTCTAAAGTGGCTGTGCATTTTNGAGTACGTTTAGTTTTGTGAGGAACTGACAAACTGTCTTCTAAAGTGGCTGTGCATTTTGGGTTCCCATCAGCAATGTATGAGTGTTATTGTTGCTCTACATCCTTGTCAGCATTTGTTGTTGTCAGTGCTTAGGACTTGGGCCATTCTAATAGGTGTGTCATGGTATCTTATTGTTGCTTTAGTTTGCATTTCCTTGATGACCTATGAGGTAGAGCTACTTTTCATATGCTTAGTTACCTTTATATTTTTGGTGAAGTCTCTATTTGGCCCATTTTTATTTTTATTTATTTTTTAGCTGAGCCATCCTGCCACCTGTTGGCAGCTCAGCGGCAGCTCAGCTCAGGCCGGGAATTGAACCGGCGACCCTGTTGCTCAGAGCTCACACTCTTGAGTGAGCTCTTAACCAACTGAGCCACTCGGCCGGCCCCTTTGGCTCATTTTTAAAATCAGGTTCTTATTTTTTTATTGTTGAGTTTTAAGATTTTTTTTGTATATTTTATCCTTTGGTCAGGTGTGTCTTTTACAAATATTTTCTCTGTCTGTGCTTTGTCTGTGCTCTTGATATTGTCTCTCACAGAACAAAAGTCTTTATTTTAACAAAGTCTAGCTTATCAATTATTTCTTTTGTGGGCTGTATCTAAAAAAGCATCAAAATAACCAAGGTTATCTAAGTTTTCTCCCAGCTTATCTTCTTCCAGTTTTACAGCTTTGCATTTTACATTTAAGTCTATTATCCACTTTGAGCTAATTTTGGTGAAGGGCGTAAGGTCTGTGTATAGATTCATTTTTTTGCATGTAAATGTCCAGTTGTTCAAGCACCATTTGTAGAAAAGACTATTTTTGCTCCATTGTACTTTGTTCATTTCTCAAAGATCAATTTGATTATATTTATATGGAACTACTTTTAGGCTCTCTATTCTGTTCTATTGGTCTATCTGTCTATTCTTTCACCAATACCACACAGTGTTGATTACTATACCTTTATAGTAACTCTTGAAATCAGGTAGCACCAGTCCTTTAACTTCATTCTCCTTCAGTATTGTGTTGGCTATTCTGGGTCTCTTGCCTCTCCAAGTAAACTTAAGAATCTGTTTGTTAACATCCACAAAATAACTTGCTGAAATTTTTTACTGGGATTGCATTGAATTTATAAATCAGGTTGGGAAGAACTG
>NW_017731397.1:4050287-4055786 GCF_001890085.2 Hipposideros armiger | reverse complement strand
CTGATTGCCTAATGTCTCCACTCAAATTTGACACAAGGCATTCCATGTCAAGCTGTGCGCATGACAGAAGTATACAAACTACCCAAAGAGGTTATGCACTCCCTTAGGAGGAAAACTCAGAATGAACAAAAACTTGGACGGGGATTATATGTATTTTAAAAATTCCTATGTGCAAAATCATAAGGGAAAAAATGTTGCTTTGGAAAACAAGCTTTACAAGAAGAAAAAGTGGTGCTGTCGTCATCAAAGCTTGTCATTAACACTCACCCTACACGCTGTTGCAGAGACCAACTAGCATAGGAAGGTGGAAGAAACAAGCGCATTCGTCCATCCTGGGCTATTATTGTTCTTTTCCAAAGTAAATTTATCTCCTAATGAAAGGGGATGTGCTGAACCATAATTCTAAGTATATCCAGAAAAAGTACGCAGTGGTGTGATGGGCTTCTATGAACACTGTGCCCGCATGGAGACAGCCCCTGGGCCAAGGGAACAAGCAGCCTGGTGTAAGGACAGCTGCCTGTGGCAGTGGGCTCTTCTTTAGGGCTTCCATCCTGGCATCACTCACAGAATTAACTTCTCTGACTTGGAGAAGAAAAAAGTAGACTCTTTCCCAACAGAACAGATGCTATAGGCATCACATGATAAAGATTCCAAAGGAGAAATTTTGCTTTATTGAAGGCTAGCACAAAAACAGAAAAAAAAAAAGAAGCATTCCATGACCAGAAAATAGGTACTGTACCAAAAGACTAAACAAAAGCGGTGGGAAAAAAGAAGAGCCTTGAGGATAAAAGAAAAAAAGTTAAGAAGCACATGTGATGGAAAGGGGGTGAACGACCAGCAACTAAATTTCACTTAAGGGCATAAGATCCATACAGCTCAGAGGATGGAGATACCTCAAAAGGAGAAAATTAACTGATTAACTAAGCATCCTCCCTGTAGGTTAATAGAGTATTAATCAGCCTCCATTCATGAAGCCCAGCTATGAGTTATCTGTATCTAATGTAATCATTTGACATCAATGAAGGTCCCTGAAGCAAAGTCCAAATCTTGTAAAACACCTCTCCTCATTCGGTCTCTATTAATGATTAAAATAACCACATTATTCACAGGGAAGAGATGCTGGGTACGTCCAACAGGTGCACTCTGGGCTGTGCCACCTGATCGTCCCAGATACATCAGTCCCTAAAACACTCCAGAGCATCACCCCACCACCACCTTTCTGGAAGGATGGGAAAATATATCTCCCTCACTCTAGGAGACACTGGGAATATTTCTGGTTTCAAATACATTGCTATTAGAATTAAAAGTGCTTGGCTTATTTCCCATGATAAAAGGTTCCAAAAAAGTGCCTAGCACAGTTTCCAGCATACAGGAGGCTTTTAAGATATACTGGTTGCACAAGAGAAAAACAAAACAAGTTCTTGTTCTGAATCATATCTCACAGCTTAAGAATAGTTAAGACCTTCTCAAGATATGAAGGAAGTACTTCCACCAATTGGAAAGAGGGGGTTGGGTACTATTTTTAAGCCATTTTGCTCAGCAGGGCAAGAAAGCTGTTGCTAACATTTGCATAGATTTTATGGTAATTTCTGAGTCTGTAAAACAAAAAGAAATGCTCAGTGAGAAAACCAAAAACCTTGTGCAACCCTTGGAGCTCTGAAGCTGTTGAGACAGAACTCTGAGACTTCGGTCTGCACGCACAGGATTCTGAAGGTGACAAAAGGAAAAGTGTTTGCACTAGGTTTGGAAAAGGACCTTTCACCTCTGGAATTCCGCGTAACTGCGGACGTTCATTTGAAATCTTCCAGCCCATCTGCTGGCCAGGCGAGACCAGCTCCTTCGCTGGAATTCGAGAGACTCCCAGAGGACCCCCCCTGCAGGAGTCAGCGCCTCCCTCCCGCTGACACGGAGGGCAGCGTGCCTTTCAAGTCACCCCAAATCTCAGGATTTCGTAGCTCTCCTTGAAGTGAAGGGGCTGCTACTGCCCTCACCCAGNTCATAGGACTGCAGAGTCAATTCCAAAACTGATCGTTTATTTGAATCTTTTCCTTTATACTTTATACCCATCCAACTTCCAAAAGGAAGATTTAAGGAATTCAAAATACATACACTCTCAGGGGCCATGAGGAGCCACAATTTGCACACAGACAGTACAAACCGAACTTTTAACTGGCATCGTTAATCAAAACAGCTGTCCAATTAAGCTACCCTCAAGTGAACTATGTACCTGGCAGCTTCATATAAGTTCTCCATTTCATCTTTATAACAAACCTACTAGCTAGTATTCTTGCTGTCAGCTTAAACCTGAAGCTCAGGGAGATTAAGTAACTTGCTCAAGGTGTCAGTACTAGTAAGTAACAGAGCAGAGGTTTGAAGGGCTTTCTGACTCCAGGCCTTGGCACTTAGGCATTCAAATATACTGGTTCATGGTCCTATCACTGAAACCACGAGTACAGAGCTGACTACTTGATATCTGTGTGCAAAGAATGAAGTTGTACACTGACCTCCCATCATGCACAAAAATTAATTTGCCATGTATCAGAAACCTAAATTTTAAGAGCTAAAACTATAAAAACTTTTAGAAAAAAACAGGAGTAAATTCTCATGACCTCAGGTTAGGCAATGGTTTCCTAAGACATGACACTAAAAGCATGAGCAATAGAAAAAAATTGATAAATCAGACATCAAAATTAAAAACTTTTGCGCTGCAAAATCTACAGAATAGAAAAAAATATTTGCAAATCATATGTATTACAAGAAACTTGTATCCAGAATAAAGAACTCTTACAATTCCACAATGAAAAAATAAACTCAATTAATAAATGGGCAAAGGATACGAACAGGTGTTTCTCCAAAGAAGATATACAAATGGCTAATAAGCACATGAGATGATGATCAACAGCATTAGTCAACAGGGAAAGAGAAATCAAAACCACATTGAGATACCACTTGAACGCACCAGGATGGGTATAAGTGAAGACAGACAATAACAAGTGCTGGTGAGGATGTGGAGAAACAGGAAACTTCTTTCATTACGGGGAAGAATGTAAAATAGGGCAGCCAGTTTGGAAAAGTCTGGCAGTTTTCCAAACTCTTAAACAAAGTGTTGACATTATGGCCCAGCAATTCCACTCCTAGGTTTATATTCAAGAGAAATGAAAACACACCCCCACAAAAACCTGGCACAAATGCTCACAGCACCATTATTCATAATCAAACAAATGGAGCAACTCAAATGTCCACCAGTTGATGAAAGGATGAACAAAATGTGGTATATCCATACAATGGATTATTTGCTAATAAAAAGGAATGAAGTACTGATACATGTTAGAACAATGATGGACCCAAAAAACATTACGCTAGGTGAAGGAAGCCAGTCACAAAAAGACCACATAATGTATGATTCCATTTATATAAAATCTCTAGAACAGGCAAATTTATATAGACAGAAGATTAGAGGTTGCCCAGGACAAGAGGGGGGAGGGGTGGCAGTGATTGCTAACAGGTACTGGGATGAAGCAAATGTNCTTATTACATTAGCAAGAACTTCCAGTATGATGCCGAAAAGAAGTGGTGAGAAGGGACATCCTTGTCTTGTAGCTGATCTTTGTGGGGAAGCTTCCAGCTTCCCGCCATTAAGCATGATGTTAGATGCAGGGTTTTTATAGATGGTCTTTATCAAGTTGAGAAAGTTCTCCTCTATTCTTAGTTTACTGAGTTTCTATTATGAATGGGTGATGTGTCAAATGTCTCTTGGGTATCTACTGATCATGTGATTTTTCTTTTTTAGTCTGTTGATGTGTGAATTACATTAATTTTCAAATATTGAAGAAGCCTTGTATATCTGGGATAAATTCCACTTGGTCATGGTACAATTCTTCTTATACATTTTTTAATTCAATTTGCTGATATGTTGTTGAGGATTTTTGCATCTATGTCCATATATCCTTTTATTTTTAATCAGTCTATATGTCTATATTCAAAGTAGGCCAATTAGGTGAATTGGGTGTTAGGGTACAACAGTCTTACTGTTTTCCAATCTTACAGTTTAATAGAAAAAAAATAAAAAGAAAACATTAATACACTGTGAATTTTTAAAACTCCATAATGAAATGCCACTAGGTAGAAATGCAGAAAAACATGAGAAGGGGTTATTTAAACCCATTTGTAGAAAATTAAGCCAAAAGTAAAATAACAAAACAAAAAAAAGTGAAGGCAAGGTGCTTTTCCATTAACCATAAAAAGAAAAAATAGTGACCATAATTAAGCAGGTATAGAACGGGAGAAGCAAAAGGGGTGAGTGAGTCCCTAACTTCTTTCGGCTTTAGTTCCTTTTCTACAGAATTACAGCATGAGCTTAATAGTCTCTAGAAGTTTCTTTCAGCTTTCAAAATCTGTAAATCTCCATCTTAATACAAAATAACAGGAAACTCAATTCTTTCACAGAGCCTATTTCAAGAGAACATAACTAATATCAAGAAGATAAAGTGAGAATAAATTTCTTGATAGTATTGACAATTTTTCTGAAGTGATGAGTCAAGACTTAACTTATTCAGCATAAATTATGGTTGCTGTGTTCATAACCCGGATACATTCTGTGATGGTTACAATACATTCTATTATGGATATTATATAGATATGTTAGGGAAAAAACCCCAAACCTACCATTTTTAACTGAAGCAAAGTAGTTATTGACCCCTGATTGCCATAGCATTGGTGTTTTCCACTGTCCAGCCCCGGGTACTAAGTCATACGCTACCTCATCAGAGCCCTCCCAATAACTCAGCCCCCCTGGGGGAGCTACAGACAGGACCATGGATAACAAAGCCTTGGGTTCCTCTGCCAGGTCAGCCAGTAAGAATTTTACTGCAGCTGGGGAACAGGGAAGAAGAAGAGACACCCCTAATAATAACAGATAATAACCAAGCATTAGCTCAATTATAGGCTTCTTAATTTACCATCAATTAATTCAGAAAGCATTTTTTGAGCACTTATAATTTGCCAGGCTTGGCGACTTATAGAAAAGAAGATCCCAGCCCTCAAAGAGTGACAGTCCACTAGGGAGTCAGGCATGCAGATGGTGAGAAGACTATAATTACAATATTTTACATCAAATTCTCTTTAGAACCTACTGTTAGAGCCTGCTGTAAGCTCTCCTGTGTGCTTCAGGCTTCTGAACTGAATATCTGTTACATTTATTTGTTCTGGGCAATGCCTCTTACTAATTATGTCCCATCATCAACTTACTCAAGAAAATAGGGTCAGGAAACTTTGGTTCAAGTCTAGACTCACAACATCCAGCTGTGTCATCTTAAGCACATCACAATGTCCCTGGGCATTTTTTTTATTATTATTCATACACTGAGAGATATGGACCAAGCCTTAGATAGGTTTGGCCTGTCATCTTCATTCTGACTATAATGTCTCTCTCAACAGATCCAGCATCCTAACTCCAAACTCCAGAAAATAAAGTGAGATTAAATTTCTTGATAGGATTGA
>NW_017731397.1:4039627-4041772 GCF_001890085.2 Hipposideros armiger | reverse complement strand
CTGGGAGGCCGGCTTGGGAGTAAGCGATGGGTGAGACCGGAGGACGGAAGCCTGTTGATGGTGCCGTACATGGGTCGAATCCCACCTCCCGATGTTTGGGGGTCAACTTGGCCCCTTAGTGTGTGCCCTCTAGGTTCTAGTCGGCAGTCGATGGCAAGGCTGTCTAATTGAACCCAAACACCCGAGTACGCAACGGAGGTGATTGGGAATTTCACGATAGAATACTGGGCGTCTAGTGTAAATGAATGTTGTCTAATATAAACTCTAAGACCTCGCTACTGGAAATGTGGTTCGTGGACGGCAGCACTGGCTTCAACTAGGAGCTTGTCAGAATTGCAGAATCGAGCCCCTACCCCCGACCTCCTAAGTCGAAATCTGCATTTTTAACAAGATCCTCAGGGGGTTCCTGTGCATATGAAAGTGTGAGAAAGGACTGTGCTAAGGATATTTGAGTCGGGGAAATGTGAACCATAGATCAAGTCGAAAGAGCAGGTTACGAAGCGAAGTGCACAATGTGATACAAATTATTTTAGGTCACAGAAGGATGCACCCAAGTGTTAAGATGATTCTTTGTGGATGGTGGCGTTATGGGCGATCTTTTTCTTTAGTGCAAGATTGCCTTATTTAGCAAATAAAAATGCAGAACAATTTGTTGTTTATCTGAAATTCAGATTTAATTCGGTTTCTGTGTTCCAACTGGAAACCCTACTTTAGTGATTTCCAGTTTCTTCCAAATCGACTATAATGAACACGTATTTTGAAATTAGGCAAAAATGTAAAACTAAAAAAAATTAAAGATGAGCCTGTGTAACTCACAACCGTGATTACTATTTCTTCTTTAAAGAGAAAGTGTGCGCTCCTTATCCTGGATAGAAGCTAGTATTGACCCTCTACAGTAAGAACACTTAAGTGATAAATTATTAGTAGCCATATAACATTATGCGGTGTTGTAGAATGCATTAGGAGACCTTGTTTGAAGGCGGAGCTCAACTGCTTTGGGGCTGTATAACATTAAGCAGGACACTTAACCTCTCCTAGCCTACATACACTTATCTTTTATATGGGATAAAAGAACCTGTCTTCCTGGCAGTGTAGTTAGGTTCACGCACTGGAATGCGCTTTGTGAACCCTACAGCACTAAGCCTTTAACGTTTATGCCCTAAGTAAAATAATAAGCAGTAGCAGGAGTCGTATACTGTGGAATCCTGGGGGGTCTTCTCACCTACAGCGAGAGTAAATGACTATTTCCTGAAATCTCTACCGTTTTCACCTGGCCCCAGGACTCTTCCCGTTAAGCTCAGCCGGGGTACTTGACAGATGTAAATCTGTCGGGGGAGTTTCCGGTTAGCTCCGGGTCTCACTTGTCTCCCAAAGTTCGAGGTGGTGGAATTCTTTGATTCGCGGGGCTCTAGGACCACTCGGAGTGGTTCGTCGCCCGGCGATTCCTGCTCGGGCGGGCTGTAATTACATTATTGCAGCGTCAATGGCTTGAGAGGCTCCTGAAGGACAGCACCACAAGCCAATAGAGACCGGGCTACCCAGGAGACCACGTTGTAAGAGCCAATCCGGCCCGAGTTTGGGTTTAACTCTTTAGAGGTGAGATATTAATGCATGGGAAAGTTGTCTGTAGTAACGGTGCCACGTCTGCTAGGAAGGGAGAGTCATGAACTTGCCGGAGGCCGTTATCCTTTAGCTTCAAATACATTCTTAACTCTATGAGGTCCGGGGCCCTTTCTCTGTTTTCGTAGGAACTTCTTTCCTGCTCCAGCAACATGAGGCTTCTTTTGTGGAACTCGGTCCTGGCGCTGTTGGTCACTTCTTCGAGCGGGGCTCTCATCCCTGAGCCAGAAGTGAAGATCGAAGTGCTCCAGAAGCCATTCATCTGCCATCGCAAGACCAAAGGAGGGGATTTGATGTTGGTCCACTATGAAGGCTACTTAGAAAAAGACGGCTCTTTATTTCACTCAACGTAAGTGATTATACCCCTGTGCAGATAAAACAGTGAAGAACCCACCCACCTATGCCAGCCCCCTGGCGGAAAAGGTAGCCTATACCAGGTTTTACCTCTCTTTTATTTATTTATTTTTATTTATTTATTTTTTATTTTTATTTCTTTTTAGCTGAGCCATCCTGCTACCTATTGGC
>NW_017731397.1:4033286-4039507 GCF_001890085.2 Hipposideros armiger | reverse complement strand
CTGCTCAGCTCGGGCTGGACTCGAACCGCTGTTGCTCAGAGCTCAAACTCTTGAGCGAGCTCTTAACCAACTGAGCCACTCGGCCGGCCCTGGTTTTACCTCTCTTTTAAAAAACTGAAATATCTTTATTACCTTCTTTGGGGAAAGGAAATTGTTTAAAGCCAATCTTTGAAGGTCTTATTGGAAACAAGTGATCAGGGTAAAGCAGCTAATTGTTTATTATAAAAATTAGAAATAGAATCTCTGAAATACTGCAGAAATATCTAGGTGTGCAATTAGTCACTAAATAGAAAAAAGCTTAAAGGAATTCTCATTTCTCAACCTCCATTCCTGAGGGAAAATGACTCAATTCCTTTTTAATTTGGTGTAGGTGAAATTTACTTAAAACTTTTTTACAGCAATTCCATGAGCAGAATACACCATCACTTATTTTTTTGTAGGACATGTTAATGCTAGCCCATTGACCTACTTAACTTCTGTTCTGACAGATGATACTTTTGGTCAAGGCCTAGGACCATGATATGTTTCATCATTTGTTTCTTTCTGGAAATTCAAGGATTTCATTGCTGTGTGTGGGTGTGTGGTTATGGAAGATTAATCCCATACCTACAGTGAAGGATTTTCAGGTGGTTACACTATCATTATGTCTGTTCTATAAACAAAGAAATTGCAACATGCAAAAGTTTTACAAGTGTAGTGATTTCTAACTAGGCATGGGTTCTATTCATTGCATTCCAAAAGTATTCATTGAGCACTTCTTTTATGTTCAGCCCTGTGCTTGATATTAGGGAGATTAAAAAATGTTGGCTTCCCTCCATGCTTGTCCATCTATTTTTCTATCCTGTCTATCAAACCTGAGCTTTCAGACCTGGTCATCCCCAGGGTTTGGAGAAATGAATGGCACTCTTCCCTGAACTCGGTTAGCCCTTACAAAAAGTTCCAAAATGATGGCTTGCCATAGAATTCTCAGCAGCCTCATCTTCTTATCAACAAGGCCAGTGGCACAGTGAGTATTAAATAATATTATGGTTTGCATTTTAAATTTCCAATTACATTCTTGTTTAGCAGTTTGCTACTGAAGTCTAATACTTGTTGAGGGGATTGTTGTCATACAGCCTCCATGTAAGTGGTCAAGAACCGCTTACCCTGAGAATTATGAAGAAATGCCATCAAATGATCAGTTTATAAAACATGTTCGCCATTTTTAGAGCCATAGCTGATGTGGTAAATAAATAAGTCTTCAATCCCCCAGCTGTGACAAGAAATGTACCAAAACTGTAGTCAGTGCTGGGTGGGAGATTGTTTCTTCCTTCTTTATTTTTTTCTAGCCTTCCCAAACTTTCTGCAGTTGGCACTTTGTTACTTTGATCATGGGAGGAAATTAAAGAAAAGAGAAAGTAATGGTCTTTGCTTAGATTTAGTGACTAAGGGACCCTTGAAACCTATTAGACTAACTTCCCCTTCTCACATACAAGATATCCTTAAATAGAACACTTATGGTACCAAATGAGAGCTAACTGGGGCCCAGACACTACTCAGCCCTGAAGCCCATCAGTAGCTTGGTAGGTTGATTTTTCTTAGGCTGACTCCTTTCAACTCATGAGCTAGAATATCTTGACCAGTCCTTTCTTCTCAGTCCTTGACTGACCACTCCTCCAGGCTTCCCTGTGTAGCCCCACAGTAGATCTTTGCAGAGAGAACTGGGCCAGTCTGAGTGGGGATACAGGGTTGAAAAGCAGCCTTTTCCAGCTACTGAGCTATCAGTAGGCCTGTATATCAGGAAAGTTTGTAGACAGGCTGTAAGATGCTCCTGACTCACAGTGTCCATGTGGATTAGGACCCATGTGTGTTGGCCATAAATTCTCCTTAGCCTCTCATTCTCCTGCCCAAACTCACCCATTTCCCATTATTTTTCTCTCTCTTCTGCACCCTAGTGACCTTCTTGGGATGGCATCACTTTGTGCTTGAGACCTTGAACTTTGAAGTGAGGTCAAATACTGGTACATTTAACCCATTCTCCTCATCTGTACAATGGACAATAATAGCACTTCCCTCATATGATCATTGTTATAGTTAAAAGAGGCAAAACATTGAGGGTACTACCTGATATACAGCAAATGCTCAGATAGTTGTTAGCTGTTTTTATTATTCCCTGTGTACTTCTCTCTAGCTGTGACAACTGTGTGAAATCTGTATCAAGAAATTTGGGCAGTGTGGTGAATTACTATAAAGTTGGCTTGGTTCTGTGTGTTTGTGTATGTAGCTGTTTTCATTAATTTTCTGATTGAACCATTTGTGGGTGGAAACAATGCACCACAGCAATAAAAAATAAATAAAGTTATTAAAGAATTCTATGTGTTTTCTTTCTACTGCAGTCACAAACATAACAATGGTCAGCCCATCTGGTTTACCCTGGGCGTCTTGGAGGCTATCAAAGGTTGGGACCAGGGCTTGAAGGGAATGTGTGTTGGAGAGAAGAGAAAGCTCATTATCCCTCCTGCCCTGGGTTATGGAAAAGAAGGAAAAGGTAATAGCCATACGGCATTTTTACTACAGCTAGAGTTTACTGCATCAGGAGACAGAAGTTAATGTAACTACTGCGTATTTTTCCCCCCCAAGAAGTAAATAGATGACTTGTATCTCTTTGGGAAATATAATTATGTCTTGATTATCATTTGAAATGGCCAATTAAAGCCATAATATCCAAATGGTCAACTGAGTTAACCATGAAAAAAGGCTCTGGAAACTTCAACTCTATTATAATTAACATTGTTCACCAATATGGTGGGGATTTTTGTGTTTGTGTGGTACCATATCCATAACATAACACTTACCATTTTAGCCATTTTTAAGTGTACAGTTCAGTAGCATTAAGTACATTCACATTTTTGTGCAAACATCACCACTAGCCATCTCCAGAACTTTTTCATCCTCCCCAACTGAAACTCACAAATTTATTTTAATAATACAAATAGTAGATGGCTCCACATAAGTGTTTTGATGAGTTGAACATTTAAAATAGGGATAAAGGCATTACATACACCGTTCGTTTGAGAGGCAACCTGTGCACTTTTCTAAAGGGCTATTTACAAGGGGCCAGAAGATGTTTCAAGCATAAGATATGCATGTATCCTGTAATTCCTCTATTGTAATCTAACCTCAGGGAATAAGCAGGTATCAGGAGAAATGTTTGTGAATAGAGATGTCCATTACTGCATTGTTTCTAATGACAAAAAGGTTGGAAGCAGCTTACCTGTATAATGAAGGATCTAGATAAATAAAATATGGTCCAGTTTTTTTTTTAAATGGCATTTCAAAGATTTAAAAAATTATACATGAAATGTGTATGATATAATGTTATATATAAAAGTAGAAAATAAAGCTGTAGTATATATACTCATGGTAGTAACTATTAGAAAAATGTACATACACATACAAAGTGAATCACCAAGAAATAAATAAGAATGTTAACAGTGTTATTTTCATTTCTGGTTCTATCTCTTCCAAATTCTCTACAGTGGGCACATGTTACCTACATAATGAAGGAAAACGAAATTTAAGTAGTCATCAGAACCAAACAAAGAACTATTCTGATGTGATAGAAATATAGACTTACAGCATCATTAGGTGTAAGCTTAACCATTTACAAAGTGGGACTCTTAGCCCCAGTTTCCTGGAAAGAAAATAGGTGTCATATGAGAAGCATTGTATATTCTAAAGTGGAACTTGCTATATAAATCTTATGCATAGAATGGGATTTACTAACCAAGTTCAATCCTTATTTTAATAACAATCCTCTTTAGAAAAGAAAATCAAGTGTCTAGAAAATGTTTCTCTTACGTTCAAATGCATTCTTTCACCTTCCTGTATCTTTATTGTCTTACTTTTAATATTTATACATGTCGTATTAGCCCGTTCCTCTTTCTCCATGCTACATTTAACTCAATTTTACTTTATAACAAGTAGAGATCTGAATTTGAGTCATTTCCTTCAAACTGAGCACCCTGAAGCTAACTCTGCTAATATGTATTTAACACTAATTTTGTAGTACTTTGATACCTCGTTTGCATGCCTCCTCTGGGAAGATACCAGTTTTATGGACAGCCTAGTGCATGCCCCTTCTCTGTCTAGATCTGGAACGGTAAGCTTCCTCACACAGTGTGAGTTTTGTTCTCTTTAGCACTTACAAATGCTCTTTCATGGAAATATATGGGACGGGGGGCGGGGTACTAACAAACATTTGTAATATTTACCCAGACCTGTATGTTAAATATAGTTATAAGGAAACAAGTTGAAAAACACTGTCCATACTCCCCAGAAGAAAAAAAAATGGTAAGATCCCTGGGACTTGAACAATGCCCTTTTTAGTTTTAAAGATTTGAGTCTCCCTTTTCAGAAATGTGCTTTAATTTCTTCCACATATGTATAATGTCCTATATCTGAGGGGGTGTTTTCCTAACGTTCTGAAATTGTTGAACCTTCCTGCATTGTTTTTAAAGCCTGTAAGAGACTTATATCTTAGTAACATATATTGAGAGCTTACTATTTATCAAGCATAAGCTAAGTATTTTACTTGGATTTACCTTCCTTCATCTTCCCAACAGACTCAGCGTGGGCAATATTGTCATCTGCATTTTACAGATGAGGAAACTGAGGCTTAGAGAGGGGCAGAAGTAAGCTGCAATTCCAGAGACTATGACACCAGAGCTTCCTCAATTATGAATTGAGGTAGTAATGGCGGTGGTAGTAATGGCAGTACCATATATATTTTTAGGTCAGGGTTTTCTGACCCAAGTTAGTAAATCATTTGTACCATAAATAACTCTGAAATATCTTAAAGGGCTTTAAGTCGTACTTGACATGTAATATGTAATACCTTAATTATATTTGAAATTGAATACCCAGGCCATTGTGTGAGTGTGTGTGTGTGTGTGTGTGTGTGTGTGTGTGTGTGTGTGTGTGTGTGATGATTTTTAATAGGAAAGCCAAAACAGACTGATTTTAATCTACTAGTTTGGATTATTCCTACTTTATTCTATTTGTTTGAATAAAATATAATTTTAAGTAATTTCCATCATATATGATAATCTTAGGAAGGCTCTTCATTGAATTCAATTAAAAGAATATTTGTCCAGTACCAAAAGTTTTCTATCATCAAAACTTTGAGATTTTTAAAGTAAAACTTAACCTCCCTTTTTCCTCATGTTAGGTAAAATTCCCCCTGAGAGTACACTGATATTTAACATTGATCTCCTGGAGATTCGAAATGGACCAAGATCTCATGAATCATTCCAAGAAATGGATCTGGATGATGACTGGAAACTCTCTAAAGAAGAGGTGATCTTTCCTTCCTCCCACACCCTTTTTCTCTCTCTTCCTTTCTTTCAGTTCACTTTTTAAGAAATAACATTTTTAAAGAAAATTTATTTTTATTTGGATAAAATGTTATTTATACATCTTCTTAAAATACCTATGCTTTGACAATGGACTTTTTCATAGGAAATCATTGTTTTGGAGAGAACTATATTGAGCCTTCAAAAAAATACCATTTATGCTTTTCCTTTTTTTCTTTCTCCCCAGTGCTTAAGGTTCACTGTATCTTGCCCTCACTCTGAGTTTTTGAAAGACCCATCTTGCCAAGACAGTTTCCATTTTGGAGTGACTGTATATACGAAACATAGGTGTCCTGAGAAATACCTCATGTGGACAGTTTCTGTTTAAACCTGTAGACTGGCTGTTAAATGCATTGGGCAGTGATTCCCTAGTGATCAGCTGCAAGAACCGCACGTGCTCAGTTTTGTTCAGGTAGCACCTGGAGCAAGACTCCAGTCTGGATTTTCCACAACAAGACACCTTTCCCAAACCCCTAAAAGTCCTGGTGTTTGAGTAAAGACAAAGGGAGAAGTCTTCACTCTATAATTTATTCAAGTTTTTGCAGCCATTGCTACACACACCTGTCTTAGTCTGGCTGCTGTGGGGAAAGAGGTACAGGTAGGTATTTATCCCTCTATTTTTTTTTTATCTATGCTTGCTCTGCATTCTAGCTTGGCTGGTCAGAAATGAAGTCCCTTTTTATGCCTTGATCAGGTTCATTCTAATTGCCAGCAGTGATGAACCTCGGCTAAGTTGAGTTGTTCTGAACCACTGGGCCATGATCCACAGCTACTAAATTTCTAACACCTCCTAGTGTTACCAATCATAAGACTTTCTTCAACCCAAGT
>NW_017731397.1:4018151-4032747 GCF_001890085.2 Hipposideros armiger | reverse complement strand
TTGGATTTGTTTTCCTGTAAACTTTCTCTTCACAAGATAATTTTTTAAAAAACTAATTCGTAAAAGGTAGATCTGTGTTTCGTTAACAAAAGGATGGTCATGTCCTGACCAATGACCTTGATGCCATCATTCACACACACACACACCCATCACCTCTCTGTTTTTAACCCAGGTACAGAATCTTGGCTTTGCTACTTGGTGTGTGACCTTGGGAGAGTGACTTAACCTACTTGGGCCTCATTGGCCAAGTACACGGCATAGGGTCTGGCATATCAACAAGGCACAGGATGGCACCTTTAAAACCAGGGTATTGGCTTGGACATGTAAGTCAACAAGTACAGGGCACGTTTTTCCGAGGGGAAACCTTGCTTAGGCACCAAGGCGCGCACGTAGCAGCCAAACGGCGGAGTCCGGGAGAGCAGCCCAGAGGAAGCGAGTCCTAACTCCTCAGAGCTCCGCCTTTCCCTTTAGAGAGAGCTGCAACCTCGGTGGTGATTAAGAAATAAAAATCGAGCAAAGAGCCACTTTCTGCCGCTAGACCCGCCCTCTCGGCCGTTCCTCCTGCTGCCAGACGCCCTCCCCTACCAGGCGGAGCGCGGCGCTGCAGCCGCGGGGGGGGAGGAGGCGGGGGTGGGCCCCGCGGTCACGTGAGCCGGGCCAGCTGTGAGCCGGGGGGCCGCGGGCGCAGCGCCGGGAGTCTGAGGAGGGGGGAGCGCCGGGCCGCCGCCTCCGCCTCTGCAGCTGCAGCCCCCGATGTCGCCGCAGTGATCTCGGCGGCGGCAGCACCCGCACCCTCGGCGGCCTCCGCATCCGCACCGCAGAGCCCAGCCCGGAGCCCGCCGCCCGGCAGGTGAACCTCGGCCGGCACGCCTGGGAGCGCAGGGCTGCGTGCAGCGTCTTCTCCCCGCAGGTTTCACTCCAGTTCGCCATCGCCGTCCCCTGTGCCTGGTCGCCTCCCGCTGTCCCTCTGAACCCACGGGTAGTACCACCCCGGGGCCCTGTCTCGGCGGGGGACGGGCTGGGGCGGGCTGGGGTCTCTGAGGGAGCAGGGGAGTGCTGGCCTTGCCCCGGAGCTGGGGGTGACTCGGCTTGTGGGCTGCGGGGACGCAGGAGAGGGGCGCCCCACCCCAGGGCGCGGGCACTGCAGCCTGATCGGAATCTGTCCCCGATCGTCGCACCTCAACCTCATCCTTCCCCGCATCTCCCTTTAAGTCTCATAACCCCCCAGGCTGCTTTTGCTGTTTCCTGTTCCTGAATCCAAGTTGCTGCCCCGCTGGGGCGTCTGCCTGTGCGCCGCTCACCTCGCTACCTCTTGGGCCGCTCCCGGGTTTCGAGGCTCGCGGGGGGCAGCGCGGGTGGTGGAGCGGGCCTGGCAGCTTCGGGGCAGGTAAGGCACCTGCCGAGCTGGTGGGCTAGCGTGAACATGGCTGCCCGGCTCTGTCCCCGCGGCCACCTGGTCCGCGATCCGGAATCGTGTCGAGGGGGCTGCCCTCCCCTGAAGGGCCAGTGTGCGGGCTGTTGCTCTGATCCACGCGGGCCGCAGGACTTGACACAACTTCCACTCAAGCCGCACCCGGGGCGAATCTTTGGGATGCGGGATGTCGGGCAGGTTGATGCGATGGCTCTGGGGCACTTATTGGTAAAAGGCACTCGTGCGTCTCTGAGACGATTGTCCACTTCGGTTTGCCTGGGTTCTCTTGTCTTTCCGGGCACCGATTACTTGGCGACGTCCCTCGTGAGGTCTGAAATGAGTGTGGTCTGCAAAGCAGGAGGGATGCGTGAACTTAAGAGAATTGATGAGAACTCGAATTTAGGGGTTAAAAATGTCCCCTGAACAAACCCAAGCGCATCTAAGGAAGCTGGTCATTTGCTGTGACTCAAGACTGAGTCAGGGTTCTGCTAAATAATATGGGGCTTTCTGGACTTGCTGTTTAATTCTGGCTGGCAAGTGTCTGGAATTAGGTTGTGGCAGCTTCCATGGTGTGTGTGTGTGTGTGTGTGTGTGTGTGTGTGTGTGTGTGTGTGTGTGTGTGTGTGTGTGCGCGCGCGCGCGCGCGNCCCCTAGGTGAGTCACCCTTAGTAGTAGGGCTATGTAGCCACAGAATTAAAGTACCCTAGAATTGTCCTAAACTGTTTATAAACGAGTTTCAAATGGGTCGAGCTTATTCTTAAGTAACTGACTGTCAGCATAAAGTCCAACACCCTTTAAAGGAATACAGAAAAAATCCATCACTCAACAACATAAAATTTACAAAGTCTGACATCCAATGACAAATTACAAGAACAAAGAAGCAGAAGATAGATCAATCGATAAAACAGACTAAAAAACAACAGAAATGATGGAAATAGCACACAAGAACTTTAAAACAGCTATTAGAAGATAAATACGATCAAGGACTTAACAAACAGTTGCAGTAAAAACAATTCCATACACAATGTAAATCGAGGTGGGGGGGGACAGTTTTCATTACTATAAAGAATGAAGTAAGGGTAGGGAGACCCTTTTTAGGGCTGAGTTCCAGTTTCTTGTAGCATAGAGTGCATTTTATGTTACTATAACTCTGAATCTAATTTTTACCTCTGGTTAGAAACTAGGGACATTATAACATTCAATCACATATTGGTGGTTCTTTCCCATTATGATCAGATCTCCTGGAATTGTGCAGCTATTTTGTGTGGAATGCATTCTGTTTGAGACATTCTAGATTTTTAAAAGTGGTTCTTAAGTTAGTAGCTAAATTTAATTAAACGGGTAATTATACTTGTGTAGAATAACCAAAAAGAGGAGGAGTACAAATACAGGAGATTTGCCTTAAAAATAAGAGACAGCATGTTACTTGTAGATAAATAGGGAAGAACTTAAAAAAAGGATCTTGAAATAAAATCCCTGTTGGAATTACCCAATTTCCCTACAGCCTAATTCTTCTGTCTTCATACCAATGCTTCCTTGAGACTATTCATTTAAGATTTTCTTTGCGTTATTTTCCTTGCATAAATTTTAGAAGGCATAGTATCTTTTACAAAGTATCGTGTCCTTTTCTGTCTCTGCCACATGCAGTAAGTAGTATTCAAGGTTTTCTGTTTTGTATCATAATCTTTAAAGAAACGTAAGCAGCCTACTGAAGTTAATTCTTACATTAAGACTGAACTATAAATCAACTCTGCTTCTTGGATTATTTTTTTCTAACATTTTACTTCTATGGCAATAATTCTTCAAAACTATTAACGCTTTATCATTTACCTGTTTCCTCTGAGCTGGGCAATGTTCAATGGTTTTCTAATGTTTCTTTTCTGAGGTAGGGTATTTTTAAAAATAAAATTAATATATAGTACAATATTTTGTTTTGTTTTTACACTTCAGTGACGTTTGGACATTTTTGTCACCTCAAAAAGAACCCCCTTATGCACATTAGCAGTCACTCCCCACTTTCTTCCAACGCCCTAAGCAGCCACCAATCTACTTTCTCTATTTACTTCCCTATTCCCAACATTTTCTGATAATCCTTAAAACTGAATCCTTTATGCTCAGGGAAAGAAAAACTGATTATCTGAGAAATTCATATGACAGTGAAATAATTTCGGCATTAAAAAGAATATCTTTATTAAAATATAGCTAACATATAATATGTTAGTTTCAGGTGTACATCATAGTTATTCAACAGTACCCACCTGGCATTATACATAATTATTACCATATTATTGATTATATTCCCTATGCTAAAGAAGTGATCACCGTAAGTCCAGCAACCATCTGACAAAATAATTTCTGATTTGAACTTTTGTTTCAAGATATACGATAGCTGCTTTTTGAAATTCAAAGTGAACCAAACAAATTCTAGCTCTCAAACCCTTTGCACATTTTGTAAAAGCTAGAACCAGTTGTATAAGGGACATAAGAGCAGTAAGATGCTAGCGCTTGGTTTGATTAAGGGTAGCAAGTCAATGGAAAGGAGATTAAAGAGTAATCAGGAATTTTAAAATTAAACTATCCTCATATATCGAGATTACTCCCAATTCTCTGAAAGTTGGGTAATTAATCCAACAGGAAATAAAATAATACCAGTTTTCTTGTCTTTTATGGAAAGTAGAACACCCAAAACAGAATCCTCTCTCTCTAGAGTGAGAAATTCCATACCTTCTCTCAAAAGGTAGAATCATTGTTTAATCACATAGAATATGAAGTCTCCCTTTAATTGAACCCAAAGTCCTACAGCAATTTCTACAAACTTTGGTTAGTTCTTTGAAGAATTGGAAAATTACTAGTAGTAACTTCTGTTTAAAGTCACTTATATCTCAAGTGAGCCATGGTGTTCAAATTGCAGATATAAGAGGTTCCACTTTTGCAATTCTGGATAAGCTTCCATCTATCAAAAAGTGCCTCAGGTGTCACAAAATATTAAAAAGAAGCCTTATTTTAAAACTACGTAGCACGAGATAGACCTTTTCCTCACATGTAGACTAGAAAAAACATCTGTAAGGAACAATTTGGTTGAAACTCAAGTCTGATTATAGAATCAACTCTTTTTTTTTGATGATCACAAGACGAAGTCTCAGCAATTCCCCTGTAAATTATCTGTACAGTTGGCCAAACTTATGAACAACTCCTAAAGCTGCAGCAGTGAATGTGACACATAATTTGTTTTTAAAACTAGGTTCAGAACGTTCATGAACTGCTATCTTACTTAGAATTAATTCATTGAAATGACACATTTGAATAATTGAATTTAGAAACTTATCTCCTAATTTTAATGAATAGAATTTTTACACCTTTTGGCAAAATACAATTTATGGTTGTTTAATCTACATATCCAAAGGGCTTCATGGATCATTTAAATTGTAAAAACAATTTCAAATAGTTGTTAATATTTACAATCTCTCTGTGTTGCCTGTACTCAATGTGTGCAGTAATTCTGTACGTTGATTTAAGGGCATTCTAAAGGTTTGTTTCTATGATAACTGAATTCAGAAAACTGACCTCCTAAACATGGTTGTCATAGGATTAAGGTAGGTAGCTGACTAATCTTGACTAGTGCTTCTCTTTGTCATCTTTCCATGGCTTTTCTATCACCTCCTTTCTTTGGTTCTCATAAGATTACATACAAGTCAACTACGCAGGCATTCTTACCCATACATGAATATCTCATTCACATAATATTATGTGTTGTTCATTCCTATGGGATTTGCCCAGTAACAGATCTTTTTTTACCCTGTTACAATTATACACCAAAAGAANCATTTAAAGAAGATGTTTATTAAGAAGTCTCTCTCCCACCCACATGCTTTCCTGCCATGTTATCCGCCTGGTTCTGTACCCAGTGTTCCTAGTTTCTAATGTATCCTTTCAGTGTTTATGCAAATACAAGCAACCATGGATATATACTCATAGTTTCCCCTTTCTTACACAAAAAGTAACATATTATATATACATAAAACTTGGCATCTTGTTTTATCCACATAATATACCCTGGAGATATACCCTACATTAATCCATAGAGCTTCTTTATCATTATTATTATTATTATTATTATTATTATTATTTTACAACCGTACTGAATCACCTTCATCTTAAAAATAAATATATGCTAGATGTTTGCGTGTTGGTGGTAAGGGGACGAAAGAGGATTTGAAGTTGCTGATCGAACAGAAGGAATAATACGGATATGATTCAAGATTAAAATACAGGTTGAATTGCATTATGGTGAATCTAGTGAGTAGGATTTTGTTTATATCTTTAAATACCTGAATGAAAATGGAAACATTAGACTAAGCACTCACCAGGCTTGGATTTTGCTTTAATTTCTGAGATTGAAAGGTCATGTGACGTGATCATAGCCAGGTCCACAGCCTGTACTATTCCCAGACACTTATTTAAATTAACAAATACCATCATTTAATCTGATTTTAAGAAAAATGTCTGGAATTCTGACCCTTGTTAGAAAATATTATCTGGATAATTGAATGGATGATAAAACAGCAACCTTTCAAATGCTTGGCTTCATTTAATCTCAGATTAACAACAGGTAGTATGCTTTCATTGGGTGTTTTTCAGATGATATAAGCCTTATCTTTGCCTCTGAGCAATATTCTGTGTCTCTACTGTAAGCAGTGTGGCAATAGTTTTTAAGGGAAATAAATTCCTTGTAATTCTTTTACTGCCATTAGAAATACATCATAAAGTAGTTGTTCAATCTTTATATATCGTTAAATGAGTACCAGTTCAGTCTGTGATATTGATTAACTCGATGTGGGTATCTTATGAATTAGAATTATTAATGAGACCCATTATTTTGTAGGTAAAAGTGTATTTAAAGAAGGAGTTTGAAAAGCATGGTGCGGTGGTGAATGAAAGTCATCATGATGTTTTGGTGGAGGATATTTTTGATAAAGAAGATGAAGACAAAGATGGATTTATATCTGCTAGAGAATTTACATATAAACATGATGAGTTATAGAGATACCTCTGCTCATTTTATATAGCATTTATCCTTAGAAGACAACCATCTTTTAAAAGTCTTATTTTTGAACATTGCTCTGTTATTGCTTTGTTTTTTATTTTTATATATTATTCTGAATATTATTTGAAGAAACCCTTAGGGTTTCTGAGTACCTAGTTCTTTCTGGTGAGTTATTGGAAAGAAAAAAAATGCCATTAAATAGAAGATTTCTAGACCATTTTCACATACTTGTATGAAGTCTTATGTTTTACTTGCTTACTTATAATTTTAAAATATTGTACCTGGGAGTATGCCCAACATAAGACCAGGCATAGTTCAAATCAGCAACCTTTTGTTTCTACTTCCCTCTATTTTCTCTAATTTAGATACTGACGTTTGGAAAGTCTTTTGCAATAGCCCAAGGCTTACTGTTTTCATGTTATAATGAAACAGTGTGTCTGTAACTACCTTTGTGTCTCTGCTTAAGGAAACAGAAAAATGGTGTTGAACTGTATTAGTTCCTGCTTGACTTGAGGAGATGTGATATGCTGAAATGATTAACAAAGTTACTAACTTATAGATATATTGAAACATTCTGCCTAAGACTCAAGCTATGTAAGGTTTCGGTTCCTGATGGCTACTGATCTATCATGATAAACAGGACAAATTATTTATGTGTTTGTTTCTTCTTAATGAAATATGTTAAAATATTGTAGACCAGATAGAGAGTTGTATTTAGTCAGTGTTTACTTTCTAAAGTTAGAAGATTACCCTTCCTGGTCCTTTAATGAATAAAAGTCCATAACTAGTGTATTTATACTATAATAACATTGTATCATAAAAGAAAATTAGTAAACCAATCAAAATTTTCCCGTGTCTGGCTCACCAGAAAACGAGGCAGACCCACAGCAACTGTTATTGAATAAGGCCTATCCTAGGTCAAAAAAACTGAGGATTTTATAATACTTTTTTGAATTGGTATTATCCTTAATACTTTCAAAAAGTGTCCAAATCCCCATTTACTAAGAATAGTCCTTTACAAAGTGATCTCAAATTCGTCACTGACTTTGATTCTCATTGGTCTAAAGCCTATGAAAAAAAAACCTGTGGATCTTAATTAATGTACCTATTTTATAGATGAGGAAATTGTCATTCAAAGAGATTGTGTGACCAAGGTCAACAGCTAACTTAATGGAACCAGGTTTTAGTCCCCAAGTTCAGTATCTTTCTGCTGCCCCTACTATTGAATTCACTGGGTCTAATTTTCTCTTCAATTTGCTCTCCTACCAATCAGCTCTGTTTTTTGTCTTTGGATCCTTATTCTTTGAAGATACTTTACTGGCCATTCATGGTGCCTTAGAATTCTCCCTATGGTCCAGGAATGGCTCTGGTTTCATTGAATAATCATGGGGTTAACACTGAATTGCCTCAAAAACCATGTCTGGTGTG
Organism: Hipposideros armiger; assembly: GCF_001890085.2. NCBI lineage: Eukaryota > Metazoa > Chordata > Mammalia > Chiroptera > Hipposideridae > Hipposideros > Hipposideros armiger. The sequence continues at coordinate 4,024,864 of NW_017731397.1, read as the reverse complement.
AGGTTCCTGGTGTGTGCCTTAGTCCTTTCGTTCCTATTTACTTCTAGATTTAAAAAAAAGAATTATGAACAATTATTACATCAGGTATGGACTGATTATATATTGACATCTTCCTCACTAAAACAAAGAACATGTATGACAGCTTTCTCTGACAAAATCAGCTGTATCTAGAAAACTCTTAAGTTGTCATCACCACTTCCTCAACCTGAAGGAATTAGAAGTCACAATACAGAAAGCCTTATGCTGTATGATGAGGGGAAAGGAAGTAGCTTGTCATATGATGCTACTTTGTGTAAATATTACTGATGATGCTATCTATGGTACAGTAAGAAAAGTAAAAAAGAATTTTGATTATTCGGGCAGCATATTTCTTTATCTTGTGTGAATTTGTATTGATGCCCATCTAAATATGTAGACACAGTATGGAATGAAAACATGTAAATAGGCTGTGGTTGTTTTTAAGTAATCTGCCTTTTTGGTTTAGTTGTCCCTTTGCACCCTCCCATTTGTGGGAAAAACCAGACACACACTGTGACTTCACTTGTACATAATTTGACTCATTAATACTGCTAGATGTGTTATATTTAAATTTATAGGACTACGTTGTGGTATTTTAAAAATAAAGTTTATTTGGGGAATAACTGGTTTCATGAGAAATTCTTCAGCAGCTTTATTGATTTTCTTAACTGTTATTCTAGGTTTTATATTGAAAGAAGTGAGGAAGACAGATAGGTGGAGAGTGACACTTTCAATATGTCTCTGATTATCTACTCTAGGTATATTTGTAAGGAAAGCTGTGGTTTTTAAATTATTTTGAAATAAGCATTAAACCTTGAGCATTGAAGGCAATAGTTAATAGTGCATTTTTGATATTGAAAAAAGTATATGTGTGTTTGTTTGTTTGTTTTTTGGTGGTAGTTGTCACTTTTGTGTTGGTTTGTGATTTTTGTGTCATAGGTGGACATTATGATGATTAATGCCTACTGAATAAATCAGTGTAATAAAATGCTTTATGTGATTAAATGAAATGCTGGGGTGCCATAAAAATAACAAGAAACAATGATTTCTGGTTCAAATGAGCCATTTGAACCTTTCCTTGTGGAAATGAATTTGTACTCATCTTATTCATGATAATCAGATATTGCTTACATCTATATAATGCTATTTAGATATCAGCATATGTGTATGTATGTGTATATATGTATATATATATGTGTGTGTGTGTATATACGACTATATTATACCATACACACACACACACACACACACACACACACACATATATGGTTTTGTACTTACCAGAGTTAGTCATGGAAATGTTCTCTACAGCACATGATTTCCCCTCTGAAAACTTGTCTTTTCCATGCAGTTAAACTTTCCTCATGTTGATTTGGAGTCATCCCGTATTTTGCCCACATTTCTGTGTTTCAGTTATAATTTAGGTAAAATTTCCTAGCAGTTTTTTTATGTAAAACCAACAATAATCTTTTTTATCTCTTTAGCTTGAAGTTTGTCAAAGAGATGAAGTGGCTCATTTTGATATAATACATAGATTATTGTTAAGGAACAGGATTAAAAAAGAAAAAAAAAACAGTTGGAAGATTCCAGAAGACCTGCAACACTAGCTCACTGGCTTCTTTTGTTTTCAAGTTCTTTGTGTTCCCCTGGGATAAAATGGATGACTTTAGCGAGCGTGAGTCAGGGTTTTCAAAACCCATCGAAGTGCCTGTGAGCTAGACTAACATCAGTTTTATTTTATGATCTAAAAACAAATGATATGAGATGGTTGCTGAGGTTTACTAAAAAAAATCCAGGGTAAAGTGAATGCTGTTCCCTTGGTCTCTAGTAACAGCTGAATTATATCCCACTTGGGAATTGATAAGTCATTTCATTAAGTTAAAATTCCACACTGCAGTAAGGATAAAGATAATTTCCTCCTAGGCAAACAGTTGCAGTAAAAACAATTCCACACACAATGTAAATCGAGGTGGGGGGGGACAGTTTTCATTACTATAAAGAATGAAGTAAGGGTAGGGAGACCCTTTTTAGGGCTGAGTTCCAGTTTCTTGTAGCATAGAGTGCATTTTATGTTACTATAACTCTGAATCTAATTTTTACCTCTGGTTAGAAACTAGGGACATTATAACATTCAATCACATATTGGTGGTTCTTTCCCATTATGATCAGATCTCCTGGAATTGTGCAGCTATTTTGTGTGGAATGCATTCTGTTTGAGACATTCTAGATTTTTAAAAGTGGTTCTTAAGTTAGTAGCTAAATTTAATTAAACGGGTAATTATACTTGTGTAGAATAACCAAAAAGAGGAGGAGTACAAATACAGGAGATTTGCCTTAAAAATAAGAGACAGCATGTTACTTGTAGATAAATAGGGAAGAACTTAAAAAAAGGATCTTGAAATAAAATCCCTGTTGGAATTACCCAATTTCCCTACAGCCTAATTCTTCTGTCTTCATACCAATGGTTCCTTGAGACTATTCATTTAAGATTTTCTTTGCGTTATTTTCCTTGCATAAATTTTAGAAGGCATAGTATCTTTTACAAAGTGTCGTGTCCTTTTCTGTCTCTGCCACATGCAGTAAGTAGTATTCAAGGTTTTCTGTTTTGTATCATAATCTTTAAAGAAATGTAAGCAGCCTACTGAAGTTAATTCTTACATTAAGACTGAACTATAAATCAACTCTGCTTCTTGGATTATTTTTTTCTAACATTTTACTTGTATGGCAATAATTCTTCAAAACTATTAACTCTTTATCATTTACCTGTTTTCTCTGAGCTGGGCAATGTTCAATGGTTTTCTAATGTTTCTTTTCTGAGGTAGGGTATTTTAAAAAATAAAATTAATATATAGTACAATATTTTGTTTTGTTTTTACACTTCAGTGACGTTTGGACATTTTTGTCACCTCAAAAAGAACCCCCTTATGCACATTAGCAGTCACTCCCCACTTTATTCCAACGCCCTAAGCAGCCACCAATCTACTTTCTCTATTTACTTCCCTATTCCCAACATTTTCTGATAATCCTTAAAACTGAATCCTTTATGCTCAGGGAAAGAAAAACTGATTATCTGAGAAATTCATATGACAGTGAAATAATTTCGGCATTAAAAAGAATATCTTTATTAAAATATAGCTAACATATAATATGTTAGTTTCAGGTGTACATCATAGTTATTCAACAGTACCCACCTGGCATTATACATAATTATTACCATATTATTGATTATATTCCCTATGCTAAAGAAGTGATCACCGTAAGTCCAGCAACCATCTGACAAAATAATTTCTGATTCGAACTTTTGTTTCAAGATATACGATAGCTGCTTTTTGAAATTCAAAGTGAACCAAACAAATTCTAGCTCTCAAACCCTTTGCACATTTTGTAAAAGCTAGAACCAGTTGTATAAGGGACATAAGAGCAGTAAGATGCTAGCGCTTGGTTTGATTAAGGGTAGCAAGTCAATGGAAAGGAGATTAAAGAGTAATCAGGAATTTTAAAATTAAACTATCCTCATATATCGAGATTACTCCCAATTCTCTGAAAGTTGGGTAATTAATCCAACAGGAAATAAAATAATACCAGTTTTCTNGCGCGCGCGCGCGCGGGCGGGCGTCTACTGTGTTCCAAGCCCCACCAGATCGGTTGCAGAGAAAACCTATGTTAATTCAAAATGGCAGCATGAAAAATCAGGCCGGGCGGGAGCAGCACAGACCACTGCTAACATCAGCCACCCCCTGACTTAGGCCTTGGCGAGGGAATCTGTGGGAGGGACAGCTCTCCTGGGTGTCTCTATGGCCAGCTCTAAGGGTAGGGAGTAATTTTTACAGCAGGTTAGATTTTAGGGTGCTGTAGGATCCTGGGGAGGTTAAGTGGGAAGTTGAGGGAGCTGTAATTATTTTCTAGAACTTATCAAAAGCTGGTGCAAAGACCTAATTAAAACTATCTGTGATTCTGAACCGATTTTATCCAGGCTCCACTAAAGTGAATTTCTGTGGCTGCTGAGGTCTGTTTGATGCATAACTTCAGTGTTGTTTTGTACCTACAAGTGGCTCTTAAAAGAGATGGGTGTCTAGTATAAACATCATCCAAGAACACTACACGTAACAAATACCAGGTATTTAGAGCAAGTTTCATTGCAAGAAGTGATCTAACACCATGAGCAAGCATCCAGGCACCAGAGAATGGTAAATTCTTGAAAGGTGACTCATATTAGGATTATTATTATTATTTTTAACAGGCTTTCTTTCCCACATCACCGCTGTACTGCCAGCCATCTTCTCATTTAGGAAGGGGGAGATACACGAGGAGACAAGTGTTTGAGGGTAATGGAATAGAGGAACATTAGTGCAAAGGTCAGAAATGATAACGCTGGAAGCATCCCCAGAGAGCACTCTGTTGCCAACCCCCTTTTGACAGCCTGGGAGGCCAAAACCAGCAGGGTGCATGGACCACACCCAAGGTCATATAGCTGGTTGGCCACTGGCAGTGGGGACTGAAATGCAGGTGCAGTAACTCCGCAGTTCAGGATTCCACATGCTACCTTTCAAAGCCTGGAGGATGGGGAAGGGCAAACCTGTCATTTTTAGGGTGGCAAACAGAGCAATGGCAAAACCAAACTGTAGCATGAATTTAAAAATCTATAGGTATTTAAAGTAAGTGAGCTCACCTTAGTTTCCTAATTTAAGACCATTTAACTCCTTAAGCTGTGTGTCCCTCATGGTCACATTCTCCAGTGACTAAACTGCTTCTATTTTTAAGTACCAAAAACATTGCTTTAGTCATAATCTTTGAGGTGAGACGTGCATTTTTCTGGTTAAAAAATAGTTGCTAATGCTTGTGGAAAACCCATAGGCCAATTGTCTTATGTTCTACCAAAGTAGGACATATAATAGCTTTTGAATGTATCTGATTTTAAGTAAAAGTAAATAATAAGCCTATTTTAAAATAATAAACCTATTTGAAAATAACTTTGAAGCAGCACTGAAGACAGAGGCCTTTTCTTTAATCTGAATTTGAGTTCTCCTTTTCACACGCCAGTGACCCCAGAGCTACTAAAGCAAAACCAGAAATCATGCCTAGGTTAGTATTTGTGCAGAGGTGGTGAGGATATGGAACGTATATCTTTTGGACATTTTGTACCTTCAACCCTGTGATCTGCAGAAGGAAAAGGTTGGGGGGTGGGGGTGCTGCAGGCTGCAGGGAGAATAATTTTCCAGGGTGAGCAGCTAGGAGCTAGGTATGCTAGACATGTTGACGTGAAGACAGATGCTGATGCCACATGTGCCATGAAAAAAAATTTGCATTAGGGCATGAATGTGAAGACGCATTCACTTAAATTCCCCTGATATGCCAAAGATATTTAAAAATCATAAGTTTTAAAAATATATGCACATGCAATTTGTGGTGGAGATCAATAAAAATATAGATAAGCCCAAGTTATTTGTTTTAAATATCCATGATCCCTTTATCCAGAAATAGTCAATCAACATGAAAGTTTGGGACCATCTTTGTTGGACTGGGAGCCTAGGCCTGGACTACCCAGTTCAGTAGCCATTAGCCACTAACCCCATGTGGCTATTGAGTACTTGAAATGTGGCTAGTCCGAATTGAGATGTGTTGTTTTTTTTAAAGATTTTTATTGGGGTATTGGGGGGCTGGGAACAGTGGTGGGGAATTGGGGGAAGGGGAACAGACAAGTTGCTGCTGTTTTGTCCTTCAGTCTAGTTGTGGAGATGTGTTTTGAGTGTTAAATACACATCAGATATCAAAAATTTATATTTAAAAAATGTAAAATACGTCAATAATTTTTACATTGATTATATGTTGAAGTAATATTTTAGATATATTGGGTTTAAATAAAATATATTGTCAAAAATAGTTTCACCCGTTTCTCTTTACTTTTTTAGATGTAGCTGCTAGAAAGCATAAAATTACATATGTGGTTTGCCTCTGTCCTCCATTATATTTCTATTGGACTGTATGGTTCTAGGTCATTAACAGAAAGTAGAGGTTGGTTGAGGTGTGTGATCCTGTTCATGGAACTGGATGTGGTAGGAGAGAGCTTGAACAGAAGAAATTGGAGGGAACATGGGAGGGATGGAGAAAGAGTACAAGGAACGAGTGGTCAGGGACACTTAATAGTTGGAGAACGTGAGTTTGTAGTGGGCTGAGACTGCTGGGTTATGGGACTCTGTGAAGCAGAAAAAGCAGAGCGTATGGTGATCCAGGAACATGAGTTAGTGGCACTGGGGTTGCCAGAGGTTACAGTGGCGGGACAGTAACAAGGTGGTGAAAGGGCAGCCCAGATGCACTGTGCAACACGTTGGAAGGTAACGTCCACATTCTGATAGGTCTGGCTTCACAACACAACAAACACATCAAAATAAGATGGGTGCATCTCATGCAAAGAAAGGTTCCCAGGCTGCAAGTCGGAGGACCTTGGTCCTTGTTCTTGTTCTGCTTCTAATTAGGGGTGTGACCTTGAGCAAGTCACTCATAAAGGCACTTATCAGTCTCCTTTTTAAGGTGGGATGAGCAAGACCTGTCCGCCATCTTTGCTATGTGGTTTCTATGGGATGAGATCTGGCATATTAAAGATCTGGCATATTAAAGCGATTATTAGAATTTATATTACTTAAGTACAACACTACACACTGAGATAACTTTCACTTCTACACTTGTGCATATGAGGA
>NW_017731397.1:4011357-4016261 GCF_001890085.2 Hipposideros armiger | reverse complement strand
TCTAGTTGTGGAGGACGCCGCTTCACTGGCCCATGTTGGTATTATCATTGCGCTCTTCCCGGGCGAGGCAGATCAGTCGCCAGCTTCTGGACGGCTGCTCATGGAGGCTCTTGGCAGCTCAAACCGGTTGTCGGCTGCTCTCGCTGGCTGCCGGCCACTCACAGTAGCTTATGGCAGCCCACTGCAGCAGGGGCTGCAGCTTGCGCTATCGCTGGCGACTCACGGCAGCCCAGCTCCAGGTCAAGCTGTTGTTCACCATCTTAGCTGTAGAGGGCACAGCGTCACTGACCCATGTAGGATCTGAACCAGGGCCCTGCTGCTCAGAGCTGGCGTCTTAAGCTAACTCCTAACCAACGCGCTACTTGGCCGGCCCTCTTCTTCTGTTCTTAATGGTTAAACATTTAATTGAAATCTCCCAGTGCTTAATTTACTCCCCCAAGTTGAGCTAGACATCCTGAAAGCTCCCATAAGTGTTTTTGATCATTGTTTTAAGTTGGTTACTGTCCTCCTCTCTTGGTTGTGTACATGAGCACCTCTTATTCTATAAGACAAAGACCTTGAAAACATCTTGAAAACAAGCTCCATTTCCTCTTGGGTTGAACAAAGTGCTTGTAGGTGGTTAGGGGCTCAAAATACATGCTGGTAATTCATCTGACTTCTGAAAAATCTTAATTAAAACGACCTAGTGATCAAAGGCTCTTCTGAATGTTTTTTGCTTCTCCCAAAGTAAAAGCTTAGTGTGTTTTTAAAACGCACTCTACAGTGCCCTAGTGACCTGAAAGGATTAAATGAAATGTTTTAAAATGTCCTTCTTAAACACTAAAGTAATCAGATTTTTAAAATAATTAAAAGTCCAATAATGTGAACTTGCTATAAAGAAATTTAAAATGACATAACTAAAAGACAAAGTAAAATTTAAAGTTTCTGTCTCTATGTCTCACCCTTACTCCCACTCCCAACACTCAGATATTAGTTCTTCCAGGTCCCTCCCTTTCTAGCTATTTATCAATCTATCTATTGTATATACTTATATTTACATAAATGTATTTATACACATACATAGGTATACACATATACACACAAATATATTTATATACATATATTCATATATATGTATAAAGGTTCCTTTTGATAATAAAATGGGATACATTTCCTAATGGTACACATAGCAAATGTCTCTAACATAAATGGACATTTACAAAGTAGTTTTTAAGTTCATTTTGCTCGCTATAAAGTAACCCTCTGGTTACTAGCAAGATTTAAATCTTATTACTTGATGTCTTCTATATAAATGGATATTTAGCCAATTTTTTACAGGGACAGAGTGTAAATCACCATTTTAAGAATGGGAAGATTTCTTAAAATCCAAGTTTACAGAGTTAACAGGTACATATCAAATCACATTAACTGGAAAAGGTCAAAATAGACAATGCATTATTTAAACGGGAGAAGAAAACAGATGGTGGGAATAGAAAGGTCGTAATTCAGAGCAACCTTGCCAAATTAGTGGACACAATGGCAGCAATGTTAAAAATGAGAAAAGAAGGAAATGAAAGGACCCTCGATGCAGTCTGTTCAGTGGCTCCCAGATCTTTCCCACAGAGAATGCCTGGGGCAGCTAACCACATACCTACCTATTTCACACATTCTTCTTCCTTTATTCCCATTATCATGATATCCTCAGAACCCTGATCTTTAAGAACAAGTTAAAGGAACAAACCTTTTTAAAAAATGTTTCTCTTTTTCAGATGACACTCTGCATGTATCATCTAACTCAATCCCCATAACAATACATAGTAGACAGCATGGCCACATTTTATAGATGAAGAACTTAGTAAGTGGAGGAACTGCACCCCGAATCTGGGTCTGTCCGAGACTCAAAAAGCCATAATGCAAGCTCTTAGATTATCCTGACTGCACAGGTCTTATGTGTATCGTTAATGTGACACCAAGTCATTTTCTTTCTTTCTTGATATTGCTATGAAAGATGGAAAATGTCTTCCAACCTGCCATGTATTGGAAAATGGCTTCCTTACAATGGACTTGATCTGACTATATTTTTCTAAGTCGGTTAGCTTGAGTAAAAAATGAACCCTGCTTGAGCTCTTTCTTTATGCTTTCTGCATTAAAAAAACAGTGTTGTATCCATGAGAAATGGATGCCACTCTACCCATCTCTCCTCTTCCCCTCATTTTTTTTATAGTACTGTATCTCTCTCTATATTTAAATAGTTATATATAGCCGTAAATGTGATTGCATATGTGTATATAGTTGGATTGTTATATACAGCTGTGCATATATTTGAATAGCTTTATAAAGCTGTATGTATAGTTGAATAGTTGTTTACATAGTTGAATAGTTCTCCTCACTTTAAAAATCCCTAAAAGAGTTCTTGCAAGAGAGATATGCATGCAGCCCGAGTTTTCTTTTGAATGGTATGTTATTTTAAATGCACCAGAACAATGGACAGATCACTGAGATATGATGGAGTTTCTCAGGTGGTCCTTGAATCCATGTGTATCTCAACATTTAATATACACAGATTGAATATAAGCCATATATATCTGCACCACTGTTTTTCAAATGTGTAAGGACTCTGTTGCCCTTTAGTACATACAAATCCATTGAAAGTGTTACTAAATTCATAACATGTATTCACTACATATTTCCCCCCATCAACTATAATGACTGTTATGTGGAGGTGTCCATGCAAAGTTTTTGACATTTAAAGATTGGGAAACTCATATAAGAATATTTTGCATTATAATGAAATTCTGCAGCAATTTGAAGAATACTTTTGTAAAGTGACCAGTTTACCCGCTAATTTTTCCCATGAATAAATATAGATTTTGAAACACAACATCCCCCTTTTTTTTTAAAGATTTTATTGGGGAATTGGGGGAGGGGAACAGCNCAGACAAGTTGCTGCTGTTTTGTCCTTCAGTCTAGTTGTGGAGATGTGTTTTGAGTGTTAAATACACATCAGATATCAAAAATTTATATTTAAAAAATGTAAAATACGTCAATAATTTTTACATTGATTATATGTTGAAGTAATATTTTAGATATATTGGGTTTAAATAAAATATATTGTCAAAAATAGTTTCACCCGTTTCTCTTTACTTTTTTAGATGTAGCTGCTAGAAAGCATAAAATTACATATGTGGTTTGCCTCTGTCCTCCATTATATTTCTATTGGACTGTATGGTTCTAGGTCATTAACAGAAAGTAGAGGTTGGTTGAGGTGTGTGATCCTGTTCATGGAACTGGATGTGGTAGGAGAGAGCTTGAACAGAAGAAATTGGAGGGAACATGGGAGGGATGGAGAAAGAGTACAAGGAACGAGTGGTCAGGGACACTTAATAGTTGGAGAACGTGAGTTTGTAGTGGGCTGAGACTGCTGGGTTATGGGACTCTGTGAAGCAGAAAAAGCAGAGCGTATGGTGATCCAGGAACATGAGTTAGTGGCACTGGGGTTGCCAGAGGTTACAGTGGCGGGACAGTAACAAGGTGGTGAAAGGGCAGCCCAGATGCACTGTGCAACACGTTGGAAGGTAACGTCCACATTCTGATAGGTCTGGCTTCACAACACAACAAACACATCAAAATAAGATGGGTGCATCTCATGCAAAGAAAGGTTCCCAGGCTGCAAGTCGGAGGACCTTGGTCCTTGTTCTTGTTCTGCTTCTAATTAGGGGTGTGACCTTGAGCAAGCCACTCATAAAGGCACTTATCAGTCTCCTTTTTAAGGTGGGATGAGCAAGACCTGTCCGCCATCTTTGCTATGTGGTTTCTATGGGATGAGATCTGGCATATTAAAGATCTGGCATATTAAAGCGATTATTAGAATTTATATTACTTAAGTACAACACTACACACTGAGATAACTTTCACTTCTACACTTGTGCATATGAGGACACCAACAAAAAGACCAGCCTTCCTCTGGCTCTACCAATATAAATGCTCTAAACATTTACATTTTTGAGTAATAATTGTTTTTGGATTAGGAGTGAGATGGGGATCTGGACAGATGTCTTTCGTTCTCACCCCATCCCAAATAGTCAATTATCCCAACACCGTGTATGGTTTACTACATCTTTTCACCTTGCTTTGAAATTCAGCCTTCATCGCATACTAATTTTTTACATTATATGGGAATATTTCAGGAGTCTTTGTCTCTCCTTGCATCAGTATCAAACTGTTTTAATTACTGAAACTTTGTAATGCCCTTTACAATACCATGCAGGGCTTCCAACTTCCTCATTAGTTTTTATTTCTGAAACTTCTTGGCTAATCCCATACAGCCTTTCCTGATGAACTTTAGGATCATTTTTGTCAGGCTATGTCCAAAATTGATTGCTGCCTGGTGACTTCATGGGTTAATTTAGGGAAGACTGACACGTCTGTCTAGCATTGGATCTTCCCAGAAAACAACAGGAATATCTCCTTGACCTTCATGTGTTCTTTTATGCCCCACAAAGCTCTACAGTTTTTTTTATTGAGGATTTGGACATCTCTCTAGAAAAGTTGTTGGAAAATGGACAGAACCGCTGTTAAGAAAACTAGATGGGCTTAAAAAAAAAGCTCAAGATGAGCCCTGCCCTTGGTTGGGAAGACAGAGTCAGGGCAGCGTGGTGGTTAAGTGCACCCTGGAGTCTGGATTCCTACCCCCACTTTCTTGTTATATGACCCTGGGCAAGACTTAACCAGTCTTAACCTCAATTTTATCATTTTTAAAATGGGGCTAATAATACCTGTGTGATATGGTTATTATGAGGATTAACTTACTTTACATAGTATTTACATATACTATATATTTACATATTGCTTAGGATGTTATTAAGCACACAGTGAATGCTTAATATTCTAACATAAAATGTTAGATTTTATGATTTTCATTATTT
>NW_017731397.1:3970073-4007797 GCF_001890085.2 Hipposideros armiger | reverse complement strand
TGGTTTTGCAATTTTTAAATAGGCTCATTTCCTTTTGCTAATCACCCAAATTGCAGTATTTTTGGAATGAAATAACAAATCAGTTTGTAATCATTTCCATCATTAAGAAAAAAGCATCTGAAGTTATTTCTTAGCAGTCTTACTGATTTAGAAATATTCAGCTACTGGAAATGATATTTAACTCTCCTTTTTTCTGGTTCAAATTCTTACTTTTTCTTCAAGGAAGACAGAAGATTCATGTTAGTCACCAAAGGATTTACCGTGTGTCTATGTTACACGCAGAACACTTTTTTAATTTTTAAGGAGCATTTTTAAAGAGTTGGATGAGATTATTTCTTTAAAGTAGTGAAAAAGCAAAGCGTTTAAATAACAGTTAACAACCCAAATCTTACTGGTTATCATGTAGTCTGATTTCCCAGTTTTAAAGCTAGAGACTGAAAAGAACATTGCCTCCTACACCCCTATTTGTCATACGAGGGTAAAGAAAATCCTGCTCTCTCAAGTCAACCAGGGATGGGATGTACCCACCTTCATCTTGAAGGCAGAGGGTATTGATGCCAATGCTGTTGCTGAATCCAGCAACATTCAATCAAAAGGCAATCGTTTCCTTAAAAATAAAATTGAGGCGCAACGTGGTGGAATGTTGATGGCCCTGGATGCTGGTGGATGCCATAAGGGGGTCTATTATCCTCTTCTTTTGCGTGTGTGTTGAAAGTTTCCACAGTCAAAAGAAAGAGCCAGGCAGAAGAAAAGGAATCACACTTTTGAGGAGCAAAGTGGTTAAACAAATTACACTAGTGAATATTGCACACCAGTCTGAACTGGCTTCATTTGTTAAAAATATCCATCCTGTGATCTCAGCTCTGACCTACTGAATCAGGATCTCCAAGGAGGGGCGCAGCCTAGGAATCTGCCATTTTAACAAGCTCCCCAGACCATTTTGATGTGTGGTCAAACGGGAATACCGTGGATTGAGCAGCATGGGAGCACCTTGTCAAATTCATATTTTCCTGCTCTTTTTTCTCTCATTGAAGGTGAAATATAACTTCCTTCCCCTTCATTTGCTCAACAAATACTTATCAAGGTCTTATCCTGTGCCAGTCCGTGTGCAAGCTACCAGGGAAATAAGGATTTATAGAAGAATCCATGCCCTCCCTCAGGGGGTTCACAGTGTGATGAGCAGAGAATGCGTTTAGTTTTGTTTTGTTTTGCATTAGAGTGAGGATTTTATTTCACTGTGACAATCTACTTAAACCTAAAAAATGGCAAGTATCCTAGATAGTTTTCTTAGGGAGCAAACCACTACCTAGAGAGTAAGATAAGGAAATAAGAAATGACTGAATTGTATGAGGCTCTGATCATTCTACACACTGGCCAAGGTGCCAAAATATTAGAGACCTGTCTTTCAAAAAGTTCTAAATCAGCCCTGGTGATGAATTAGCCAAGAGTAAGAAGAATTTGCACAGTGGTATTCGGAAAGAGTCTTGCATTCCCCTGCTAAGGATAAGTTAGGCTCTAGGATGCGCTTTAAAACTTGAGGAAAAGAGACTGGCCAAAGTAGAGGGAACCAGTGCTGCCTGTTTCCCTGGGTATTAACATACTGAGCCAAAGTAAAATCTCTCCCTGTCCCACTTGCCCCATACCCCTTCTTCAAAGAGGCATCTGAGACCCAAAGAAGTTACTCACATGTAGTAACTCTAAGAAAACATGCCCTGTTTTAGATAAGTCCAGTGCTACTTCTATCCTTCCAAGAATTTTAAAGATCTCATCCTGTGCTTTACTTTTTAAAAGTTATTTATTTATTTATTTATTTTAGATTTTTATTGGGGAGTTGGGGGGATGGGAACAGTGCTGGGGAATTGGGGGAAGGGGAACAGACAAGTTGCTGTCGTTTTGTTCTTCAGTCTAGCTGTGGAGGACGTTGCTTCATTGCCCCAAGTTGGCATCATCATTGCGCTCTTCCCGGGTGAGGCAGATCAGTCGCAGGCTTCTGGACGGCCGCTCACTGCAGCTGCTGGCCGCTCATGCTGGCTGCTGGCTACACACGGTAGCCCATGGCAACCCACTGCAGTAGTGGCTGCAGCCTGCGCTGTCGCCGGCGACTCACAGCAGCCCAGCTTCCAGTTGAGCTATTGTTCAGCATCTTAGTTGTGGAGGGCAGTGTCACTGGCCCTCATATGTGGGATCCGAACCGGGCCCTCTGGCATCCCAAGCCAGTTCTTAACCATTGCGCCACTTGGCCGGCCCTAAAAGTTATTTATTATAGAAAACTTCAAGCATACACGAAAGCAGAGAACGGTACAGTAAACTACTGTGTTCTCACCACCCAGCTCCAGCCATTTTTATTACACAGTCAATCCTGTCTCATCTGAGCCCCCTAGATTCTCCTCACCCTAGATTTCTGTCATTCTATTATCTCCCATGGAAATATTTCAGAATGCATCTCTAAAAGGGCTTTTTTACCCCCACCCAAACATAACCACAACATTGTTATACCTAAGAAGTTAATAATAATTCCTTACCATCAAAAGCCAATCAATGTTCACATTTTTCCAATTTCTTATGAAATCTTTGTACAGATTTAAAAAAAATTAGAATCCAAATAAGTTCCATTCATTGCAATTGGCTGACATATATCTCTTAAGTAACTTTGTCTCTTAATCTTTGTGTTTTTTTTTCCCATGTAGTTTTTGATGTAGTTGTTGTTGAAGAAATCAGATTTGTCCCAGAGAATATCTCATAGTCTGGATTTTGCTGAGTGCATCCCCATTTGTATTCTCCATAAACTGATTGTTAGAGCTAGAGGCCCCATCATTGCAGTTTGATTCTTTAAGCCCATTTTAGTTACACTTTGGAACGTGAGTGTGTCTGATGTGCTAGGTGCAAACTATTGGTGGGAGGGTGAAGGAGCATAGTAGGGATTTGGTGCAAAATGGCAAACCCGTCACCAGTGAGTAGTAGGAGGGAGGAGAGTGAACTTTTATTGAGTGCCCACTGTATACAGCCACAGGACTCGGTGCTTTTCATATGCTCTCTTATAAACATGAGCGCTATGTTGTGAATGGGAGATGGTCCCATTTTCACATGCAGAAACTCTGGTTCAGAGAGAGTTTATAACCTGCCTGTTTCTCACAGTTAATGGGTGGATCAGGATATAAAAAAGGGTCTGTTTGTCTCTAAAGTGTGTCATTCTCTTGCCCCTGTACACATGGGGCCAAGTAGGCATTGTGAATGAGTACAATCGACCTGACATTGAAAAAAGAAAAAAAATCAAAGGCCGAAGGGTGACAAGTGGCACTTTCACTGGTCGTGGTGTCAGCGAGTGGAAAGGACCTTGGAGAGGAGGGCCTACCCCACTCCAATCTTGTTGTCATGCAAGAATGCAGACCCAGTGTGGCCAGATCTTTTGAGTTTTCAAGAGAAGCCACGTGTTTGTATTTCTATGGAAAAACTCTAGATTTCAAAATGTTATTTTCTATGTTTAAATTTTTAAAAATGCTGTCTATGCCAAAATGATGGGCCAAACTGAACAAATGCTCAGCCTGCCACCCCTGTCCCATCCCATGCTGCTCGAAGCATGTCAACTGACAATTGGCACCGAAGGCCGCAGGAGTTAACTGTCAGAGGTAGGTGTTGCCCTTGAAATTACAGAAAGGGAATATTAAGCAGCTCTTAAAAGACATCAAGAGACAATGAAGAACACCTTTGAAAGGTGAAAGACCATTTAGACATTGAAAGAAAAAAAGCCAAATTTCTGAATTCTGAACAGATCAGACCTTGAAGCAGGGACAGCCTTCTTCAGGTACCTTCTCTCATCCTCGTGGTGATTGAGTTTTTACTGTGTCCCCGAGGGTATTCTGAGGACTTCCTAAGTATTTGTAAGTTTCAGCTCCTTTAAGATTCACCACAACCCTGTCATTATCTCTAATTATAGAAAGGTGACATGGGGCTGAGAGTTAAACCCAGGTTGACTGTAAAGTCTGCTTACTTACTCAATGTAGTCTTTCTTCCATTGGATAGTTCCTAACTTAAGGCATTAAATAGTAGAAGCTGGAATTCACTGGAATTCACGTAACTGTGGATTCCCAAAGCTATATCCTCTGCTGTCTTCAGCCTTCAATGAAACAGTAGAATCTCTCTTTCTTCCCGGTAGAGCTTGATGAGTCTGAGCTAATTTATGTGGCTTCCAGCTGCGGGTGTTCACATCCCAATTTTTAGTTAGTTAATTCCTTCTCCATACACTTATGTATTCATTACTATCTCAAAAGTAGATATATGAGAGCAAAATCAATGTATAAGTATCATTTGTCCTATTTTCGGTTCAGCAGGAATATCAATAATTTAAAAAATATTTATCAATAAGTAAAATAATATAATAAAATTTCTTCTTTGCTCTTCTGAAAGTTGTAATTCACAGACATCGGATTTAAACTTACGAGTCTGCTCAGTAAAGCTGGGAACTTGAAGAGTGAGGAAGCTAGCTGGACATTTGTGCAAGTAAAGGCACTTTGTCGCAGTTATTTGCAAGACAGTTAATAAGCCTGTAGCTTATAAAGTCAGTCATTTTTCTGTCTCAGGCAATTTAAAGCTTTCTTATTACTTGGTAAGGTGACTGATGAGGGACACTCAGTATGTCCCTCATGGAGATAAAAGGGCAGGGTGGTTTGGCAGGCAGGCGAAGAAAAACCCCTTCTTTGGCTCAGCGCATTTGCCCCCTTGAATAACTGCTCACTGAACTTGAGGACAAAGACCTTTTCTCCCGGGCAGCTTTCTTCCTCCTTGTCCAGGCATTCTGTAAGCAGTCTCCTAGTTACAGGGGTACAGCGCTCCAGCCCCCCAAGCCTGCACCCAGCCTCCTGTCATTTGTCAGTGGATGAATGTTTGGAGACGCAGCTCCTGTGCTGTGAACTCCAGGGAATGTGGGGTTTTAACATCTTGTTCCCAAGAAGATTTCATGAATTCTGAAAGGTGTTTGATAAGGAGGACAAAGATGGTTAGACATTGAGTGTCAGGATACTTGACGGTGGCTGATAGCACAATATCTAAAGCTGCGTGTAGTCCAGTATGGGAGCCTCTAGGCACATGTGTCTATTTAACTAAAAAAATTTTTTTTTAAATTGTGGTAAAATACATATAACATAAAATTTACCATCTTAACCATTTTTAAGTGTACAGTTTTGTTGTGTTAAGTATATGTATATTGTTGTGCAACTAATCTCCAGAACGTTTCATCTTGCAACACTGAAATTCTATACCCATTAAACATCTCCCAACACCCCAATTTCCCCCCAACCCAGCCCCTGGCCACCGCCATTCTCCTTTCTGTCTCTATGAGTTTGACTGCTCTAAGAACCTCACGTAAGTGAAATTATACAGTAGTTGCAGTTTGCTGACTGGCTTATTCCTCTTAGCATAAAGCACAGATAAATGTACTTTAAAATATTCTGAACAAGTACTTCTTAGGAAATGCCTGTCAGTTGAAACATCTATGGGAGCTAAATTGGAGTGTTTCATTCATTGGAACTGTTGGTTTATTGCTAGCCTGGCAAGAATCCTAATGGGTATTTAGCACAAAGAAGCCTTATGCAGTAGACCCACCCATTAAGCCTGTTGCTTTCAAAGGTTTTTGCTTGAGACCCACAGTCAGAGAGAGCTGTTGTGTTTCAACCCAGTAAACACACACACACTTATATGTGTATATGTGTATACCCAAACTTAAGGTTCCTCTTACCAACACCATGAGAGTTGCGTATACTGTATTCTTTTCTTAAAAAAATGATTCTCTTAAAAAATTGCTGATTTTACCCACTAAATTGAAATCTCATCCACTCAGTTGATTTCATAACCCACGAAAAGACCACACCGTGTAGTTTGGAAAACACTTAACTCATACCTGGGTTCCTTTTCAGGCCTATCATGTAACACTGCACCCCCCTCCCCACCCCCCTCACCTCCACCTCTGGGTCCCCATGCTTCAGAGTTACCCCTCAAAACAAACAAGTTAAAAGAATTACCGTCATGGGCCGGCCGAGTGGCGCGTTGGTTAAGAGCTGGCTTGGGATGCCAGAGGGCCCTGGTTTGGATCCCACATATGAGGGCCAGTGACACTGCCCTCTACAGCTAAGATGCTGAACAACAGCTCAACCTGGAGCTGGGCTGCCGTGAGTCGCCAGCGATGGCGTAGGCTGCAGCCCCTGTGGCAGTGGGTTGCCATGGGCTACCGTGTGTAGCCAGCAGCCAGCGTGAGCGGCCAGCAGCCAGCGTGAGCGGCCAGCAGCCACTGTGATTGGCCGTCCAGAAGCCGGCGACTGATCTGCCTCACCCTGGAAGAGCGCAATGATGGTGCCAACTTGGGCCAGTGAATCAACGTCCTCCACAACTAGACTGAAGAACAAAAGGACAACAACTTGTCTGTTCCCCTTCCCCCAATTTCCCAGCACTGTTCCAATACCCCAATTCCCCAATAAAAATCTTTAAAAAAAAAAATAAAAAATAACCATCATGGCTATTTTTTCTGGGTAAGCTCTGTTCACTGACTTTAATGCTGGTCTTCATAGAGTGTAGTTACGATGGGAAATTCTTTATCAAATGGTTAGACTGTTTCTCGAAGCCAAAGATAAATGCTGAAAAAACTGTATGCAATATGTTTCTGCATTAGCATGTGTGATTGGGAGTTAAGTGAATTTTAGTTTATTTTTCTTTGTGGAGGAAAATCTGACATCTCATAATGCTGTGTAAGGTTACAAAGGGGAAAGGAGAAAAACCTTAAAGCATTTTTGTGTGTGTCATGCATGAATAATGTAACAGTTCCTAAAAATCCTATGAATAAAAATTTCAAAGTGCATATTTTGTACAGTATATAGATGAGTTACCTCGTCCTTTGTGTAGGAGGTGAGCTATCTGCTTAGAGGAGGTGGTTGGAGGTTTATATATATATGGATAAAACTTTTTTTTTTTAGTTTGAATATCTGGTATGTTAACTGGTATTTTGATAAATAATAGGAACACAATGGAGTTCCTTTCAATCACTTTCAGCAGGATTTTATCTGACTGCAGAGAGCTGACTGCCTGCTGGGCCAGCTTTTCTTTTCCTGTAAAGGAGCCGCTGTAGGAGTCCTGTCCACTGTTTGTGTGAAATAACAGGAGTGAAAATGTGTGTACTCCTTGAGTAACTCTGAATTGGGCAGACTATAAAAAAAAACGTAAAAGAAAGTATCACAGAATAAATATAATAACACTGAATAAAAAAATTTCATCTTAAATATTACTCAAAGAAAAATTTTCCAGTCTTGAAATTTTAGATGTGTCAGGACATAGAAGTGGAGTAATTTTTTTTCTTTAAAATAAAATTCCAAAATTGGTAATGTCCTCTGGGTTTACTTATTTTTTAAAAAATCAGTTTTGTGATCATATAAGCATATATTTTATAGGAAAATTGGAAATTAAAGGAAAATATGAAAAAAGAAAAGCCCAGAAAGAATTCAATGGCCAGGCTACCATTGTAAGCATTTGGGGCACATTTCCTTCTAGTCTTTTCCTATGCATATTTTTACATAAGTAAGATCATTTACTTTGGACCCTCTCCCCAAACCATTTCTCCCATGCAATTAAAAACTCTTTACAAACATGTTATTAATGATTTTATAGTATTCCACCATATAGATGTAGCATACATTTTTAGCCATTTCTCTGATGTGGAACGCTTAAACTTCAGGCAGTTTTTCACCTGTATAAACAAATACCTCTGTGATGAAGACTTGTGTGCATAAATCTTGTCCGTATTCCTGACCGTTTCCTTAGGTTAGAAACATAGGGAATTCCCCGTGGATCCCTTTATCTCCAGCTAAAGAGCTGTGTCCTCCCTATCACAGCCAATTTCTTTGAAAATTGTCTATATGCCCTGGCTCCGCTTCCGACCTAAAACCTGGCTAAAACGCCTTCAGTAGCTTTAGTGTTTATTATGGGATGGACATTGCAACCCTTGCTGTGGCCTTCAAGGCCCAGCATGGACCGGCCTACCTACCAACCTCTCCAGCCTCTTCCCCGCTCTCTCTGGCCTCAGCCGCTCTGGCTTTTTAATGTTTTGGCCCCTGTCCCTCTCTCCAGCCACAGAGCCTTCCAACCTGCATCTCAGCTCCTCCCCAACCATCTGTCCTTTGTGTGGGAGGTGAGATACCTGCTTAGAGTAGGTGGTTGGAGGCTTGATGAGAAATGAAGGTACCAAAAGTTTATGTAGGAGAGAAAGAGAGTAATTGACCTGAGAAGTACACAAAGATTCCCAGGTAGCAATGAGGGCCGCTTTCAAGGTGTAGTCTGAGTTAGAAATGGGAGATTTGCATCAGAGGACATGGGTTTGGCATCCAGGCTCTGATCACCTTTAGTTTCTGGAGAAAAGAGCTTGCTTAGGCTCAGCCAGCCTGGTGAGTTCAGTAGCTGCTTCCTAAGGTTTGTTTTCCTCACTCTTCTGGAAGTGTCCTGCCTTCTCTTTGCTGATGCAATTTATATGGATGACAGCACATTTTGTCATTTGACTAAGTGGAGGACTTCCACAAATAAGTATTTCTGGGGTCATTGGAAATGACAATGTGAAAATCTCCATTTCTGGGTTTATTGGGAAGTTGTAACGCTTCTCTGTCCAACAGGATTCCTACTACCCACATGTGGTTATTTAAATTTAAACTAATGAAAGTTTGTGATAAAATTAAAAATTCAATTCCTCAATCACTAACTACACTTCAACAGCCACCTGAGGCGAGTGGCTACTGTATTGAACAGTGGAGATGGGACATTTCCATCATTCTAGAATGTTCTTTTGGATAGCACTAATCTAAAGAGTAGAAAAGGATCCAGCTAAGTCATCTCCAAAGCTTCAGTGTGTAGAATGGTTATCCAGGTAAAATAAATGGATAATTAACCTCGGCTAGTTGGCTGCTGGTTGTGATACAGTTTGCAAGGCTCATCTAGCATTAAAAAAAAACAGGCATTAAAATTCTGCTCCCTCTGGCCTTCCCAGTCATTCACAAAATCCAGTGGAAAAGCCAGCCTCCCTGGCCCCACATAACCCTGGGCTTCTGTTGCCCACATCTTCATCATGCTCAAGTGACCCAGATGACTTCCTGACCAAGCAGATGTCCTAGCTGAAGACTAGGTACTTGTCCAAAAACCTGTGGGTTTTATTTCTTTTCTAGAGGTACATCTCATTAACACAAGCCCTGTGGACTTCTACTATTTTTATAGATCAAATAAAGTAAGGTTCTCCTCAGAGATGAGACACCAGTACTTTTGAGATGGCTCCACAGTAGTGGAGGAAGGGAAGGCATATTACAGACGAGAGGCATACAGACACAGGTAAGCGCACCTTATCTCCATCTTATCTTCTTCGGGGTCCGTTACACTCTATTTGGCTCAGCCAGCCCTTCCTCCCACCCCCAAATTCTAGGAACCCTCTAAAAAGGCATTTTATCTTATAATTATTCTTGGTTTCTCTTTCACACACAGAGTCTTTGTTTATCTCTCTGTACCCCTGAAGTCTGAAGATAATGCAGTTTTTGTGAAAATGAAAAAGGTCAAGGGGAGAAAGAACTGGAGTCTCTTTATCTTCCTGCCTTTTCGTTCTCACACAGGGGAGAGGGGATATTTTTCTGAGCTGGGAGGGAATTATCTTCTGAGTTATGGGCTGCCATGAGCAATGCAACCAACTCTGACAGCCCAGGCTGTGCAAGTACAAGCTGATGTGAAGTAGCCCAGATGTAGACAGAGCAATGTGGTCCCTCACGAAGATGTTTCTAAACATACAATGTTGCCGACTCTGCAGTTTGGGAATTGCTCCAGTTATCAGTGAGGTGAGCTGGTTCTGACTGGCTTGCTCAGCAGAACATTTGAGATGCTGCTCTATTTGAACAGTTAAACCCCAAATAAAATATCTTATACTCATGTAGCCTCCAGAGTTTGCAAGATATGTTCTTAGGCATCATTTCATTTGATACTCATGATAAACCTCTGGGCTGGGGCAAAACATTGGCAGAAGAGAACACCGAGGCTCAGAGAGGTAAAGTGACGCTCAAGGTCACACAGCTAGTAGGTGGCAGGGCCGAGTTTTGAATCCCAGTTGCTTTGCTGAGAACACTGCTTTCCTTCTCACTTATATTTTGAATTTGTAAAAATAAAACACATTTAAGTTGGGTGGTTGATGGCACGAATGTGATAGTTGGTTCCATAGATCATGTTTGTTGAGTGGGGGTTGGAGAAGGAGCAACTATAATTGGGTGGCGTGGGTCCTGCCCTCAGGGACCTTTCTTTGAAAGAGTGGAAGCAGTACAGTTATAAGCAACAAATGCACATTATCCTAGAACAAACTGAATGCATTAGTGGTTATGATGCTAAAAAAAAATGACATAGTTCTTTATAGAAGGTTTTCTGAAACAAAGGGATTTTGAATCAGATCTTGACAGATATTCACAAAGACCACAAGAAGGGCATTCTAGCCAGGTGCAGGGATGTGGTGGTGAGAAAGAGCTGCAGAGAGTCAGCTTCAGTTTGGTGGGGGATTAAGTGAGAATTGAATACTTGTTCAGTATTTATTGAAACTCTCCCCTGCAGAAGACGTTGCAGAGAGCTGGGTTTACAGTGGTGTACAAAGGAGACGCAATCCCTGCTTTCATATTGCATAGACTTTGGGGCAAAAGACTAAGTATTGATTGAATTACACAGGTATTTCAGATTTGATTGTTTGTATAGCACAGTGACATAAATTAGAGTGGCCTTTGAGCTGGTATGTGAAGGAGCAGAAGTTAAGTAGGCAGCTGGTTTTGGTGTAGGGATCAGGGAAAGGAGTGTTCAAAACAGAGGGCTCGGCCTGTGCAAAGGCCTTGGGAGTATGGGAGGAATTGGGAAAAGGCCTGTGTGTTGGAGTTGAGAGAGTGGACGGACGAGTGGCAGATGAGGCTGGGGAGGGGGCACGAGCTAGATCAGCTTTTAGTCTTTGTTCTAGGAGCTGTGGGAAACCTATCAAGGGTTTTAAGCAGGAATGACATGACAAAAACCATCCTTTTAAAAAGATCACTTCGGCTGCCATGTGGCGAATGTTTTGAAGGGGGAATAATAGCAGTTATGGAGTAATCCCTTAGGAGGCTACTGCAGTGATCCAGCCTGGAGAGGATAGTGCTTGGTGCAGGGTGGTGGTGGTGGAGGTAGAGACAAGTGGATAGTTTCCATAGAGATTTGGGAGCTCGAACCTACAGGACTTGGTAATATGTTAGGCAATGGAGAAGCAGGTGGTAAGGATGGTTCCTGAGTTCTGGGTGCTCCAGTGAGATGGATGGTGGAACTGGCCACTGGGATAAGGAACCTTGGAAAGGGATCCAGTTTGGGGAAGAAGGTGATGAAATCAGCTTTGGATCTCCAGTAGGCAGCTGGGTCTATGGGTTGGGAGCTCAAGGAGAGGACTGAGTTGGAATTAAGTGTCATTGGTACATAAGTGATAAGGGAAGCTCTGGGTGTGGATGACTGTTCCCAAAGAGAAAAGAGCACTGAATGAGGGATAAAGGATCAAACAGGAAGGATGCTCGGGGCCAAGTAGAAGAGAACAAGCCAGCCCAGGAGCAACTGGAGAGGTAGGAGGGAAACCAAAAGTTGCCTGAGGGTTATGTCATTGATGTAGAGTAAATAATATATTTAAAAAGGGAAGTATCTTTCAGTTTAAATCTAGACCCATTCCCATCACCGCCCTCAAATCTATTGCGTGGCAGCCGTGCATCTCCGAGGCACTTCCGTAGGGCACCGTGACAAGTATACTTATTTATTTTTCTATTACTGTGACAGATTGCAGTGTGCGTGTGTTTTCTGCCTGGAACAACAACCTCCTTTCCTTTCTCCTACATCATTGCACTTTTGACTGCCACTGCAGTTTGTTGCAAATCCAAGCTCATTTCATCCCACGGAATACCAAACAATATCTGGTCTCGGGGGGCTCTGTAATTCTACTCCAGGCGCCCCACCTTCATTTGCCAGCTGGGATCTCTTAATGAGCTAGCTGCACACAGTTCGATACTAACACTCTTTTAGCTGGTGAAATATGTTTGAAGGTCGCACTGTTGGAGTGGTCCACGTTAGGCCCGCCTCCATGCTGTCTCCAACAATCTCTCCCTTTTCAGGATGGCTGCAGCGCCCCCGAGTTGCTGTTTGGTGGCCTTCCCGCCGCGTGCCAAGGACGGTCTGGTTGTATTTGGAAAAAATTCAGCTCGGCCCAGGGATGAAGTGCAGGAGGTTGTGTATTTCCCGGCTGCGGATCATGAACCCCAGAGCAAGGTGGAGGTAAGTGATGCATAACAGGCTCTCACTTAGCGGCCGTCGTCTTTCTCTGGCTTTGCGCAGCACACCATCACGACTTTCATGGAAGCCGGCTCACGAGTCAGAACTCTCATGTCGGCTGTCGATTCCCTTTTGAATTAGGCTTGACTTGTAGCCTTAAAAATAGGGTCATATGGAGAATTCTATGTTCGTTGCTAGGGCCCTTATTTTATAATTACATACAATATTTACATGGTTCCAAGTCAAATCTACAAAGCAAGGTACAGGCATACCTTTGGGGATATTGCAGGTTTGGTGCCAGGCAACCGCACTAAAGCAGGTGTCATAATAAAGTGAGCTGCAATCGTTTGGCTGGGGTAGGGTCTTGCCTTCAATTTGTAAAAAAAAACAACGCAGCCTGGGTTGGGTACTAGATTGATCGGGGGCATCACTTCATAAGTTATATAAATGTCTAATCACCATGTTGTACACCCGAAAGGAATATAATATTGTATGTCAACTATAATTGGAAAAAAAACCACAAAAAACCCCCACAATGTTTGTGAAGCCTAATAAAGTGAAACGCAATAAAACAAGGGATGCCTGTATATTCTTAGAAGTCTAGTTTCTACCTTTGTCTCGTTTACTCCGTTGCCTTTTTCTCCTATATGTAACCATGTTTGGGAAGTTTTCTGGTTTATCCTTCCATTAAAAGAAGTACATACATATGTAATAAACCACACACACACACATATGTAATAAACCACACACACACACACACACACACACACACACACACACACACACACACGCACGCCTATGAGTATTCATCCCAGCACTTCTCCTTTCTTACATGAATGGTAGCGTGCCATCTATCCTTTTATCTACTTGCCTTTTTTCAGCTAAAACCATATCTTGGAGATCACTCTGTATGGTAAACAGAGGTAGTCTTCATTCCTCACTTAGAGCTCCATAGCGCTCCGTTCTGTGGATGTATCATACTTTAATCGACCCCATGGAACTGGATGTTTGGGTTGCTTTCCAGTCTTTTGCTCTTACAAATAGTGCTGACGTGAACGAGAGCCTGGTCTTGGTTCTGGCACAGTGTCTGGTCTTGGTTTACAGATTTTTATTATGTTAAAAGTATTGTCCATCAGTTTCTATTTAGAGTGCTTAATAAAACAGTGTGTGTCAGGATTTCTTTGGGGTAGGTGCCTAGAAATGGGATTGCTGGTCACCGGGTAAACAAGGACGCGCTTTTGTTAGATGTTATCAAATTTCCTTCGTAGGTGGTGTGCCACTTTGCATCCCCACCAGCAATGTATGAACAAGGCCTCTTTCTCCATATTCCCAGAGCATGTCATCAGACTTTCATGATGGCTGTTTTATGTTAATTTTACATTCTGCTCTTTTTATCCTCAATATTCTAAAATTCTAAAAAAATTTTTATTGGTTGTGTGAGCTCTTATCATTGATTCTTTTGGGTTTTCCTGGTGTATTGTTATAATACCTACAAATAGAGAGAGTTTGATTGCTCTTACGTGTCTAATTATTTTCTTGTCTGATTGGCATATAGCTTGGATTCAGTGTTAATAGTAGTGGATGGAAATTGTAACTGTCTTTGCCTTTGGTCCTGACTTAAGTGGGGCAGCCTCTGTTGCTATCACATTAAGTAAGATGCTGGCTTAGGACTGATATATATATATATATATATATATATATATATATATAAATAACTTTATCATGTTAAAAAGTATACATCGATTACTATTTTGAATACTTAAAAAAAGAAACCCTAAGGAATAGGTATCAAATTTTATTAACCATCTTTTCGGTCACTTGGTAGTCTTTCAGTCACCCAGCCATCTTGGTCATCAGATCCATTGTCAGAGTGGTGCAGTGCTTGTGTTCAAGGAACTCCTGTTTTACTTAATAATGGTCCAAAGCACAAGAGTAGTGATGCTGGCAATTCACATATGCCAAGGAGAAGCCAGAAAGTGCTTCCTTTAAGTGAAAAGGGGAAAGTTCTTGACTCAGTAAGGCATTTTATCATGTCACATCATCACAAAAAGAAGGGTGAATATAGTACAATAAGATATTTGGAAAGAGACCACATTCACATAACTTTTATTACAGTATATTGTTATAATTGTTCTCTTTTATTATTAGTTATTGTTGTTAATTTCTTATTGTGCCTAATTTATAAATTAAACTTTATTATAGGTATGTATGCACATATAGATAGAAACAGTATATATAGGGGTTGCTACTACCCGTGGTTTCAGGGACCCATATGGGTCTTGGAACATATATCCCCCATGGATAACATGTATTACTGTATAAATATGTCTGAAATAAATATTTTAGGAAAATTTGTTTTTTTTGGGGGGGGTGGTAGGCAAAATAACAATCTTTTAGTATCATGGTTACAATCATGTTAGGAAATAGACTAGATTCTTTTCACTAGTGAACCCATGGTATATTATTACTCACTACATCATAGGTTGAGTTATGTCCCCTTGCATGAATTAGTTCAGTTTGATGCATGCCAGAATTAGCTTCTCAGGCAGACCTGACCTCTTTTCTGAGGTGCATGTCTGTATTTGGAGCTGCCTCTGCACATTTCCACATCCAATTCTGCAGGTAAAATCACCTCACAGGTCGGAATCCCATTTGTTTTTGCCATCTCATTTGCTCTCTTTCCTCTGACAGCACCCTGATTTGCCACATAGTTTAACCAGGAACCAGAGGGAAATGTTGACCCTGATTTCCCCACTCATCCTGGATGCATGGAGACAGTTGTCACGGAGTCCTTTCTCTCCTGTATCCCCATCTTTTCCCCCTGCCCCCATCCCATTCAGACCCACCCCCACCTCCCTTCCACAATCTGCCTATTGGTGCCCCAGTGCCTTTCTCCTGGACTCTTACCTCTGCAGAGTCACCAGAATTTTATTGTCCCCAGAATACAGCTCTATCACTGCCTTGTTTAAAAATGGTGGGTTGTGTTTATAGGACAAGAGTCCAGGCTGGTTTGTGTCTATGCCATTCAGAACTCTTCCCAACCGGCATCCTGCTCACTTATCCTTTCTTTCCTTTTCTTCTTTCAAATGAATAGACTTTACTTTTTAGAGCAGTTTTAGGTTTACAGAGAAAAAGGAACAGAAAGTACCGAGAGTTCCTATATATAACCCCTCACCACCCCCAGCCCCGCCTCCCAGGTTCCCTTATTATGAACTTCATGCATAAGGGTGGGACGTTTGTTAGGATCGATGAGCTAGTATTGACACCTTCTTAGCCACGAAAGTCCATCACTTACATTAGGGGCTCACCCTTGGTGTTATACATCCTGTGGGTTTGTACGCTGTATAATGATATGTATCCATCATGACAGCCTCATAGAGAGTAGTTTCACTGCCCTAAAAATACCTTGTGCTCTTCTCGTATTAATCTCTCCCTTCCCCCAACCCCTGGTAACCACTGATCGTTGCACTGTCACCACAGGTTTGTCTTTCCTAGAATGTCATAGTTGGAATCATAGACTATGTAGCTTTTTCAGATTGGCTTCTTTCATTTAGTTATATGCATTTAAGCTTCCTCCTCAAGTCTTTTCCAGGCTTGCTAGTGCATTTCTTTTCAGTGCTGGCTAATATTCCATTGTCTGGAGGTACCATAGTTTATTTTTCCATTCGCCTATTTTGGTTGCATCCAAGTTATGGCAGTTATGAATAAAGTTGCTGTAACTATTTGCATACAGGTTTTTGTATGGACATAAATTTTCAACTCAATTGGCTAAAGATACTTTTTAATGTCATGTTACATTTTGAGTAGGTACTACATTGATGTGGTTCAAAGACCACCTGATATTAGAAAGGTTTGTAGTGAGGAGTCTTACCCCCCTATTCCTATCTACTCTGATTCCCATATTATGTAACGCTTTGTAGTAATTTCTTGCACATCCTTTTGGTGTTTTATACAACTGCACGTAAATACGAATACTTAGCCTCCTTTTCTTTTTTCATGAAAATAGCACATTATATACACTATTCTGAAAATTGATTGTTTGAAATATATCACTTCAAACTACAGAAAAGGTCTACCATTTGCTTTTTAGTTTAATAACATTTTCTCAAGGGTCTTCTATATCTGTACATAGAGATTATAATTTTTATAGCTGATAGCAGTTCACTGTGGAGATTTTCCATGATTTATTTAATCAGTCCTCTACTGGTGTACCCTAGTCTAGAAAGTATAGCCGTGAAAAACACTGTACATAAGTCATTCTGTGCATGCGTGGGTGTAGCCATGCTATGCTTCCAGATGCAGGATCACTGACTGGGTCATAGGGTGAAGTTTTTGTAGTAGTTGAGCCCCATAAGCTTTGTGCAATTTCCTGCTTACTTTTCTATCCTCATTTTTCGTTTTCCTCTTCCAGCCCCAGCTACACTGAGCTGCTCACTGTTTCTTGAACAAACAACACACTTGTATTTCTCAGTGTTTTTGCTTTTTCTGTGCTATGCTGAGAATGGTCTTCCTCTCCCCTCCTATCATTTACGTGGTAGACTCCTATGCATCCTTCAGGACCCCAGGACCGATATCCCCCCTCCCTGCATGTTCTGCCATTATGAATCAAATGAAATTTACAATCACCTGAAACGAGGGGGATGAGTCCTGGCCCGGGAGGCAGGGTCCTGGGTTCCAGTCTTGCCTTCTGCATTTTCTGTATCTTGGGTCTTTGAGACTTAATTTCCCCATTTACCAGATGGAGATCATAGCATCTACTGTGTCTGCCTTACAGGATTTTTTGTGAAGCACACGTGAACTGACATGTGAAAGGACTATGTAATTTCTAAGGGGAACATTGTGTAGAGAGATAGTTGTTCTTATTTTTTAAACAAAGAATTGACTAGTACTGAGAGATTCTGTGATTCTGGTCTCAGTTCCCAAACTCCTCTCTTTAGCACATGCTTCTGAATTTGCTGTTCAAACTTACACTTGGGCCTTTAATTCCCTTACAGTTACACATGTAACTTGTTCCAAGTACAGAATGTTGGGGTCTTTTCCATATTTGGGCCTATGAGCTACAATAACTATCATGTCACTTTCATAAAAGCACTCACTAGCATATACAAAATTTTTTTTTAACTATGCAGAGTGAGAACTTCCCATAAAAAACCCAATCTATTCCATTTCGTGACATTTTAAACATACACATTCCACACACACACACACATGCCCTACTTGAGTGTTGAGGTCCCAGAAACTCATTTTCTGAGAATAACCATGTGCAGAAAGTCATCTGATGGCTCATCCAACTCACCCACCCACCCTTCCAGCTGGTCCATCCTTCTAAGAGGTCTTCCCTTTCAGTTTGTCCACTTACCCACCCTTCACCCCTCCCTCAGTGTGTCCACCTGTCTGCCCGTCCATCTGTCATTGACTATATGTCAACTTCACTTTGCTTGAGACTTCAGGAATTAGAAATGGGGTCCTCCAGCACAGAGTTCCTCAGTTTCTAAAATTACACTGCACATTTCTGTTCAGCTGCACTGTTGGCAGGTTGGAGCATTTTATTTTACGTTCTTTAGTCTCTCTCCTGTGGGTTCTATTATTATTATTATTATTATTATTATTATTTAACAACTCATCATTTGGCTGCAGAGTAGGATGGATAAGTAGGCATCTATTTGTGAAAGCCCTTTGGTCCTCTCTGAGGTTGCTGTACCTCTGTGCATGACAGGACTATCTCAACTTTAGCTCAGGCGCAGCTGCTTTCCATGGGAGGGCTGCTGAGGAAACAGATGAACAAGTCCCTGGATGATGATGGTGATGATGATGGTGTGTGTGCCCATGGAGGGGTATAGCTCCATTCTTATATGGTTGAACCTTCTATTTAGGAAAAAAAAAATGGATGCAACAGTGGAATACTGTGTTCCAGAAAAACAGTGGATTTCAACCAAAATTTACATTATTTGTACTTGGTGCCCAAGAGAATAATTGTATCAGGATTTGTGGAGACAGAATCCATGACAGCCAAGTCAGGTTTGACACATAATGTTGTTTGAAAGAGCCTCTTATTATCATGTAATAAATCTCATCTACATTATTTCCCGCCTTTAAAATTTTCATTGTTTCTTTTTTTTTTTTTTTGAAAGTTCATTTTGGTTTTTTTTTTTAAGATTTTTATTGGGGAATTGGGGGGATGGGAACAGTGCTAGGGAATTGGGGGGAAGGGGAACAGACAAGTTGCTGTCATTTTGTTCTTCAATCTAGTTGTGGAGGACGTTGCTTCACTTGCCCAAGTTGGCACCTTCATTGTGCTCTTCCCTGGCGAGGCAGATCAGTCGCCGGCTTCTGGACAGCCGCTCACTGCGGCTGCTGGCCACTCACGCTGGCTGCTGGCCACACACGGTAGCCCATGGCAACCCACTGCCACAGGGACTGCAGCCTATGCCATCGCCAGCGACTCATGGCAGCCCAGCTCCAGGTTGAGCTGTTGTTCAGCATCTTAGCTGTGGAGGGCAGTGTCACTGGCCCTCATATGTGGGATCCGAACCGGGGCCCTCTGGCATCCCAAGCGAGTTCTTAACCATCGCGCCACTCGGCTGGCCCAAAAGTTCATTTTTATTATTCCGATTTCCCACTACACCAAGTTCTGTATGGGATCAGTATCCTTAGTGAGGTCATACAGCATTCCCGATTTGGGGCAGGTAGATCGTTTCTCTGTTCTTCTTCAATGAAAATATTTGCAAGAAGACTAGAAAATTACCAATGCATAATAGCTGGTGGCGTTGTTAGTGTAATTGTCCAGATGGCGGCTTTACTTGTGGTTTGTGAGGTGTGTGTGTATGGGGGAGATCTGAATTTTAATTCTGAATATATCTCTTCCTGTAAGAAACACAAGTCATTCTGGAATCAAAGATTACTGAGCAAAGTGCCATGGCTGCTGGGCAGATTGTGTACCACTCTTCCCGTCTGTTTTTGTTTGTTTGTTTTCTTCTCTTCATTCTTAGGAGCAGGGGACCCCAGGCTTGTGCTGCGTCAGAGTCGGAAGCCTCTCCCTTGTCCCACAGGAGAATGGCTTCGCAAGGCCTTCCTTCTGTCATGTCCCCTCATTCCTAAGCCTATTTCTGACCCCAGGTCTCTTCATTGCCCATCCCCAGAGATCTTACAGCTTCGGGGAAATAAAAAGCAGTTCTTCTAAAATGTGGTTGACATCTTCTTTTGTCTTTATTTAGGCTCATGAATCTTAAGGGCACATTTTCAAAACCAGCCAAGTGGCAGGCAAGACACTGGGGTAAAAGAATTTAAAAGCCCAACCAACCAACTAAACAAACAAAAACTCTGTGATAATTAGCAGTGTTGCTTTTGAGTTGAAAATTTTTTAAACTGAAAGTACGTCTCTAAAGCATCCCACTTGCCTTGTCTTTTCGTCCCCCCATCCTAAGAAATCTGGCTGACTCATTGACTCATTTCACAGTGCTTTTCGCTGGCGGTGCCAGGGTTGTGCTCACCATCTGAGTACAGTAGGAAAGGCACAATGGTTGCATTTCATTAATTAAAACGTCTATTGTGTGAGTGGGTGAGATCCAGAAATAGTGTGTGTTGGAATATGCAAGGGGTAGGCGACAGCATGAAGCTGATTTCGCTTTTTCATTTTTAACACAATCGCACAAAATAATAAAGGGCTTGCTCTACAGAAGAATTGTCCTTTGTCTTAGTCACTAGGGCCTTGTCAAGGCTCATCTTTTCACCTTCCAACCTGGCATGTGTCCCCAGGGGCCACCTGAGAGAGTGGCAAGCTCAATTTAGGCAATACCTTAAAAATGTCAACGTTTAGCATTAGGCGGCGCTGGCATTTAGAAGTATGCCTGACTACACTGCCCACTCCGCCCATCCTATTATTGTTATGTGGCTGGACGCCGAGAAGTCACACAAGCTGACGGATTTGTTTTATTAAAGTCTGGTTAAGAGTGGACGTGGGGCAGCAAGGCAGTTTGCTCATCACTTTGACAGCTTAGTAACTGAAGCTGAGGCCGGAACTACATCTGCAAAGATTGGCCTTTTAAGTGGAGAATACTTCCTCTTTTTTTCTCTTTTTCTTGCCTCATAGAAATTTGGCTGGGAATTTTGACTCGGGGAACTAAATTGTGTTTGCCACGCTGAAAGAAGACTTCAGTTGCTTTTTGGATTATTTTTTCTTTCCTGGTCGGAGCTTCTTTGCTTCTTCAAATCCCACGTATTCTCTGCCTCGTTAGTAATGTGGGAAACGTGAAGGTCATTGAATTTTGTTTTAAAAAATGCCTGCCTGTGGTGTTCATGTTCTAGATGGCTGGCCTTACGAAGTTTAGCTAATTACATCGTGTGTAAATGTGCCTTGTTTACCAGGTTTGCTCCTGAGGTGGGATTTTAAATAAGCAATCTCTGGGAGGCAAGAGTGTCTGTCATCCCCGTTCCCTCCCAGACCTGGGTGTGATTGGTCAGGTTTTAGACACAGTTGAGTGTGTGTGAATTGCAGCCATAGAAAGGCCCACGCTCGACCCAGGCCTCTGCGGTTCATGGCAAAGATGCCCTAAGGGGCATGTGTTATAGCCTCACTAAGGCTGGGGTGCAGACACACCCCATCTCCCCATCATCTCACCAGCTGCCCTGCTCTGTAGCATATGAGGGGGGTCTGGTGCACTGGCTTTCAGCGCTGTGCTTGGGAGGGATTGATTCGGCCCATCTGGCTACTTGGGGATCTTCCTCCCTCCTCATTCTGTTTGGTATGAAAAATGTCAAGCTGGCTGCGTAGATTTTGAACTCCCACAAAGACCACATGGTCTTTCTAATTCAATTTTCAACATTTTTATTGGTCAGCACTTACTGAGTTCATGAAGTCTCGTGACTCAAAGCCATCATTGCAGTTCCCTAAGTGGCACCGGGGGTGGGGGGACGCCCTGCAACATGAACACACCGTTGACATCACCCATCTGTCTCTTCTCAGGCTCCTACCTCTGTCTGGAATACCTTGATGTCTGGCCCATTTTTCAAGATCAACTCAAATGCCACCCACTTGATCAAGTCTCTGATCCCTTGGATGTGTTCCCTCTTTCCTTTGAATCTCTATTGTGCTCCCTCTGACCTTTGTTACTCATTCATTCACGCCTTCATTCATTAATCCATTCACACAAAGGTTTATTGATAGCCAGTATATGCCATACGGGGATATATCTATGAACTAAACAACAGTGATGTCTGCCTGCCCTTGTGGAGCTTACGTTCTGTTTGGGGGAGACAGCATACATAAACAGCACATGCGGTACATAAGTCAGGTAGTGTTTGGGAAGGGGATAAATGGGATGGAATGGGAAAGGGAGAAAGCAGAGCAAGATGGGGTTGACCAGCAGTACCAGGTGGGAGGAGAGGCCACGTGCAGTGCATGCTGGGTAGCTAGGTTTTAGTGACACCTACTGAAGCCGGCCTGGTGGTCATAGTAATTTGCACATGTGCCTTCTCCCTCTTTCCCAACCAAAAGGATGGGGATTGGACATCCTCACTGACTCATCTACGGCAGCACTTAGCACAAAATACCGTGTGTGTGGTTGGTGCTCTATAAATGATTGGTGACATGCACATGGCTGTGTGAAACTGAATTTAAGGACAAATAAGTAAACCCATTTCTTATTTTTACTTTTTCCCCGCCCTTCAAAAAAACCAAAAACATTATGATAAACCTATGCTCAAGAATGTGAGATTCCTTCCCTAGTTAGTCATTCTTCTCAAGACAGAATCTGTCACCGGAGCTCAGTGTGCACAGGGGTTTAGGATAGTGTCAGTCAATGCCTGAGCTACATTGTGCATGAAAGGGCGATTTTAAGGTATAAACTTCAGTTACATTTAGAAGAGCACAGAGGAGTGTAGTTTGTTTTCTGCTTTGGCCAGGTTTTGCTTGAAAAGGATCATTTTTTAAAGTAAATAACTTTTGTGAGCTGAATAGGGGAAAAACATTTCAAGAGTGTTTCCTTACAATTTGCCGTGAAAAACTCCAGGGTCTCTTGACAACCTTTGGATCTAATTAGCTTTCAGTTTACAAATATTTATCAAGTGAAATAACATTATTCCAGTGCAGAGCAGTATGTACCAAGGACTGTGAAGATACAGATGTCACGTGACCCGAGAGTGTGGTTGCTTCCATGCATTTCAGCTCTTACCTGAGGTTGAGAGATTATGGAAAATCAATGCAAAAGAACTTCCTGGGCTGCATGCAGCTGATCTAATTGGGTCTTGAATCAAAAAAAGATCTAAGGCTGCAGTTGATGCAATGCTTTCAGCTTCCCAATTTAAAATGTAAATGGCTTCTGCAGCTGATAAAATTCTCCCTTGAGAGCTAAAGAGCTCTGTGTAATTTAGAGCTCTGGGTTCCATACTGCATCAGTCGCACAAAGAGTGTGTCATAGGCTGATAGAATGTTAGTCAGGAGGCTGCTTGTGGATGACCTGGTGAATTAGCCAGTGGAGTCCTCCCATGGGCCCAAAATGGGGAGGAAAATGGAAGAAACAGCAGGTAAGACTCTGAGTTCCCCACCCCCGGTCCCATGCCTATTCTTCTATTTGCCTCTCAGCACACTTTGACCAGTTTTATTGTCTTCATGCTTCCATGGGAGAGTTTGTGTGAAGGAAGGGTTCTGAGGCTAGAAATACTTCGGAAGAAATAGTTTGATCTAGGTGAGCTCATTCATTTTCCATAAAGACACAGCAGCCGGGAGACAGTAAGACACACAACTCTAAGTGGCATGCGCTGTCGTTCTAATAGCAGTTAGAACTTCGCCTCTCTGGGGCTGTCTCCTTATGTGTCCACTTCCTGGGCTTAGTGTGAGGATCAAATGGGACAGACAGGGAAGCACAATGCATGGTGTACATTTAATGTGTTAGTTACATAGAAGGTATTATCATTTTCCCTTTTCTACCACTAGAGCCACTATGTAGGTTGTAAAACTGTGTTCCAGGAAGCCCCAGGGATCATTGCAGGAGGCTTAGGGACCTCCCTTCTTCAGACAAAGCACCTTCCCTTTTATCTGTTTTCTATGTTAGGCCTCTAGGCAAAGCTTCTTTTATCAATAGGGCTCTCTAACTTTAAAAGTGTTTGAAAACCACTGATCTAGAAGGATTTTTGCAAATGAGAAGAAATAGCTACATGAGTTTGAAATGCTGGTGGCCATCTGTGCCTATTGAGATGACTAGACATGCCATTCAGGGCAGAGATTGGCTGCATGCCTGGTTCAAGAAGATGACGGTCATAGATGTGAGCATTATGGACAGCTGGCTGGAACCAAAGAGACTCAGCACTGAGTGAGTGGCAAGACTGAAACTCACTGTGGAGACCTCGGAGCTGCACTGAGACTTGAGGTGTCGTTTTAGTCTGGTGTTCCCAAGGCTTTTCACTCTTTTAGTCTTTTTAACATTGATGTGTTAGTTTGATGTTAAGTACCAAGGTGAAGACTAAATTGTACCTGCCAGTTAATGTCCTTTTGTTTCCCATCTCCTTTTTTTTTAGTGTACTTACATTTCCATTGACCAAGTTCCCAGGACTCATGCTATTGTGATAAGCAGACCTGCCTGGCTTTGGGGGGCAGAAATGGGAGGCAACGAACATGGAGTGTGCATAGCCAACGAAGCCATCAACGCCAGAGAACCGGCCGCAGAGATGGAAGCCTTACTGGGGATGGACCTGGTCAGGTACTGCACAGGGATTCTTTGAAACAACTGCCCAGGACCAGGCGGGGGATGGGGACGGGATTATCTCCCTCCAAACCTCACATTTTGTAACCCAATCCTCCCTAAGAAGACAGGTGCCTTTTGACATAAACTTTGAGGTGAAGGAAAAAAGAATAGATTACAGTAGAATATTATTCAGCAATAAAAACGAATCAAGTACTGATATATGCTACAATATGATGAATCTCGGAAACATGCGACGTGAAAGGAGTCAAACCCCAAAGGTCACATGTTATATGATTCCATTGCTAGCAAATATAAGCATAAGCAAATTCACAGAAGCAGAAAGTAGATTAATCATTGCATGGGGAGCGGGACTGATTCCTAACGGATACAGGCTGCTTTTTGGGGGTGCTGGAAAGGTTCTAAAGTTGGATGGTGCTGATAGTCGCACAATTTTTGAATATACTAAAAACCACTAAACTGTATGTTTAACTAGGTGGGCTTACGGTATTTGAAATATATCTAAAATATATAAAAGAGAAAGGATACAGAAAAAATACAGAAAATATAAAGGAAAAAGGAACAGAGGTCACTCCCTGCTTTCCCCTCTACATCTCAGCCATCTTTTCTTCCTGTCACCATGTAACAGAAGGAAGTGACATGTAAGCTCGACAGGACAGGGACCTTTGTCTGCTGGTTTCCTACTGTGTCACAAGCACCAGGAACGGTGTGCCTGGCACGTAGTGGGTGATCAGTGACTGAGTTAGGAATGAATGACTGAAGTAGAGGGTGAGCTGGAACGAAAGAACAGTCTAGAATGGCTTTCATTATTCTGAGAAAGTGAAATGCAATGGAGTCATGGACATAGTTGAAAAAAGATTGGGCTGGGAGCTGGTGTCCTTGGCTTTCAGTGTGGAAATACCAAGTAACGTCATGTCTCTGGGCCACGGTTTCCTCAATTGTTCAATGTGAGGCTTTAGATTAGGTGACCTTAAAAGAGCCTCCCCAACCTAACATGCTGTAAAAAGCAAAGGCGGTTTCGACCCTTTGTAGGTTTTGTAGGGAGAAACTGCTTATTTACACAGAGACCTCTGTGGTGCATAGCTTCTGCCAACCAATGGATAGGCCTGTTAGTGACACCCTTTGGGTAGCGTGTTGCCTTTATGCGTTCCTCACCTTTCCTTATGGTTCCTGGTTCTTATAAACTAAGGAGAAGCAGGCTCCCTGAGCTGGAAAAGAGGAGGAAAAAGCCTCATATTTACAATTAGTTTTCTCTTGATTAACAGGATAAAATCTATAGAATAACAAGTTTTGAGCTTCTGTATTGACAGCTGTTCCAGTATTTTTACCTCCATACTTAATAGAAATCCTGAAAATGAAGAGCTAGTGAAAACCATGTCCCTTTTATAGCCTTGCATTTTGAATTATCATTATATTTGTGGCATGGGGTTTAGAGCACAGGCAAAGGTCACCATTTTACCAATTGATTTCTAAGGGACAATGGAAGAAAATCTTTTTCTCCTTCAAAGCCTCTGATGTGTCTTTTCAACATTATCAACCCATAAACAACAGGGCTTCCTGAATATCTGCTTTGTGCTTGACTCTGTCAAAGAGATTTTAGCCTGGTGGCAGAGAGAAGAAAAAAAATATGGAGCAATGCAAGCTTTTAAGACCAATTTAAGATGACAGTAGGAGAGATGTGTCTCAAGGCAATCTGAGATGTGTAGCCACATGAATGGCACAGAAGTCCAGGGTGTGGCCCTCAGCAAACACTGCTGGATGCTCAGATATTATCACAGACTGCACATATCTGGGGATACGTGCTTCTAGAATGAGGTACATTTGACCTGGATCTGTGAGGCTGCAGGATGTAGACAGATATTAGTCAAAAGGTTCACACACAGTTCTTCCCAAATCAAAGCAATACTTAATGCCTCCTCACTTCCTTCCTGCTTGTAGCCCTCTGGCTGAAGGCTGGGAATGTTTCAATGTCCAAAAGGTCATGAGCCCAGAGGGGCCTTGCAGACTCCTTGATTGTGGGGAAAATGAAAGACTATATTAATAGTTGACCCTTGAACAACACGACTTTGAACTGTGGGGGTTCACTTATATGTGGATTTTTTTTCAATAAATGCTGTCAATGCATTTTTTCTTTCTTATGATTTATTAATAATATTTTCTCTAGCTTACTTTATTGTAAGAATACAGTATGTAACACATATAACACACAAAATGTGTGTTAATTGACATGTTATTGGTAAGGCTTCCTTTCCGGTCAACAGTTGGCTACGAGTAGTTAAGTTTTCGGGGAGTCAGAAGGTATAGGTAGATTTTTGACTTCATGGAGGTTGGTGTCCCTAACCCCCCCACTCCTATGTTTAAGGGTCAACTCTGTATGCACCTGAATCCCTATAACAACACCAGGCCCATCCCCCTTAGGGCAGGGTAGTGACTATTTTCATGACTTTACCCAGGGCAGTGATGTATCCATGGTAAATCTAGTTACAACTTAGTTTACCTTAGTTGGGATATAAAGGGACAGGGATGTCCCTAGCCTATGGAGGCATAGCTATCAAAAGGATAAGCAAGGGCCGGCCGAGTGGCGCGATGGTTAGGAACTGGCTTGGGACGCCAGAGGGCCCCGGTTCGGATCCCACATATGAGGGCCAGTGACACTGCCCTCCACAGCTAAGATGCTGAACAACAGCTCAACCTGGAGCTGGGCTGCCGTCAGTCGCTGGCGACGGCGTAGGCTGCAGTCCCTGTGGCAGTGGGCTACCGTATGTAGCTAGCAGCCAGCGTGAGCGGCCAACAGCCGCAGTGAGCGGCCGTCCAGAAGCCGGAGACCGATGTGCCTCACCCGGGAAGAGCGCAATGATGGTGCCAACTTGGGGCAGTGAAGCAACGTCCTCCACAACTAGACTGAAGAACAAAATGACAGCAACTTGTCTGTTCCCCTTCCCCCAAATTCCCCAGCACTGTTCCCATCCCCCCAATTCCCCAATAAAAATCTTAAAAAAAAAAAGGATAAGCAAGCAGAATTCCTAAACACAGGGGAAGTGCAGACCTGACTCATCCTCCTTAGTGAGACGTGCTAGCATTTCAGGAATGGGCACAAGTGAGCTTGACATACCTCTGAAGGAGTCATGGGTCCCAAATAGGGGTTTGCCCAAGGGTTTCCTAAAAAAACAACCAACCAAGGATTTGAATTCAGGAACATCTAACTCCAAGACCTGAACAACCTGGACCAAGCACATACTTTGGAAGGACTTGAATTGCACTGAACGGTGATGTCAGAGTGAGACTCTAACCTTGGCCCAGTTAATTTCATCCTTTTATCTGCCCTGCTTACACAATGAGGTGAGGCAGCCAATGTGACATTAGGCACGGGGCCAGAAAGGCGCCGTTCTCATTTTGAATCTCATGCACCTGCCCTATGTAGGAGGCGAGACTGTTGTGAGAAGCTCTAAAATAGGCCCCTCGAATGTTGTGTGACTTGTGATCGTAGATCCTGTGGCCCTGGTACAGCTGCACCTGTCTCAGCTGGAGAGTGTGTAACCCTGATCTCATTCATGGCCCTGGGACTGTGGAGCAGGTTGTCCTATCCTCATTCCATGGCAGGGAGACTAGGTGGGGACGGTCAGGTGGGACAAAGGCGTATCTTTTCCCCACGGTCCTGACACGAGGGGTAAAACGAGAATCGTGTCTGTGGATAAGGGTTGAGGTCCCGCTGCAGACGCTGTGTGCAGAGGGCCCCAAAGTCAGTGTGGGAGCCAAAGTACCAGCACTGGGAGTCTCCGTGTGGAATGCAAACAGGCAGAACAGCGGGAGGGTCAGCGAGAAACTGCCAAAGAGAAGCCACAGCTTCCAAAGGCGGGGTTATTGCCCGGGCCGGGTGTTCACATGCTCCTAGCATGTTTGCATTGGCAAGTTGGGGTCCTGCAAAGGCCTGGGGACAGGGTTCTGCCTGGAATGCGTGCACGAGGCAATGTGACTAGGGGCCACCAAGGACCTATGGGAAGGAGGAAGTGGCCCTGGTGGGTGCACAGCTCTGGGTTATGAGGGGTGCGCATAGCATGTTTGTTTGTTGAGGGTCCTCAAGATAAGATGATGGTTGGCTTCTCTGACTTTTCTTTGGAGGAGATGGCACTGGGCAACAAAACGTCGACTTAATTCAATCTTCTAATGGGCTTATTCTTTGTCACTTTCCTAAGGCTTTAGGGTTCAGCGTCACAAATCATTGCCTTGGCACCAAGTCTTCCTAAATAAGCATAAATTGAGAAATACCAAGTGAATTGATATATAGTTATGTGATTATGAAAATAAGCCTGTTACGAGAATACATCTGTCGCGTGTAGTGGCATTCTCTTTTCTTCTCCCTGGCAGCACAGTGAAATAAACGGCCCTTCAGGAAGAATCAAGCTGAGTGAATTAGAATAACGATGGCTTCCCAAGTTGAGCATTCATCAGGAACTGGCCTATGCTAGCGTCGTAGCTGGCTCCGTTGCCTCTGTTCTCAAGCTCCATGTTCCTGCCACCAGAACTGTAATTTGAACAAAGAGATGAATAAATGGACATTTACTGAGTACATAGCATGTGCCATCCTCTTTCAAATCAGCCAGAGAGGGAAGTAGTGCTGGTTTCACTTTACAGATGAGAAAAGTCAAGGTTCAGAAAGGTTACATTACTTAAGATCATGCTGCCAGTGGGTAGCAGAACCAGAGCTAAATGCTAGGTCCTTTTATCTCTGAGTCACTTGTTTTTCTGCCACAGGGTGCTACTTCTCAAAACTTACTGATCACTTACTTACTTGGTCCTGGGCATTGGAGCTATGTATTTTCATGTTCATTATCTCGTAAAACCCACCCTCATAGTCACCCAATGATGTAGGTACGTATAGGTGACATAAAACTGAAGTTGCAATAAATTATGTAACTTGCCCAAGGTCACAAAGAGGGCAAGATCTATGCCTTCTTTAAGGGGTCTATTAATTGGAAGGACTAGGAGGAGACGGCTGTTTCACTTCAGGAGAAATAGGCGCTTCATGATAACTGAAGCTGTAAGCCACCCCAGTAAAGGCAAGCTGCTAGGGAGGAGGAGAAATACGTACAAAAGGATTGATTCTGTCTCCTAACTACCCACCTGCTCCTAGTGGGATATCTGTGTCAATTTTATGCCCCGAGGACAATGGCTGGCTACGAAACGCTTTTATTACCTACCAAAATACCTATTGTAGAGTAACAGAGAGCAAGGCAAGACTGGGCAGAGATTTCCTTTTTGCCCAGAGGCAGGAGGGAGGATAAGCCACCAAAAAGGGTCTTGCTAAGGGCTAGAGCTGAGCCGGCCCGCGATTTGGGAGACAGAGCTGGAAAGGAGGAGGAAAGATTGGTGGCTGAGGTTCCCTTCAAGAGGCAGAAGCCACTGAGATCCTGACCCTTCTGTCTGTATGGGCGGGGGATGCCCAAAGACAGAAAATGCCCCCCTGATTTTGAACCGAACGTGTGAGTTGTTTTCTGAGTGGAAGTGCTAATCTCTTTGGGTATTGGCCTGCGTGTTTAGCATGTTTAGACACTGGGATGCCTCATGTCTCGGCCTCGGCCCAGTCTTTTGTTACTATGGTAATAATCACATGATACAAAAGGTACTTCTGGTTTCCTTACTCTAGGCTTGGTTTGGAAAGAGGGTCAACAGCTAAAGAAGCCTTAGATGTCATCGTCGCCTTGTTGGAAGAACATGGACAGGGTGGAAATTATTACGAAGACGCAGACTCCTGTCAGAGCTTCCAAAGTGCTTATCTGATTGTGGATCGTGACGAGGCCTGGGTGCTGGAGACCGTGGGGAGGTACTGGGCTGCTGAGAAAACCACAGGTGAGTGGGTGTGGGGGGTGGAGAGTTTCATGGACAGGAAGGCCTGAGGTGGGTGCTGCTTGGGCGTCCAGGAGTCACGCTGCTGTCGCAGACCCTTTCTGTGCAGGATCTCCAGCTGTTGGCGTACCTCTCATTTCTGGGCTCCTGTTTCTGAGAGGAAGCCGGAGCCTCCTGAACCTGGAGCGAATGCCTGTCAACACTCAGGAAGCATGCTCCTAACGGTTCCTGTTTCTGTTGGCTTTCTGGGCAGGACCCAAGTCGGACCATGAGCAGCTTCATGATCCAAATTGTTACTTTATTAATTAGCCAAGGGAAGGGGGATTTTTCCATTCCATTCATAATAGGTCAATTCATTACTACAACAGGGAGCTGCCCCTGATCCCCCTCAGCCCTGTAGCTTTCTGTGCTTGGACCGTTCCTCTAAAAGAGGAATTTGGATGTGTGAGGACCATTGACTACCTCGGGCCGACAAGCTCGTGTCTCTGTGAGACAGTGTTCCTAGAACAGCAGAGGACTAGGGAATGTACTCGGAAGGGTTTAGTGACCAATACATTGCTGCTCTGCGTGCCAAGGGAATAAGTTCTGGGGAAGACAATGTTATGGGTGGGTGAGGCTGTCCCATATCACCGTCTCAGCACCCTCATATCCTGGACAGGACGTTATCCCAGAACGAGTTAAAGGATTTCCGAGAGGACTAAAGAGTTCTAAGGAAGATGTGGCAAGTGAAGCCCCTCACATCCCTTAGGACTGCATGACAAATACAGAGCGCCTCGATGCCATTCCCTGCTCCCGTGTCTGCAGCAGACATGGCTAGTAGATCACAGAAATCTTCTCTCATTGAGCCTGTATTTGGCCTATGTCTTTTTCTCAACTGAATTTACCAGGAAGTCTCTCCTAGTTCCTCAGAAATGATGTTAAGGATGAAACTTGTTTGCCATCTCTGTCTTAGGGCTGATAGGAACCAAATGTGACCCGAAGCAGAAGATCTATTTCAGTAACTGAGAAGTAAGGCTGTTGTTTTCTGTGGCCTGAGTCAGTCCAGTGATCAGGGTTGCTGTGGACGATGAGCACGTTGCATCGTATACAAGGCTGCCCCACAGAGGCAGTGAGATCTAGCCGTGGTTTTTTAACTAAGTTGTGCACAGGCTATGTCTGTCTGGAGGAGGGGGTGGTTTCTTCTCATTCTCACAAAGGTGCAGAATGACTAGTGGTGGCCTCGAAGCAATCTCAGAGAGCTTCTCCAGCCACGTATGCCTCACATATACCCACATATGCCAGCCCGCCCTACTTCCACAGTAGTTACAGAGCTAACACAGCCAGTGTGGCCCGCCAGGTCTCCTAGCCTCCTGTAATGAAGGAACTTAGAGCTCCTTTGTAAAAAAATCTCTACTGAGATGAAGTCTTACTATCGATGAAGTCTTACTAATGGTTCCGTCAAGATGGCTGGTGCTCCATGCTGAAAAGCAATCATATTGCTTTTAAGTAGAATGTAAAACGTTTTGATCTATAACTGCATTTCTAAAGCTTATTCTCCTTCAAAATATAGTTTAAAAAATCCATCTCATCAAAATGAATGTTGTCTTTCACTAAATATTAAAAAAAAAATCCCAGCCATTCTTGGTACTCATTGATTTCATGTTCTCCGATCTCAGCAGTAGTGTGATTGCAGGAGGATTTAATGAACTCTGGCCTTCAAATGCTAAAATTTTTGAACTCAAGTGTCTATTATAAATCACCCTCTAGGGAAAAAAAAAACTATGGAGTTATTCACAAGACTTAAAAAATATCTTAGTATGAACAATGTCAAAATCACATTTAGACCAAAGCTATTTTTTTTTTCAAGTTTTAAAAGTAGTTTTACATGTAGGGTCTCCTATAAAGAGATGAATGGAAAAGGACAAATGCCCATCAGCCAAGAATGCTGATTTTGGAAGTGGAGGTCAGTGAAGCAGAAGATGCTGAACAAACTCAGTCCATCCCTGACTCTGCCTCGAAGAGCTTGTTTTCAGGCAGTAATGGCTTTACTGCAACTTGGAGTTTGGGCTCCCAGTCTACTTCTTTCTCCAAGAATTTAGAAGATCAATGTGCTCCCTGAAAGCAGCAACTATGAATGGCTGTTTTGAGTTACGAGTGATAACTTTGTACTGTTTTGGACATCTTGAAACTTGAGAGCCAGGGTATCTTCTGAGTATTTGTAGCTAAGGCTTTGGAGAAGGCACAGCAACCCTGCCAACAGGTAGGAGAACTGCTGCCCTATCAAGGTGGAGTGTACTCAGAAACCAGGCATTTCTGATGCTAGACTTATTTAGCTACACTTATTATATTTTTATGAGAAAAATATTCCAATATATGTTTTTTACATGCCCATATGACACACACCTATTCCCAGGTACAGTCTGTTATTTAAAAACCATTCATTATCATTGCCACTATGTTTTTTTAGATGTGGGGACTTGAAAAAAAAAACCAGTTGAATGAAGAAGAAATCCCCAAGGATTTGTCTCTTCAATAATGGAATTCAATTCATCCCTAGAGTTAAAGTTAAGTTGCAGGGGAGAGATTCCCTGCAAATTTCCATTTCTTGATTAAGACTTTATATTTCCAACTAACTGGGCTTTGCACTGTCCGCAGAGGGAGTCAAGTGCATTTGCAATCAGCTTTCACTCACCACCAAGATTGATGCAGAACATCCTGAACTCAGGAGTTATGCTCAGAGTCAAGGTTGGTGGTCGGGAGAAGACGAGTTCAATTTTTCTGAAGTTTTTTCTCCAGCTGATGAGCACCTAAACTGCTGTGCAGGCAAAGACAGCTTAGAAAAGCAAGAAGGTGAGTGAGTACATCCGTTCCGATTCTCCCTCCTGATACCCTTTGTCTTACAGCTGTTTTAGAGAACTTGTCTGAACTTAGGAAGGTGATCAATGAGGAGGAATAGAGAATAGACCTTGTATTTAAAGACCAAATTATGCTAAAGTTCCTGATGTGCAGGCAAAACAAGATCTTGCATTTATTTTTGCAGGATGCTTCCACATTCATGGAAGTTTGCTGCTCCCATTTTCCCTGTAAACACTAATGTCCTTGTACTTGTCTTTTGATACTTTTGCAGCCTTCCTTATATCTCGTATATTTGACTAGCTTCTGCCTCTGTTTTCTTCTCTCATTAACCTGATGGGTCTTTTACTCATCTTAGGATCCCCTTGTGATGACTATTATAGTCCTTTGTTCTATGAACATTTATTAAGTTAACTTGAGAATTCTCTACATGAGCCCTCTGTTTCTTACTCAGTTATTGACTTACTCAGAACCTATATTTAGGTAAATATGGTGACTGGATAGCATGTCACTTTTGTGCCTAAGTGGAAACCCTTCCAAATAAACCACAATGGCCACATTTTGTGTTTGCTAGCAATACATGTGTTTTGTAAGTCAAACCTTT
Organism: Hipposideros armiger; assembly: GCF_001890085.2. Taxonomy (NCBI): domain Eukaryota; kingdom Metazoa; phylum Chordata; class Mammalia; order Chiroptera; family Hipposideridae; genus Hipposideros; species Hipposideros armiger. Next base: position 3,974,512 of record NW_017731397.1, on the reverse strand, counting down.
GATCATTCAGAAACAGGGGTGAGAAAGATATGACCTGTCATCAGCTGTCTGTTTTGTAACTAAAATATTAATGGAACACAGCCACACCCACTTACATGCTATATGGCTACAGTGGCAAAGGTGAGCTGTTGCGACACGTAAGTTATGATAGGGATTGTGTGACCCATAAGCCTAAAATATTTGCTATTTGGTTCTTTAAAAAAAGTTTGCTGATGGTTAATCTAGAAGAACATTTTAAAACTTTTGGTATAGAGCTTAGTTAATATATTCTGGGTAAGAATGTAAGAAAGTGTCCATTTTCAAAATGAGAACTCTAAAAAACTCAAAGTTTTAATAAAAAAAACAAAACAACTAACTTGATGAAAGTATACAATACCATGTATAAAGTAGTCCTGCCAAAACATCAAATCTGAATCTGATGAAGCCTCCAGATCTAGCTACTAGTTTGCAGGAAATGCAAAGAGTGTGTGTGGGGGGGGACATATTAAATGACACCATGGGGGTGCCATCTGCAAAGTCCAGATTGTGAGAAACTGCACAAGAGAAATGGCCCAACCAATAAATAAAATGCAAGGGGAAAAATGAGAAGCAGAAATTAAGGGAGATTTAAGGGACATTATCAATTCTGATTCTAATCAATGAACTAGTTTTTGAGACAATGAGGAAATGTGAACACTGGGTAGTTGAAGAAATCAAGAACTTATTCTTAATATTTTTAGGAGTGTCATGTTGTAAACAGAGATTTATAAAGAGGATATGAGTTGTGCTAGTGAACTTTAAGGCATCGTCTCACTAAGTGATGCTTTGATTCCATCTTGGTGAACATAGACGGAAAGAATAGTGTTTTCATGAATTATAACCAGTGGGAGAAAATGTGCAGCTGAGATCCTGTGTAGTCGAGGATTTGTGTATCTGTTTATCTGAAGTCAGACCCAGTAGTTGTAATGACTCTGACTATTCTAAATACCTCTCTGTGTGTATATTTTTTTCACCGCAGAGAGGTCATTTTTCAAATATAGTATTGACTCTAACCAGCAAAAATGTATGAGAGAATCGTGCATAGATTGCATATACCTTCTTATGGATGTCATTCTATCATGTTAATGCACTTGTTGAAGAATTGCTAAGTGCTGTATCCAAAGACCCTGAAATAAGGTGGCTTAAAGAAAACAGAAGTATATATCTCTCCCATGTTATAGTCCAGACATAATGACAGCCCAGGGCTGATATTTTACTGTGCCTCAACGTATTACTCTAACTTTCACTTGGGGTCCACTTGCTGGCATCTCCCAGCCAGCAGGAAGGGAGAAAAGTGAAGAGCAAGTGTTTCTTTTGATGGATGTGACAAGAAGTTAAACACATCTCCCATTGGTTAGGATTTATCACATGGCGACATATAGCCACAAGGGAAGCTGGGAATATAGTCTATACTTGGGCAGTTATGTGTCCACCCATAATTTCAGGAGTTATATTACTAAAAAGAGAAAAAAGTAAATGAATTTTGGTTAGCAGCCTGCCACAGTTAATTCTTTTCTTCTTCCCCCCCCTCTCTCTCCTAACAGAAAGCATCACTGTGCAGACTATGATTGACATCTTACGGGACAAAGCCAGTGGAGTCTGTATAGACTCTGAGTCTTTCCTCACCACAGCCAGTGTAGTGTCTGTCCTGCCTCAGAATAGAAGCTCACCATGCATTCACTACTTCACGGGGACCCCAGATCCTTCCAGGTTCGTCTGAGACACAGTCACGTAAGCAGAAAGTGTGTACTACCTTGAGAGCTCATCCAACAAGATATACTAAGTTCCTGTACCTCCTGTTGTATAGCTGAGTCCCATTACTTAGTTGGCCTCACCTTGGCTAGTGCAGCACAAAGAGCTTTGACTAAGGGAAGCTCTTGGCTTTAGTCAGATAGCATTCATCAGAATCATGGAATCACATTGTTTGAAATTCAGCAAATACTTATTGAGTATATATCATGGGCCAGGCATTATGCTGTGTGTGTAAGATAAAGAAGACACAGTGAGACAGAGAGATTGGACAGAGGAATGCCCAAGATTTATCAAAACAACTAACTCCTATGAGTTAGAGGACAAAATGGCCCAGAGGCAAAGCAGACTGAAGCAACTTCAAGTGCACTGGCCAATTCTTTCAGACGCTGTATTTTAAGGGATAGCTTTCTGCCCAGCACCTCAGCAAAGAGATAGCATCGTTGCACAGTGGTTAACAGCATAGTTTCTGGAATAAACTGCCAGGCTTTTGAATTCCACCTCTGTCGCTTAGTAGCTGGATAAGTTGCTTCACATCTCTAAGCTTCCGTTTCTATGCCGTATAATGGGGATAATACTAGTCCCTACCTTTATGTGATGGTGGGGCCTCATGTTTTTAAACTACTGCCAATATCAATAGATCCTTCTAGCAGGGCCTGAGTATTAAATTTAGTATAAGCCCTTCTTAGTTTTTCATCCACTCATTTATTCACGCAATAAGTGCTTATGAAGCACCTACTGTGTACCAAATATTGTGCTTGTTGGGTACTAGGGACCAAGTGTATACAACGTAAGAAGTGGCACAAAGGAAATGATGATGAAGAGAAAAATGTCATAGAGGAAGGGAGTCTTGAGCACTGGGTATTTTGGGAAAAGTTAGAGTTTCTGAGGCACAAAAAGCAGGAATGGCATTCTGGGTAGAAGGAACAGCATGTGCAAAAACACAGACATGAGAGTTTATCTCCCAGTGCTGGTGACTCAACTGCCGCTTGTGGAGCCCTCGCTGCTGGCCTACAGGGGTACATGTGGGCATTTGAAACATCCGGAATGCTCTGCCAAGGTATTTGGACATTGTTCTTTAGGGAACAGGAGCTTTCGAAGGAGTGGGTTGAATTGAAGAATGGCTGTACCAACCCCCCTTTTCCATGATGTCCCAGATGCCTGCTCTTAACAGTGCTTAGAAGACAGGCCTTTGTGATGCCAGGACACTAATATAAAGGAATTCTGTTTCCTAGGCTGAAATGTGCAGCCTAATGCAATTAGAGGAAAGGGTTGGGAAATAGCCTTCTACTAGTGAAAATGGAAAATTTCCAGTAATTTAAAAAGCAAATTATTCATGGTTAATTTAATTGAAAAGACCTTAACGAAGATTAAGAGCTTTCCGGAAGTCATTCGTTTTTATCTTCTATAGTTAAATGAGCTGCATTTCCTACTGTGACTGAAGAGCTGTCATAGACTTCCCCCCCACCTCCCCCTGCCCCCCCATTCAACATTTCAATACGTCTCTGTAATTGGGCATGTTCAACATTTTGTGTTTTGTCAGCAGGAAGCCAAATTACCTACTCTTGGGTTTTTAGGTAGTAGAGCTAGGGACATTTTTAGCTGTCCCTGAATGCTAAAAACATTGGAGTGGTATCTTCAGGAAATAGTTTGAGAGCAGCAGGTTTGCAAAAGAGTTTGATCAAAGAGCAGGACTGTATTATTTTCCCCTCCCAGTTAATGTGAGAAGCCAAAGGGTATGATGCTGCCCTGTCTGCCACTGCGCTTCTCTGCCCTTTGCGCACTGTGTTAATTATCGGTTGGTTTTTTTTAAACAAATTGTTCTCGCATTCTCTTTTTCTCTCCCCCCTCTCCTCCCTTTTCTCCTTCCCTCCTAGCACGTAACACCAGCTACTATGTAAGTTTGTGAGTTGGAAGGAGGTGCAAAATTTGGAGTTTGAGAGATATAGGGAGATGCAAGAGGCCTTTAATTTTATTGAGAAGCACAGTCCATCAGATTAATACTCTGTTGAGTCAGCTGGTGACTCCGTCATCCATACAGGGACACTGGTTGGCTTTAGTGCACTGGATCTGACCTTCAGAAACCGTTTCCCAGTTGGAAGCCCAGTTGGAAGCCCGTACTTGTTAACGCTTAGCTGATGTGAAGCACAGGGGAGGGGAAGAGCAGAAAGGCAACTTAGTATTTTGAAAGAGTGTAAAAACCAGAGACCTGCAGTGCGCTAGCGCTAGTGAGAGCTGAGTGTGTGTTCAGTGATGTCACACTGGTAGCTTGAAGTGGGCCACCGTGGGCGTATTTACACCACAGAAATTGGCAGACACCATGAACCAGGCCTTGCTTATTTATGTATGTATGTATGTATTTATTTATTTTCAGAATAAATAGTTGTCAACCCAGCACACTACCGAGGGCCCTCCCATCTGGGAAAACACACAAATACTCAACATACAAGACGGATAAACCAAGACGGGGAGAGAATTAAAAATGTTTCCATTGTAAATGTTAGGTGGCCATTTCCCAACCCATTTCTCTAATTGTAGTAGGCCGTGCACTTCAGCTTAGGGAAAGGAGAATAGGGAGGAAGTTCTAGGAAAATAGGGTGTTTGATGTACTTTAACTGGGGACAAGGAGCGGGGGAGGTGCAAGGGGCATGGTGTGTGTGTGTGTGTGTGTG
>NW_017731397.1:3943955-3969998 GCF_001890085.2 Hipposideros armiger | reverse complement strand
TGTGTGTGTGTGTGTGTGTGTGTGTGTGTGTGTGTGTGTGTGTGTGTGTGTGTGTGTGTGTGTGTGTGGTTTCCTCCTCCTCTCCCAGTGTACTAAGCTTGAGAGGCTCAATTGGATCAGCTGAAACTGTCTTATCTTGTTAATTGGTGTTAGCGACAGGTGGTACCGTTTTGTTACTGGGTAACCTTGTGGGCCTGAGACACTGTAGCTGATGTAAGCGCAGCCTGTGGCAGAGCCTGAGTGGACATGCACAGAGCTGAGGGCATGATTTCAATCCTCCAATTTCAATCCGGATGCTTCCACCATCATCTTTCTCCTCTTTCCTACCCTACATTTTTTACTTTCCAGAACCTCCCAGAGCATCTGGAGCCAGCCCTGAGGTTGTCCCATGCCCCATACTACTTGTCTGTCCCTCTATATGGAAGCACCCTTCATGGCGAGTTCTGCTCTCAGCCAGATGTGGCTTTGACTATATGATGACAGTGACTCACAGTAAAGCTGGAATGACCCATAGATGAATCACAGGGACCACTGTAATCGAGAGAAACTGGTTATTTAGGTTCTTCCCAGGATAATTCAAGGTTTAGCAGACTCATCTCAGAGAGAGCCTTTATGCTGCTGCTGTCTGTGCCAGCCGTCCATCAGGGGATCTGCTGGGGAGTTCAGGGCGGGGGATAAGCCTGGCTTAGTCACTTGGGGAGTTTCTGCATCTTCAGTGAGAACAGTCATGTTTGAAGTCAGAAGCGTTGGCTGGTACTGATATTAAAATTCGAAATCCATAAGCACAAAATTATTTTTCTGCAGTAGCACGTGTGTATATAAATAAACCAACAGAAGGATATAACAGTGAGAGGTAGTGGGGAAAAAACTGACCTTGGCTTTAGAAAAGTTAGCTTTTGATTTGCCTCTTATTAGGGATATGTCTTTGGACAAAGATCTTAGCTTCTGTAAGCCTCAGTGATCTCATCTGTAAAATGGGACAGAAGTTTTTGCCCTGCCTTGTTCACTGCTGTAGCCTTAGTACTTAGAACAGTCTCGTACTCAGCACTCAATGCATATTGAATGAATAAGTGAATGAATGCATGAATAGGGGTGCCATGAAAATTGAATGTAAGCACTTTGAAAATTATGATACACTGTAAACTGTTAGAGATTTTCATGATAATTTTGTTTTCTTTCCAAATGAGAAAACAAACGAGAGGGAAACTGATTTTTTTTTTTTTACACTGCCGTGGTGCATCCATCACAGAATTTTAGGGGAAAATAAGACAGATAAGGCAGAGATGGCTCAGTGGCTCCCAATGTCACCTCAGGCTAAAACCCTGAAGACCTCTAAGACAGACCTCGGAAGCACTGCTGTGCTTCGCGTCATCAGACCGTGTGCGTTGGACCTTAGATTTGACTCAGTGAGAGCTGACGATTGCAGTGACATGGCTTCCTTTTGTAGGTGCTCATGGCCTCCTGTATGTAATTGTCTTTCATGAGGTTTCCCCTTAGAGTAGCTGAACCAGCTTTAAACCTCCTCCTTAACCAGCCTCTGGGCTGCCCTTTGCCACTGGAAGCATTTTCCTTTTGGGGGCCTGTCATCTTGTATTCATGTCACACCACACCATGGAGGGGCCGAGTGACCAGGGTGACTTCTCTGAAGGTCAGTCTGAGAGGCAACGCTGAAGACAGAGCAGAATCAGCTTTCTGGAGCCCTCTGTGCTGTGTCCCAAACCAGAGCCACCCCCGGGACCATCTGAGGATGTGTCACATGCGTGAAGTGTGCCCTGCCCTGCCCGGGTGGGCGGGGAGGGGTGGTCACAACCAGATGACAGTTTCAGCTTTGCCACTAGCTCGATATGTGTTTGGTCACGTTGTTTCATCTCTCTGGGCCATTAATTGGCATACATTCAATCAAGTGGCATTTACGAAGCTACCATCTGAGATTTAAATGTGGGAAATGTCAGAGATCCTCTCTATTTGGATTTTTAGTGTGATTTGTATAAGGATTGGCCAGAAATCAGCAGGTTTCAGGATCACTGACATATTCACATTCCCATTTTCTGGATATGCAAACTCTCAAGACGGAACTATAGGTAATTCCCTCATTCTGGTTTAAATAAATATTACGACTGCAATTTATTACCAGCAGTAACTTTTATTTACTCAATCTTAAAAAAAATCTCCCTTTCACCACCTGACCAATCTGTGCTTCTTGTTTTTAGTGGTTGAGGATGTTGACTTCCTTATTTCTAGGCTTTGGAAAAGAAATCCTTGGAGAGCTTCGGCTGCTTTAGAATATTATGTGAGCCTCATCCTTGTTACTGTTTATTCTTAAAAGTGAAACTGATAGATGGGAGGGATAAACATATGGTGTTTATCTTGTCTTAAAAAAGCCACCAGACACCCTTAATGACGTTACGCTAACCTCCACATGCCAGCACGGGTGGAGTGGGTTTGAAGTCCCATCAAATAGAATGTTCTGATCTGTTACAATGCTAGTATCCTATATGTTGGATGCAGAAGCCCACGGCTGTGCTAAGATGACCTTCCTGAGGTCAGGGTCACACGTTCACAGACTGCAGGACATGGACATCACACAATAGGTGTAGAAGCTGGGGAACTGTAGAGGTCATTTTAGTCCAGATGAGAGACAGAGAGAGAGAACGGCAGGCCCACAGGTGGTCAGAGGTGGCGAGGGGACGCTCACCCCATTCTGAGCCCCAGCCCAGTTCTCTGACCCCCATCTGAGGCAGGCAGACCTGGGATTGAAGCTGAGTCAGTCCCCCAGTGCCTCAGTTCTCCCCAACAGGGCCAGCATCTCAGGACGGTTCCAAGACACATAGTAAGTGAGCCCCAGAGGTTTCAGAAATGAAGTGATAGGTGTCCTGATGAAAACAGCACTCCTATGCAGGCTTTTGAGGGACAGAGAAAAGAGGGGGTGCAGGGGATTGAGAGGTGCCATCACAGCTGTGAACATCATCTGTGCCTTGGCATTGGTGGAAAATGAGAGAGCTCTCCCAAGGGGTCTCCTCAGCAGCTCAGCTCAGCAGCTCTGCTGGACACTGCAGTCCCCTGGGCTTGCCAGGGGTTGAGCCTGCACCCACTGCACTGCCAGGCCAGAGCCCATGGACGCCATGACTCTGACCCTTTGTGCCCAGCGCAGAGCCGGGGCCTGAGAATGTAGGAAAATGCGGGCTCTGGGCTGCTCATCAGGAGCCCCTGGCCCAGTCCCCACAGAAGGGCCTCTGAGCTGGCCAAAGACGCTCTGGAGTCACTTCTACTGGCAGATGGTATGATGTGTACTGACTTTCCAGGAACCCTGTGTGCTGTCAGGCCCTGAACGACAGGACACTTGCCTGCTGTGAGGCTGCTGTGTTGTCAGGGACCCGAGGGGCCCAAAGGCAGTTAGTTTTGGATATCTCTGTGCTAGAATCTCCCTACCCCATTTCCTCTTTCCCCCTCCCCCTCCGTTACCCTCTTTCAGTGAACCCTCACACTGCAGCCCTTTTGCAGAATCCACCGCATCAGACCAATTGGAGAATTCAACGTCATATAATCAATGTTGCTTTAGACACTTAAATTTTGCATGAATTCCTTTCGTTTTCAACAGTCATTCTTGCAACATTCAGTAGAAGGGGAAAGGAAAGCTCTGTTTTCAAGAGGTGGTAGGAAGTGGCAGCTGTGTTCCCTCTACAATGTAGCTCCCCCAAGTCCTGGGCAGGGCAGGTCCTGGGGAGGACTCAGCCGGGTGCACTGAGGCCGAGCTGCCCTCACTGTGCTCCCCAGGAGCGGGCTGAGGACAGTCCCGTCTCCCCTGTGTGTGTTTCCATCACCTGCGGACAGTAGCAGGGTATCTGGCATTTATCCCTCACAAGCACCACCTGCGTTACCAGCTTGGGAGACAAAGGTCTCCCTGCTTTTAATATTCAATTAAATTAGCCTGAGCCCCTTCTTGGATACTGTGCTCAGGATCTTTCTTTGCTCATTTGAGCCCCTTTGCCCTTGGGATCCTCAGGGAAGTCACCTACGAGGTTACTTCTCATCACCGTGGTCTCCAGGGGTGCTCCTCAGACATGGTGCGTCATGAATCCCTCGGGGACCTTGTTAACGTGCAGGTTCTGATTCAGCAGGATGGGCGTGGGGCCCGAGCATGGTGCTGATGCCTCAGTCAAGCGCACAGTTTGGGTAGCAAGGTCGTTGGTTCCCAGTTCTTTCCAGATCATGGCACACGTGCACATACTTAAGTGGCGCGCGGGCAAGGCTGCCCTGGCAGCTTCAAAGCCCAAACACCTGGACGGAGGGAATCAATGTGCCGGCTCACTTCTAACGCACCTGAGGTATGGAGTGGGCCAAGGCACACCAGTTAAGGGACAGAAAACAACCAATGTCTGACAATACATACGGGGAGGTAGTTCTCATTCTTTCCTACAGTGACTGCAGATGCTGCCCATGGTGTGGCTGGAAACAGGCCACCCTCAGGGCCTCGAAGTGCTTGGGCTCTGCCGGGAGCGCTTTAACCCAGCAGCATTTTTTTTCTGGATGCAGAGACGGGGGGAATGAGGCGCTTCCTCTGTTCCCTCCCTGAGTCTGTCAGAGGTATTCCAAACATTTTCAAATAAGATAGAACCTAAAATTAGTAAAAAGAGGAAGGGTCTCAGATACTTCCTTTCCAGGAGGTAAGGAAGCATCTTTCCAGCAAATCGTGGTAGAGAAAGTCAACCCTTTTCCAACTTAAATAGAGGGCTCACTACACCCTTTTCTCAAAAACACTGGGTGTCTGTTAGTCTTACTTTATATAACTGAAAGGGGCCGCTCGAATGGTCTTCCCAGGACAAAGCGGGTCTGTTGGGATGTCTCCTCACTGTAAATATTAGAGAAGAATTTTCAGCTTGTAAATGGCAGTTTTACTAAAATATTTACTAAAGTGTGTAGTTGTGTCTCTCTTGGCATGCGCCCACCCACCACCCACCACCCACTGTGAGTTGGCTCTGGAAATGTTTGCTGAATTGAAAAGACCATTTCTGGGGGTCCTCAAGCCCCCAGTCTGGCTGAAGCACTTCTCCTTTCTCTCTAGGTCCATATTTAAGCCTTTCATCTTTGTCGGTGACATAAAACTTGTCCCCAAAGCACAGTCTCCCTGTTTCGGGGACAGTGACCCTGCCAAAAAGGAGCCCCGGTTCCAGGAGAAGCCAGACCGCCGGCACGAGCTGTACAAGGCCCACGAGTGGGCACGTGCTGTCATCGCAGGTGACCAGGTGAGCCTGGGGTGGGCCCCTGGGGGGTGGCCAGGTCAGCGAGAAAGGAGGCAGGGAAGCCTCCCCTCAGCACGTCTCCTCCCAGAGATCAACGCTCCCAAGGCCCCTCCTCGAATGCTGGAGGTGGTTTTTCCACCCAGTCTCCTGAAACCAAATCAAACAAAGCCTCCACTTTTGATGTTATTCTAGAACTCAGTGGGCTAAGAATAGCCCTCTTTCATTGACTGTTTACCTAGGAATCACAGACATGTGCAGTTCTCGTAGGGATAGCTGCTTTTCTGCTCTCTAAACTTCTTTGTATACTCCAGAGGGTAAAAAGTTGTACTTGATGGTAACCCTTTAAAGATGCCATCATCTGTTGTTTTAAAAAAGTGATTCTTCAAAAAATTTCTGGAGCTGGATAGGTTGCACAACAGTGTGAATTCATGCCACTGCATTGGGCATTCAAAATGGTTAAAGTAGTCAATTTTATGTATATGTTACGACAAAAAAAGAAAAAAGATTCTCAAGTTTCTAGTAAAAAAAAAAAAAGAAAGATATTCTTCCAAGTGCAACTCCCCTCCCCCACCAAAACCTTTGGTAAATCAAGTTACAAGACATCAGTTCAAACAAGACCGACACCCAATACGTGCCTGCAGCAGCCATCAATGACAGGCTGTCATACAAAACCCAAGCCTCCATTTTGCTGAAGGGAGTACGAAGGACCATGGTTTTTAGACCATGGTTTATCTGCTTCCCAAACAAAATTTATGTAACCACTTGTAACAGGTCCAGCTTCTCCTGAAGAAAGGGACACCTTTTTGATAAATTGGTGCATGCATTTTGTGTGGCCTGGGTGAGCTTACGTTCTTAGGTTTAGCACAGTGGACTATATAAAAAGGATATAAAGAAAGGCAACATCAACAGTAAATCCAAGTGGGCTTGAGAGAGTATCTCTGAGAAGGGCAGTCTCACTTCGTGGAAGTTGTTCTTCATACCCCAGAAATGACCGCTTCGACATGTAAAACTCGCAGATGTTTTACGTCTGTTTCCCCCTGCCTAACGTTTCCCTGGAACTGTGAACCCTACTGTTACATGACACCGAGATTCGTCCAGGCCTGTCCACGTGCGTGCCTGACAGGGCATGTTTTCTAGGGGGAATGACAGTAAGCCCTGAGTAAAAACGTCACTTGGTGGTGCATGGTTTTTGTGGATATTGGGCAACTAGAAGGCAGAGGTAGAAAGGTCTGTGTGATCTGAGCTATTCTACGCAAAATTTCAAAGAGATGAGACTGATGAGGGTGGGCTTTGACATTTAGAAATGACTGCTGGTTTGAGTCCAGGCAGTGTTGGGAAGTGGTGGACGGGTGGTGAAAGCAGCGTCTCCGTTCTGGGGCTAAGTGGGCACGTGAACGTTTTTCATGGTCTTCCACTGTTAGTGAGTAGTTCCCACTTGGAAGAAGGGATCTCACTGCCTCAGAAAAAACAAGAAGATGGGGATAGACATGGCATGTGTTTATTCATGGATGCATTTATTCAGGCGGCAAACATTTACGGGGTGTGCCTACTATGTCTCAGGCACTGGAGGACAGAGATAAGCCTAGTTCTCACTCCCTAGGAGATCGTGGTCAAATCGGGATCCTAGGCAAGTAGACAAATCATTACGAGACAGGGAGAGAGCAACCATGGCAGAAGGAAAGGAACTGGGCCGTGAGAGCCCAGAGGGAAAGCTTTCAAAGAGGCTTGAGGATGGGGGCAGGGTGACCAAGCATAGAGGGAGAGCAGGGTCACCTGTTTAGAGGCTAGAAAGAGTATCCTGGGTGGGAGGAACGCGGCTAATTCGGTCTGACTGATGAGAAAGGAGCATGACAAGAGCTGAAGCGAATGACAGCCATGTTACAATGGGCCTTCCATGAGTGTCACTCAGGATTTTATCCTGAAGGCCGTGGGAAGCTGTGTAAGTATTCTAAGCAGAGCAGTGGCATAACTACACTGGCAATCTAGAAGGATCCCTGTGGCAGTCGTGTGGGAAACAGATTGAATAGGGTGGCTTTCAGTGTCCACTGCAGTGACCCCCACTGTTTTTGTCCTTCCTCAGGAGCAAGGTCGCCAGCTGAGGAAGACCATGCTGGAGTTGGAGAAGCAGGGCCTGGAAGCCATGGAAGAACTCCTGAGCAGCTCTGACCCCCTGGACCCCACCGAAGTGGGGGATCTCTTCTATGACTGTGTTGACACGGAGATTAAGTTCTTTAAGTGAAGTAAGCTCCCCCTCCCGCCTTCTTATTTAAAGTCTCCCACCTTACTAAATTACCAGCGAAACAAACCACCCTCCTGTTGGAGTAAAATGAGAAAGTTCCGATGCAGTCTCCTTTTCTGAAGCCAAATCAAGCTGTTCCCGTGTGTTCTGCCTCGAATCTCAAAACGTCCCCTTCTCCTGCAATGTAGGCCCCCTGCCTTCCTTCCTTTGCAGTGTAACATGTATCCCATTCGCCTGTTGTTCGAATGTACGACTAATTGTGGATTTTTAAGCTGCTATGATTGTATTTCAGTGACAATGGACACATTAGCCTTTTCACGGGAGGACTGGAGTTCCTCAAGCCTTGAAAGGCGGGCTCCGCAGTGCTGAGTGTGTGGGGAAAGCAAACCCATTTGAAGTCTTACTCTTTCTCTCGGTCCAGGTCTCTTTCAGGTTAACAGAAGACACTTGTTTCCGTCTGGCCCGGGGGCTCTTGTGTGCTTACCCGAGGGAGGAGCCTCCTGGCCTCCCTCTACTAGAGTGTGTGCCTATAGTGTCCAGATGTGTCTCCAGAGGTGTCTTCTGAGGGACAAAAGCAACAGGGAGGGAAACAGGGGCTCCTGTCCGGTCCCAACACCATCTTCATTCCCCTCTTCCGTGCACTGTGCTTGTGTGCCATGGACCCACAGACCGCTTTCACGGGTGGGAGACTTGGTCCCCTGCATTAGCTGGAACCTGCCCTCCTTAGAGATGCACAGGCTGCCATGTTGGTGACTTCAGAGTGACTGCGTGGGTGTCCCAAAAGACACGCGGCTCTGCCCCCTGCACAGTGGCACTCCCACCACACCGATGCGGGATTGTCTAGAAATGATACCGGGCCTAGTTACTGTCATCTTGTTTAGGATTAACGACATGGCCCCGTGGCACAGTTCCACCCCACAAAGCTGTGAATCTCTCCACTAGTGAGGGAAAGAAAAGGAGAAACTTTTGACTATTTAGATTCTAGTTAAGGTAGCTGGAATCTAAGCAGCCACACATTATCTCAGCAGAGACTTAAATTAAACTGATTTGTTCCCAACGTCGTGTTCCCATGAAGGATTTAACTTACCACCCGAGCATAGAAAAACATGTGAGAAAGACCAGATGGGCTCAGCATTGGGAAGACAGAGGGCAAGAAGGCGACAGATGGATGTAGAAGCATTTCACTCCGGGGTAACAGTCCAGCCCCCACTCCTCCTGCCCAGGCTGTTATAGCCCACGAGGCTGTGTAGGAGGCACCTGGCTTTCCCTGGGCGTTCCCTTTATCCCTCCTGCCCCGTATGCAGCTGCCTTCAGACTAGTACCTGAGGTGGGCAGGTGGGGGAGGGGGCTTACCTCCAGCTACTGAAACTCTGAAACACGCTTGAAATGGAAGGGGGCCTGAGATTAGTAACAGAGGGTATGTTAATATACCAGCGAGCGGGGGAACAGCAGGTTAATTACTCCCAGTGACTTTCTCAGCAGCTGTGCGTGTTAGGCCGTGAGAGCTGGAAGGGACCTGGGCCCCATATGCAGATGCGACCACAGGTTTTATTGGAACAAATCTTTTTTTTGCTACCAACTCCCCTTTAAGAGTGTAGGCAGAAGAGCGCCATGAGCTTTTTGCCCAGCAGCTTTGTAAAGTCTGCATGTCAAGTCACCGACTACAAGTGGTGAGAGATGGGAAAAATATTTAAGCTGATAAAGTTAGCAGCCGCCATTCGTGGTGGCTTGTCCATGCTGAGAGTTGTGTCCAGGTTCGGCCTGGGCTTTCACTATTGATGAGCTTAGGGTTCCCTCTTACGTGGGGTGGGCCATTCTGAGTGCGTCTGCCTATAGCTGCTAAGGGGGAAGGGCGAGGTTTGAGAATGACGTCGGTACCTCACCTGCTGAGTGGTTATTTCAAACAAGACGATACAGAAAACCGCTCTGAAATTTCACCACGTGGTCTCCCCTCCACTTATTATGGAAGCATTTCATCAGATTTGACATGTCTGTGATACCCAAGGTGATTTGGAGTTTTACCAAAAGGAATCTAGTGAGAATAAATAAAACAGAAGCCTGCTTTCATTACTATGGGTCAAACAAAGATCCCGGCTAGACCAGCCAGCCTCAGGCCATTACCCAGCCATCGTGCAATGAAACACAATGGCTACTTCTGTTAGAGAACACTGACCTTAACCCAACACATCAGAGATGGCCCAACCCTAATTGGGAGCTGTCTTGGCTAACGCTGTACATCACAACTGTGATGCCCCTGTCTGACCACTAGAGGGAGTGGCAGCCCCCCCGTGGCACAGCCTGGCAGAAGTTAAGTGGGGCTGGATGCTTCCATAGGCATAGAGGTGATCTCTGTACAGCCACACACGAATAAAACAGTGGACTTTTTGTGCATGGGGATGCGTGGAAGAAAGACAAGAAGAGAGCAAAGAATCTGTTGACGTGGCCGTGCTCACTTCTAGTGACTTCTCTCTACTTCTATTAACTGCTTGAAATATGTTGGATTTTGAGCAGGCTGTTGTTGGGGGGAAATGTTTGTTTTTAACTGCTCCTAACAGACTCTGCTTTTGAAAAATGCTTCCCAGCATGTGGATAGCTTCTTGACCAGTGACTGCTTTTCTAAAGGCAATATGGAGAAAATGAATATTCAAGGAGAACTGTGAAGATAACGTTAAAAGGTCACTGTGTAAATAGCTTCCTAAAATACCACTTGTGTATCCATTAAGACTTGGGGGAGAGGCGGAGGTGCTGTGCATGTTTTGTGCAGAAAGAAGATATGGCCATAAAGGACAGAATTGCTCTCCAACCCCCACACCCCGTAACCATATATAAGCTAGTTAGTCTTGTCTGGTAGAAGGGAGTTACCATAGAGGAAGGCAGCCCCTCATACTCCAAGGGGGGAAGGGGAGGTACAGAGTCTCCAGTTTAAGTAAATGAACAGAGCAGAAGTAGTCTCTTTCACTCTTGGAGGTGGTTTGGAACATGAGATAGAATAAGGGCATCCTTGAAGTTCCGGTGATTCTTTAGCGCCCAATAACATAAGACACAGTGTTATTATTATTAGAGTCTTTCTTCCAAGCTGTCTAACAGAGCAGGTGTATGCCTATTAGATATTAGCAGTGAGGTCCCTTTGCTGTTGGGTGAATCATTAGATATTAAATATTAGCAGCCAGGCAAACTACTTTGCTCCCTAACTAATATGTCATCCCACATTGAGACAGGTGTGACCTGGCTCTGGCTGGCCCAGCAGGGAGGCCTAGCCGGGACCAGTGTGTCTGTTATGAAACCACTAACTGCATTCGTGACTGAAGAGCGGTGAAGCCAGTTATGGGGAAAGTCTTCAGCCGAGCTCTCAGCTTTGGGAAGGACGCACATGGAAGAAAGAGGGAGGGAGACTGCTAGCTGGTCATACTCATATGGAGGGGTATGTGGCAGAGTGACAGGACCCAGGCACATGCTGTCTCTGTGCTACCTCGGGCTTCCCTGTAGCTGTGGCATTTCATTCCGCAGGGCCCCAAGTCCCAGCTCCCCTCCTATGGTTTCTGTCAAATGTGCTTCATCTGATTGACGTCAAACATCACGAAATGTCACATGCAGATTTCTTGTAGGAACGAATACGTACGAGGACATGTTTGCAGTCATGTTGTGAGAAAGAAATTAAGTGTGTGGGCTGGAAACTGCTGTTGGCAGGGAACTCTAAAAAGGAAAGTCTTTGTTTCCTGCGGTGGGAACTGACGATAGTTGTAACAGCCTTTTGTACAGATGTCTACAAACCAGATAACTTCCCATCCAGTGCTTTCCCTTGGAATTGTCTCTGAATACATCCAGCATACAATAAAAAATACTGAAATTCATGTCCAGTGGCCTCGTCTATCTTGTGTTTCATGAATAAATGCTGGGCATCAGTCAAGACATAGACAATGTATGAAAGGGGATATATTTTCCTGACTTGAATCATCAGAAAACCCAATCAGTTCAATTTTGTACCATTTTGTAGATAAGTTCACTTTTAAAAACTAAACACAAAACCACAAGATACCTGCAAAGCTCCAATGTGACAAAACCTGGATGAGTTTGCTAGGGCTGCTGTAACAAAGGACCACAAACTGGGTGGCTTAAACAACAGAAATTTATTGTCTCACATTTCTGGAGGCTAGAAGTCCAAAATCCAGATGTCTGTAGGGTTGGTTTCTTCTGAGGCCTAGGAGGGAGAGGAAGACACTGGTCCAGCCCTCGCTCCTAGCTTCTGGTGGTTTGCTGGCAGTCTTTGGCATTTGATGGTTTGTAGACACATCAGCCCGATCTGCCTTCGGCTTCACATGGTGGTTTCCCTGTTTTGTGTCTGTGTCCAACTGTCCTCTTTTTATAAGGTCACCAGTCATATTGGATTACGGGTTCACCCTACTTCATATAACCTCATCTTAACTAATCACAACTGCAATGAGCTTATTTCCAATTAAGGTTTCATTCTATGGTACCGGGGGTTAGCAATGCAATATATGAATTTTTGGAAAACAATTTGACCCACAACAGAACGGGTTCATGAAGAACGCCTAAGCCTCCTGGGGCATGGCAGTTGCTTCTGGAACCCAGAGCCTTCCCATTAAGTTGCTCCCCTCATCCCTGAAGGCATCACCTCTCCCACCCTTAATTCCAATAAGGGGTGCCTAAGTTATGGCTACTTCACCACCCTCCACCACCCATGGCTTTTAAAGTCACCATCCATTCTGTCCATCCTCTTGGGCTATCGTTTTTCTGTTCTACTCAGACTGGCTCCTTTAAAGAGCTTATCTGTACCTCTGCTAATAAGAGCGCAGATAAAACAGTTCAGGTCCTGAACTAATTGGGATGCAAAACATGTAGCAGCTAACTTTGAAGCTTAGCTTCTAGACGAGATTTATTTCGGGAACATCTATGAATTTTAATTACTGCTCTCTTCTTTTTAGCCAACAGCAGAGCCAGTAGAGTGTGATCTGAGCAGCTCAGCAAACGTCTATAAATGGACTGTCTGCGACGCAGCCAGCGAGAGCTCTGTGACTGAGCGTGTAATATGCACTCTGGTTGTGCCTAGTGTGTGGGGTGTGCCAACCTGGGTCAGGGTCAAGGGCTTGCCCAGGTGTTACGTCACTGAATCTTCACCATTATATGCTCAGGCCTGCATTTATGTCTCCATTTTACAGATGAGGAAACTGAGGCACAGACTAAGTCACTTCCCCAAACTTGTAAGAGGCAAAACAGTGATAGAGATCCATGTTGGCCCCTGAGCCTGCTTACCTAGCAGGTAAACCTCAGCTCCCTTGTACCAGGTTTCAAAGAGTACACCTGACAATACTATGCGGGAGATTGAGATGATACGGCTCCAGATGGGAGATTTTTTGAGGGGTTTGCTCACTTGGGGAAGGGTGTTAAGTGTACTTTAGGTTGGAAGTTGTTCCAGTTTAACACACGCTAGAGGAATTTACAAGCAATGCTCTCTACTCATGTTATATTAATAAAATGGAATAAATAGTATTATTTACTTTTTAAAAAAAATGCATTTGAGAAAGTTTTCCCCTTGGTTGGTTTTTCCAAATACCCATTAGTTTAGCTAGCTCACAAGCACCAGGAAAATATTCTTAGGACAAAACTATGACTTTGTTGTTTAGTCTGAAACGTCAGCTCGAAAGAGAAAGGCCTTGATTCTAACGCAGGACTTGACAGCAAGTGTTGGGTCCTGTGTCAATGTCCTTTTTGCTCTGTCATTCTTAGAAGCCCTCCTAATCCTTAAAACTGCTTGACTGAGACGAGTACTGGTGATCAGAGATGGGTTTTAACAAGGAGACAACCAGAAGCATTTCCACTTATCGAAGTTTATTAGGTACAAAGAAATGAATCTGCAGTGGGAACATACATAAATATAAAATACATGGGAAAGACTGGGGGCGTACAGACGAGCATCAGCGAGAGTATGCGAGGACGGTCGGGACGCTGTGACTCAGATGCTCGTATATGTGAGTTTATGGTCAAGGGGCGGAACCGTTGTCCTGCCAGAGGGACCCAGTGCATCAGCACGTGTTCAGAGAGCCCGAATTCAGTGATGGGTCTCCAGGAGAGATGTGACGCGAGGTTCCTGAGGTTTCTCGCTAACTGCAATTTTTGGTTTCTGCTCATCCCTTCTCTCTGTCCTTGCATGGTTATATTTTAAATTTCTACCCCAGCGGTGCAGAACACGCTCATATAAACAGCTCACCGGGGCAGGCAGTGCTTGCCGAAAGTGGGACTGCCTGTGTCTAAAGCCTTCTTAACCATGATAATTAAAACCTGTGTAGTCATTTTCTACAACTTGGGAGGGAGGTGGAGTGGAACCGATGATAATCAAGAAATTCTGACCTTTCGGAAACCTTCCAGAACCAATGAAACAAATCAGCGATGCCCAGGGCTGATGACCTGGAAAAACTTCTTTTCCATTGATTTCGCTGTTACCATTTGGCATGATGTATTCCCCAGAGAAGGGAACTTGACCTTGCGCACTTGCTTCTGTCTGGAAGGAGGGAGCATGACAATAATGTAAGATAGCATCTTAGCCTTTACTCCAGACCACAGCTAGGGGTATGCGGGCACATGTTTGCCAAAAGCCTCCTATCCGACTGCCTTTTTGGGGTGGCTTGGCCTGGACATGAAATCCTTGAGGTGTGAGCGCATGAGTGGACAGTTCCAAAGAAAATGTATTTTTCACTGGTCTTCCTGCCTCTCCATCCCTGATTTCCTTTAATCTGCAGCTATTTTGAGCACAGACCAGGGGTCATTCCATTTTTTTCTATTTTGTCTTCTTCCTCTGTCACAGCCTTCCTCTCCAAGGACGGGGAGCATTTGGGGTCATGTGGCAAGCAGCTCAAGACACAGGGTGTGAGAGCAGCAGTCAGAGCCCATCCTGACGTGGTCCATATTCAGGGGGTGGCCGAATTTGCACACTGTTCCCCCCACAGAGAGGTGCCCACCATAGGGAATGGGAGGTTAGGTTCTCTGTTTAGCTCAGAATTTAGCTGGTTTTTGCTTGATGGGTGGTTCCAGGTTTCCCAAGGGTTGGGGGTGGAGGCAGTTTATTTCATAATACGTTTCAGTCTGCACTTTTTCGAGTCCTATTTTCCATGGAAATCCTGCACTTGGGGTGGGGAGGGGAGAACTCTGAGATAGGATTAGTAATTTACTTTAATACTGAGTTATGAAGGTTCCTCACCTGCAGGGGAAATACTGAAATCTAAAGCTCACCCACCTCACCCTGGTAGCCAGGATGGGGCTGGGAACTTGGAGGGCACAGTCTCGGGGACTTGGGCATGAGGGGTACTGTAAACAGTAAGAGCATTGGCTACTCGTAGGATCATTCAGTTACAAAAGGGGCCCTGGAGTCGGCGTTGGAGGGGCCAAGCCCACTCCTGCCTTTGTTTTATGTTCTATTTACATTAGGCAGCAAAAAAAAAAAAAAGAAGAAAAAAAATTCCCTGTACTGCAAAAATGAAAGCGAGACAAGGCATCTCGTTCACTGGAGGTTGTGTGGCATCGTCTGGGTGTGGGGACACACTACCCTCTCTGAGTTGTATCATTTATAAGGCATTGTTTGGTTTGATTTTGCAGTTTGTACGCTGAACATATAAAATCATGCCAGTAAGAGGCCATTGTGGATACTATGACTGTGGGGCTATTTGCAAACCAAGGAATCTTCTAAAAACGGTTCCGAATCTGGGAAGGGCCAGCCTGCACGCATATTTAGTCACGGACTGGAAACCATGGGGTGGGGATGGGGCTCTAGCTGCACTGACAGACGAATGCCAAGATGCATTTTAAAAAATGGAGAAATGGTGCGTGTTTTTTTCAAAAATAAAAGTTGACTACAATACTGATTTAAAGCCTGTGCAAACCACGTATTTACAATAAATAAATGCTCCCTTCAGAGCCTGTATGTCAAATGAATTACAACTTGAGTACGGTGAGGTCAGACACGTTCTCCTGGGGATGTCCATCCCACGATAGGAAACCCCAGGTGCTCACAGGCTGTTGGCTTCATCTGTCTTCTCACCGGAGTGTCTTTAAAGATAGCTGTGGAGACACGACAACATTACCAGGGGGGTTTAGAAGACTCATTGCACACAAATGACCAACCCAGGGCTGGGCACCAAAGCTTTGCCTCATTCATGCAAGGCTGCCAGGGCCTGATGGTCCCATCGTGTGCTAGGAGCTGATTTTGACCCAGGGGGTTGTGGGTAGAAAAGGGGATGAAATGGGATGTGTAGGTTGTGGCATGTGGGGACCTCATACCATCTTAAAAACACTTATAGGACTGAGAACCAGCAGATTCACTTGACAGAGAGCTCAGGAAAAGCAAAGAACTTGCTGGAGCTCCCAAGACGGGCAATGGAAAAGAGGGAGGGCCTCAGGCCTTCAGGTTTGCAGCCCAGGGCTCCTACCCTTGCCTGGATCACCTGGGCTCTGTATCCATAAAACAGCCCCCTCTGGGGCGCTGTTTGGTCTGTCTGGAACCCAGCAATTTCTCTCAGTGACTGCTTTCTGTCTCCCTGAAGCGAAAATGAATTAAGAGGGTGTCCAGCTAGACACAAAGAAGATCTTCTTCACTGTGGGATGACCAAGAGACACTTTACATTCCGTCCCTGACGAGAGTATGATGGGCACAGGTGGTTTAGGGCCAGCGAGCAGACACTGCCCTATGTTCGATCATCCTTGCCATGTTGGAAGGTGAGGGTGACTCCCATCCTGGAAATTCTGACGTGCCAGGAAAAGCTGTGAGGTATAGTGGAAGGAATGCTGGACAAGGAGTCTGAGATCTGGGCATGTGACCTTGGACCCTTAACCCCTTGGGGTTTGGTTTTGTCATCTGAAAATTGGCATTAACGGTATCTCTCCAGCTTACGTCACAGGGCTAACGAAAGGCTCAAATGAGATAACATATGCAAGTTATCTGAAAAACATAAAGAGCTCTATAATGTGGGGATGATTATTTTGATTGTGACTCTATTTTTCGGATCACAGCAGTAATGTATTCATTGTAGAAAATGCAGAAACTGCAGAAACACACTAGGAAGGAAATAAAACCCAGCCATGCTCTCCCAGGGCGAACTTTGTCTTTCTCTTTTCCTACGCACTTGACTGCTCCCTGAACTGCATCGTACGCCCAGTTTTGAGCCTGTGATCATCTGAGAGGGGTTATTGTAATTCTGGGTTGAGCCGTGGCAGAAAAAGGGGCTGGTGTGTGTCCTCCTTCAAGGAAGCATCCCAGCTTCCAGGAAGCTAGGCCTTTTCTTCTCAGGCCCCTTTCCTTGAGGGTCCACGCAGCTGCAGAAAGCCCAGTTTCACAGCAGGCCACCCTCTTGGTCACACAGAACTCTGAAACAGGAGGAGGCCAAGGTGGGGGGACTGAATGCGTGTTTTCAAAGGAAAACAAAGGGCCTTTAAAGATGAGGCGGTATTGTGTGTAGTGAGAGACGTCATCTCGGCAGTGTTGCCTCGCGTGAGAATAAGGGCATTTCTTCAAAGAGCGTCTTCTCTGTCACACAAACACGGATGTGGTTCCCCTCCCAGCTTTCTTCTAACCACCAGGACTTGAATTGTGACTAAGTTTGGCCAAAATAAGTGATAATGTTGATGGGGAAATACCCCCACCCATGGTGCTGTAAGAAACCATGTCTTCTATAGACGAGAGAGAGCCCTGAACTATATGTTATGCATGTTACTGAGAGTTTTTCTTTCAGGCCTCTCCGTCCATCCAAACGCGGGAAGAATGAATGGGGAATGAATGAGATGACTGCTGCAGGATGGCTCCCCAGGGGCTCTGGCCCCCAAACTTGCTTCTGTAGGTGGTAGTGATTCCAGACATTTTGAAATTGTGTCTCATTGTAGATGGAAACGAAGCTCCACTCAGTGGCTTTACCCCAAGGAAAAATGTAAAGCTGGTGGGGAGAAAGCGCACCCTTAATATCTCTGTGCTCCCTAAGGAGAATTCCTGCTTTTACATTCAGAGCCCTGAGGACGTGTCACCTGAGCATTCCTGCCTTTGATGTCATCGGAGCTCGGTGCAGCCGCCTCGGCATGGAGCCAGGGACCAGGTGTACGGCCTGAAAGAAACAGGAACAATCTTACCATCTGTTGGCTCAGAGCGCTTCACAAACTCAGGCTACACCGGTGCTTATAGCAACAGCAAAAGGACCCAGAGTAACGTGAACCGGTCACCCTGGAACCTTCAGGCTGCTGGCCCTGCGCTGTGTGTTTCCACCACTGCTTCTGTGTCACAGACTATGGATTCAGAGAGAGGCGTGCCACGTTCCGTGTGCTGGGAGGGGGACAGGTCAGGAAGGCCTGTCGTCTCAAAGTACGGGAGAGCTGCTCAGTTTAACACAAACCCCCTTCTCCAGGACCCCAGTATGCCAAGCGCTCTGCTAGGGCTGGCTAAACAAGAAAGGAGCAAAATTAAGTATATGTTGACATACCTCATGCTCTGTTCCAGGAGGATCCAACTCATTCTCTAAAAATATATTATGCTTAACTATTATACAAGTTACACACGAATATCTCCTTAGAGGATTTTTCTCTTATGAGATGCCACTAGAATTTCTAAGAATCCACAAAGCAGAGCCATGCTGCCAAAATAGGCCTTCGCGTGGGCTGTTTACCCACACAAGAGTATCTAAGATTCGCTACAACGGTGGTTTTCAAACATTTGGTAGCACAGTTGTAGTAAGAATTGCTTTTACGTCTCTACCCAATGCCGTGCGTCTCCTGCACTCAGACCAGCCTGAGTGACCGCTACTGCTGCCTCCTGGTAAACAGATGGCTCCCTTCTCCCAGTTAACATGCCTGGAGCTGCTCCCTACAGAGCAGCCCTGAACCTGAGGCAGCAGAGGACTGAGGGCCAAGTGGGCTTCCAACTTTATTTTTTGTCATTTGTCAACCAAGCCACCATGTACCTAATGGTTAGATCTGCCTCTCCTAGGAGTCCACCGTTCTGCTTAACCCACCTGCCCAGTCCCTGGGGATTGCACTCCAAGGCTTTTGGGGGTTCTAGGAGGTTCTCAAAGATTCCAAGCTTTAATGGCCAGCCAAGTTTGTCAATCCCTTCTGGATATCCTCCTCTATTCCTGCAGTATTCATCCTTTAGTTGGTTGGCTACAAAATGGATTTTTTTGACATGAAAATATCTCTGTGCAATATTATATATTATATTGTTATTATGTACCTTATATATAATATATAATATATTATTATTATATAAGGGAAATAAAAGTCACCCAGCATTCCACTATTGAGTGTAACCACTTTTTATTTTAAGATTTTTTTATTGGGGAATTGGGGGGATGGGAACAGTGCTGGGGAATTGGGGGAAGGGGAACAGACAAGTTGCTGTCATTTTTGTTCTTCAATCTAGTTGTGGAGGATGTTGCTTCACTGGCCCAAGTTGGCACCGTCATTGCGCTCTTCCCTGGTGAGGCAGATCAGTCGCCGGCTTCTGGACGGCCACTCACTGTGGCTGCTGGCCGCTCACGTTGGCTGCTGGCTACACACGGTAGCCCATGGCAACCCACTGCCACAGGGGCTGCAGCCTACGCCGTCGCCGGCGACTCATGGCAACCCAGCTCCAGGTTGAGCTGTTGTTCAGCATCTTAGCTGTGGAGGGCAGTGTCACTGGCCCTCATATGTGGGATCCAAACCGGGGCCCTCTGGCATCCCAAGCGAGCTCTTAACCATCGCGCCACTTGGCCGGCCCCGAGTGTAACCACTTTTAACACTGTAGTCTGTAATGTCTAGCCTCTTCTGTTTATTTAGTCACCTTCTTCTCCTTCCTTTTCATATAGGTAGTTTCTTTTTAAAATTAAATTTAGGTTCTATTTTGTGTACTTTTAGTCTATTGGGGGTTGTTTTTGTTGGTTTGTTTTGCTTTTACTTCCCGAGGCAGTGTTAACATTTTCCCATGTCACTAAATATTCAACAACACTATTTTAATGGCTGCATAGCATCCCCTCCCATGTCTCTGCCTTAAGTTATTTAACCTCCTTGTTAGAGATATGTGCTGCTTTCAAGTTTGTTATTCTGTAAATAGGTTGGCCATGTTTATATGTGTGGACATTTTTATTTATTAATTCAACAAGTATTAATTGAGTGTCTGTGTGCCTGGCCCCATTCTGGCAGCTGGAGCTAGACCAGTGAATAAAAATGGATGCCGTCCCTGCTTTCCGGGGCCTCATACTGTACTGGGGGAAACAGACAGGAGCAGGTAATAGATCATCTGTCAGGAGGCGATAAAGGCTTTGAAGAAAATGATAAAGCAGCATGAAGAGAACGATGGGGCAAGAAGGGCTGCGATTTTATATGGAGTGGTCAGGAAAGACCTCTCAAAGGTACCATTTGATTAAAGACCCAATGGAGGCAGGAAGTGAGTCTTACGGATATGTAGGGTAAGTGTCCCAGAGAAGGAACAGCGAGTGCAAACAGCCCAGAGCGGGAGCATGCTTGGAATGTTCTACAAATTGCAGGTGGTCCGTGTTATTGGAACAAAACGAGGTGGGGGAGAGTGGTGGTGGTGGTGGGCAGTCCATGTAGGCCTTGTGAGCCATGATCGGCATTTATAACAGACTTGGGGAGAGATGGGAATTCACTGGAGGACTCTGAGCGGAGGGTAGCATGACTGGACGTGGACTTTAGAAGAATCACTTGGGCTGCGGTTTGGAGCAGGTTCCTGAAGCATCCAGGTGAGAGTTGGCAGTGGCTTAGGCCAGGGTGTGAGTGCAGAGGAGATGAGAGAGATCATTTGAAAGGAGGATGTGAGAGCAGAAGAGAAAGAAAGATGCCAAAGATGACTTGAAAGTTTTTGGTGTAAGAAAACATGCGGCAGCAGCGCGCATGCAGGGGAAGGGCAGAGTGAAGAGGGGGCTGTCAGAAAATTTAAGCCAAGAAGTGCTTCAGAAGGACAGTGTGATGGACCACGGCTACTGCTTCTGACCACTGGATTTGGCATTGTGGAGCTCCACTGGTGGCCTTGCTAAGGGCTGTTTCCATGGCACGGCCAGGAGAATGCCTGAGAGGACAGGAGGGGAGGAAGTGGAGACAGTGTTGGCTGTAGCAGGGGCAGAGACACGGCCCAGGGGCCAGAGTGGGTCAAAGAAGATACTACAGCATCTCTATGTGTTCAGAAAAATAGGAACTTTGTGGGTTCAGAGTCGCCTAGAAAGACAGAAACAGTGGTAAGAGAATGGAATGCTGGAAAACAGCTTATGAAGGGGTGCTGTCAATGGTAATATCAGGTGTGAGAAAGATAAGTGCAGGGCAAGGGTCATTACTGCACAACTGCCCTCCACAATGGGCAGTGTCCACCAGCTCTCTGTCTTGGGATAGCTAATCCGTTGATTTCATGACATGCACACCCAGGACTGTGACAGTTCCTGCAGCACCAGGTGGAGTCTTTTCTTTGCTAACGGAAACAACGATGGGTAGTTTTGCCAGAAGTGTAAAGTAACGCCATCTTAAAATAGGAGTCGGACCACAATGAGATTCCACTTTATACCCATCAAGATGGCAACTATAAAAAAAGTAAAACAAAACCCAGAAAATAAGCAAGTGTTGGCGAGGATGTGAAGAAACTAGAACTCCAGTGCATCATTGATGGGAATGTAAATCAATGAGAGCAGAAAATTGTAAACAGTATGGTGGTTCCTCAGAAAGTTAAAAATAGAATTTCCATATAATCCAGAAATTCTGCTTCTGGAAGAACGGAAAGCAAGCTCTCAAAGAGAGCATTTGACACCCATGTTCACAGCAATATTATTCACAATAGTGAAACGGTAGCAGCAACCCAAGTGTCCACCGATGGGCGAATAGATAAACAGAATGTGGTAGATACATACAATGAAATATTATTTAGCCTTCAAGTGGAAGGAAGTTAAATTCTGACACATGCTACACCATGGATGAACCATGAGGACGTTATTATGGTAAGCGAAATAAGCCAGTCTCGAAAAGTCCAATGTTGTACGATTCCACTGACACGAGGTTCCAAGAGTAGGAAAGATCTTAGAGCCAGAAAGTAGAACGGTGGTTGCCAGGGGCTGGGGGGAGGGGAGAACGGAGAGTTGTTTAATGGGTACAGAGTTTCAGTTTTGCAAAACGCAAGGAGTTCTGGAGAATGTTTGCACAACGATGCGAATGTACTTAACACGACTGAACGGCACGCGCTTGAAGATGGTTAGGATGGCAAATTTCATGTTACGTATTTTTGAAACCACAATTAAAAGTCAAAACAAAACAAAACAAAACAAAACAAAACAAAACAAAACAAAACAAAAGAGCTAACTCAGCCTTAGGGTATCTGTGTGCTGCGTGTGTGTCCGAAGAAGAGAAAGGAAGCAAGACGGAGGAGGCAGAGGGCCAGAGCCGCCACAAAAGAACATGAAAACCCGCTCATCTGACTGTGAGGGACTCTAATTATGGGGACCCAGGTCAGTGGTGAGCCGGGAGAAAAGTGTAAGGAGAAATGTAATCAGACAGCCATGACCCATACCGCGCGCACTAATATAATTAACAAGGGTCTACCCCAGGGCTCACAGGGAGGGCTGCAGCATGGTAATTGAATTGTGCGAGGAGGCTATGGAAATATTTCATGTCTGCCAATGCTATGGCCATCAACTGAAAAGCATATCTTATTTTGGAAATTGCAAATGCCCTTTCCGGTCTGTGTGATGTCAGTTCATGTATTAGGTTTTCTTTTCTTTGCCTTTTTTTTTTTTTAACTGTGTCTACCTGAGTAGGAGGAGATTATTTTTTGGTGTGGGCGCTGATTTGAACATTTGAGATGAGAGGAACCCAGCACAGACTGCCAACTGCGTCCTCCTGGTGAGCCGTGTGGGCATAGCTTTTCTTCTCTTCTCAGGGATGAGACTGGGCACCATGGGCTCAAAACGCAGTCAGTTTAGATTAGAATTTCCTGAGTCTGAAGGCTGGCTTCTCTGGACCGCCTTTTCCCTACGTACTAGGGAGTTTGCTGTTACTGCACACCTAAGTCACGGCCTCCAATAAAAACACTGACAGTTGGATCTTCCTTTGTCTGGCCCTGGTGAGCATGTCACATGACGGGAAAGGAGTGTTATGGATTGACACTCTGCCCCACCAAATCTAACACCTGTGGCAGCTTGTGTGGTTATTCCCTCCAGGCACCTGTGCCCGTATATGCCACGTGGGACTTGCTGGCAGTTCCCCAACACCCCAAGCACCATCGTGCTTAAAGTGTTACCTCTCTCTACACCTTCAGGTCCCCATCTTCATGCCCACTGTGGTGCCCTAAGCACTTTAAAGGATCAGTGATTAAGACACTCCATTGTGTTGTAGCTGATTTCTCACACGCCTGTCCCTGGAGTGTGTGTGGTAGGTGCTTGATGGTAGGGACCTTGTCTCTCACTCTGTAGTCTCTGGTGCCAGCATGGAGCCTGGCGCATAGTGGGAAGTGCATGCCCATCTGCTGAACTTGAGCTGAGGGAGAATGGGAGCCTGACACAGCACCTCTCTCCTCCCAAGCATCATGGTCTATTTAAACCACAGGTGGGCGTGGTTTCCCTCTGTGCTTCTTTATCCTTCTCTTGTTTTTCTTTTTCTCTTAATTCAGACAAGTAGTCTTTACATATTAGTTTAAAAGCACACATGGTTGCTTCTCTCTAATTTTGTGTGTAATCATAAATGTATAATCCCACAGGCCAGCGGAGAAAGATCAGGTCCCCGGGAGGACCTGGGACCCGAGGAGGGGACAGCCTCCTACTCCCTGGTCTGCTCTGCAGGAAGCTGCACCCTGGTGAAGGGACGTCACCATGGTCCCTCTGAAAGGACAGGCTCCAGGAGCCCAGTTCCTGGTTTTGGGCTGAGCCCAGAGACTGATGATTTTCCATGCTGGTCCACAGAAGTCTGGGATTGGGGGCCCTCCTCAGGTTATGGGTTGGGGAACACATTGACCCTCACCCCATGTTGTTGACTCTGTCCCCCTCTGCCCACTTGGATCGGCTCAGCCCTGAACAAGAACTGGCTCATGTTAACTAACAAGGAGCATTGCTGTGTTTTCTACACCCCACTTAGCTTTTCTTCGCTTCCTGAGTTCCTAAAGTACTTGCCTTGCTGGCCTTTTGGCCCCGAGGGGCAGGCCGACAAGCCTCTCCCTCTCCCACCCTTAGAGCTGAACAGGTCAGCAGAGTGAAGGCCTCCCTGGGAGCCTGGCCACGTGATGAAATCAGCAAGAGGCAGCTCTTACTGGGCTGAGGCATTCCACCTGACTGGACCTTGGAATGACTTGGCAGCTTTCAAAAGTACCGACACCCTGGTCCTACCTGTATATTCTGATTTAGTTGGTCTAGGTGCGGCCTGGCCTTTGGGATTTTTAAGTTCTCTAAGTCTTTCTAACGCGTAGCCAAGGTTGAGAGCCATTGGCCTGAGGATGTTCATAGTTTCACGGTGTCAGAGTTCTGAACTGGGGGTTTTCGGGTTTCTTCCTCAGCTATGAATGCACAGCTCCTGCACCCCAGTTTGCTTGGCTTCCTTAGTCAAAAGCTCCAGCAAGGGGAAGAGACAAGTGGTAAACTCAGGCACCCAAATCTGATGCTAAACAATTAACTCTGGTGTTCTGTAAATGCCTCTAAATGAATCCTTGTGGAGTGGGACAAATAAATGTTCTGAAACTTCCAGAAGTAAGAGTAGCATCGTATCCTTGCAGTGAAATCATGAAGCCATGCTTTAGACAGCCTGTACCCAATCAGCGCTCACCAATCACCAAATTCCGGAGGGTCAGGGGAAATCGGGGATCTTACCAAGATGGCACTTACTTCTGGGGACCTTGCTGGGGTAAATCTTCTGGCATGGTTTATATTCATCCGGAGGAGGAAAGTCTTCTACAGAATGGAACGTGAATTTAGACTCGAAGTCATCTGCACACACGGGGAATGGCAAAGTTACTCTGGCTGCTGTGATGACCCAAGTTTTAATAACTTCCAGGAGTGCACAGGTTTGCACACCCGGTACAAGCGTTTGAATGGCGGGGCTATTCCCCCCATGGCATCCATCCATCTCTCAATTTTTATTGTTTAGCCGAGACAAGGGGAATTAAGAAAAGTGAAATCAACAGACTCTTCCCATCACCCACCCCAACTTACTTTAACCAACAGGGAGAAGTGCCCAGCGTCCAGAGTCAGGTGGGAAACCTGGCAGCAACCACAAGGGGCCAGCAAAGTCCCCATGGCCTAAGCCTCTCCTGAGCTCCTGGGGACATCTTTGGTGGGGGAGGGGTGGGCAGAACAGGAGTCCTCAGCCAGGTTGGTGGGAAGGTGCATGGTTTGTGTCCAGTTGGGAACCTGGGCTCCCCAAAGCCCATGGGTTCTGTCTTGAGCTCTTGATGGAGAGGGGGCTTCTGGCCCTTTCATGGGTTGAGTCCCTGCTTTGTGATCTAGGCTTTGCGTCTGATAGTAGCCCAACCCACAAAGGGACCCAAAGACCTGGGGTCACGTCTGACCCCAGGTGACTTTCCTTCCTGCTCCATATTTTTGCCTTAATTGTCCCTCTGCCTGCTGGGCCTTCGTCCATCCACTCACCTTGTCCAAATCACTCTATTCTTTTAGCCTTACCCATGGATTTCCCCACTGAGGTACACACACACATACACACACACACAATTTAAACGCTGTTTTTCTTCCCTCTTTCTAAACTCAATCAGAAGGTTGGAGAGTGGGTTCTGGAACCCCCAAGAAAGTCTCAAGAAAAACCCTATATTTAACACAATTTGTAGGTTGTTCTGTGTTACAGTGAGCCCCCCGTTGCTGCGAAGCATGCACCCTAAAATGATAGCACCATGGGCTGGCAAACTGTCTTCAGGGGCCTGGGAAACCACTGCCTCACTGGCAGCCAGCATGGCAGACGGTGGTCTCACTCACCGATTATATGTAGACTTCCGTTCCGCAGCTGACTTCCGGGCTGCTGTGTTGGGGTCCAGGCTGGGGCCTGCTGGCTCCTGCTTGAAAGCTCCGTGGTGGGTGATCTCGCAGGGGGTGCCGGGGGTGGGTTTAGCTTTCCCCCACTGGTCCCTTACAGAGAGCATGACAGTGTATTCAGTTACAGGAATCGGGATGGTGAAAGGTAAGATATTGAGATCTTGGGTGTCACAGGATATGGTGAGTAAAAGGGCAGCCTCTGGAGCCAACCTACTTGGGATTGAATCCTGATTCTCCCATTGGGACAATAACTCAACCTCTTTGTGCCTCAGTTTCCTCATCTGTCAAATGGGAATCATAACAGGCCGGCCAAGTGGTGCGATGGTTAAGAACTGGCTTGGGACCCCAGAGGGCCCCTGTTTGGATCCCACATATGAGGGCCAGTGACACTGCCCTCTACAGCTAAGATGCTGAACAACAGCTCAACCTGGAGCTGGGATGCCGTGAGTCGCGAGCAACGGCGTAGGCTGCAGCCCCTTTGGCAGTGGGTTGCCATGGGCTACCGTATGTAGCCAGCAGCCGCAGTGAGCAGCTGTCCAGAAGCCGGTGACTGATCTGCCTCGCCCGGGAAGAG
>NW_017731397.1:3942603-3943860 GCF_001890085.2 Hipposideros armiger | reverse complement strand
CTGTTCCCATCCCCCCAATTCCCCAATAAAAATCTTAAAAAAAAAAAGAAAGGGAATCATAATAGTATACACTTCTCCCAGGGTTGTTGAGAGGGTCAAACGAGTTGATTTAAGTCAAGTGGCATGTAGTAAAGGCTCAATAAATGTTAGCTGCAGCGGAAACACTAATGATGATGACAACCCTTGTCGTCAGATGGCACCGCCCACAGAAGGGGAACCACTGCAGAGTCCTGTGAAAGCGGATGATTATCTGTAGGTGAGGGAGGCCTGATGCACAAGCTGTAGGGGGCCTGCTGTTGCCCCGTTTCTGCTCACACTGGTTCCCCTACATTACAGACCCTCGTTTTTCCTTCCAGTCAATCTAAATCCACCCTGCCTACCAGGGCCCAACTAGACTCAGATCTCTCTGAATCTAAAGCATTGTTGTTGCTGTTAGTTTTGTTTGTTTGTTTGTTTACCACACAATGAACATTTCAGAATCACAAGGGTCAGAAGGGGCTTGCCAGCACTAACACTGGCCCTATGGTAACTAATCAGCAAAGAAGGGGGTGACTAAAACCTTGTCTCTTGTAACTAAGAGCCATAAAATTATTTTTGCCCTTTGTACCAGGAATTCCCTTTGAGGGGAAAAATAAATAAATAAATAAATAAATAAATAAATATATATATATATATATATATATCCAAAATGTAGGCTACAATTGCTATAAAAATATTTCCTGCAACGTTATTGATAATAACAAAAAATCGAATCAACTTCAATCTCTAAACATTAGAAATATGGTATATACACTGATCATCATATTAATATGCTTATAAATAAATTTTCAAGATTTGACAAAATTGCTTTTAGAATAACATTAAATAAAAACAGAATAGAAAATAGCATATACAAAATAGTATTAACCATGTAAATATATACTAGATATATTCAGGAAAAAAAGAAAGAAAACACTTCCAAATATGACAGTTTTTATTTATGGGTGATGTTATTATGGGTGATTTCAATTTCTTTCTATTTGCTCCCCAGTGAGCTTGTATTATTGGGTTGTCGGCAAAGTCATGACGTATTTTTCTGTGTTTTTCGTTGCAAAAATGCGTCATGATGTTTCCGACACCCCAATATTTTAACGCAAAGAAATACCTTTAAGAAACACTCTGCATCAAAAGATTTTCTGAAAGACCAAGGAATATGTGTTTAAGTGTGGGATGTGTGTTGGGATGTGTGTATGGATCTGGGTGTTTATGAGTGTGTGC
>NW_017731397.1:3941052-3942274 GCF_001890085.2 Hipposideros armiger | reverse complement strand
TGTGTGTGTGTGTGTGTGTGTGTGTGTGTGTGTATGTCTGGATGTGTAGATGTGCTTTCCGTTCAGGACTCCAAAAGTGAATGAAACTGCCTCACCACACAGAAATCGTGGTCACAGTGCACGTATACTCAATCCAAATCATCGCTGCTGGACAGGTGAAGGAATTATTTTTAATATCTGGCTGAAAAGACACACCCTCAGCTTTCTTGGGTCAGCTGGAGAATCTGCTCAAAATAAGGCAGCATGATAATCCAATCTACTGAGGGCCAGTGAGGACTCTGGCTGGGAGCCAGACTGTAACAACCCAGCCAAAAATTGAACAGGAAAGCCGATTTTCAAATAAACGGCACCCACAGGGGGCCGATTTGGAGTCTGAACAATGATGGTATGAATAAATCACCTTCCCCTAGATCTCACGTTTGCCAAGCCCTGTTTCAACAACTGCGTGAGGGGGAGCTACTGCTATTCCCATTTTACAGATGAGGGGATGGAAGCACAGAGAGGCTAAGTGACTGCCCAGGGCCACACAGCTAGTAACGGCTTGTGGCCTGCAAGATTGAACAAGTCTTCCATTCTCCCTCACTCTGTTTCCTGTCTCTAATATAAATACCTCCAACATAAAGTTCCAGGCGACAAGTTTTTATTGTGCTCACAGTGGCACTTAGTAGGTATGTTAAGACATCCCAAGGTGTTCCCAAGTGGCTCAGAGGGGCAGTTCTCTGGCTGTGGCACTAGCACCGCCACATTGCTGGCAGCGGTCAAGGTGACCCTCTGACCCGGCCACCCTGGGCCAGGCCCATGGTGCTTACCTGGGCCTCTGCCGGGCCGCTTCTTCTGCAGAAACATCTGAGACCCCGGCGGGGCGGGCGGTGCTGGCAAGGCCTGCACGCTGGGCTTCTGTGGCTGCGCCTGGAAGCTGGGAGACTTAGGGGGCAATGGGGGTGGTGCTTCACCGCTGTTGTTAGCGCCTAGCAAAGGGGGCGCAGGCACTGAGGACCTCGGGGTACATGAGGCGTAAATGGGGAGTGGTGGTGGTGGTGGCGGGGGCGGCGGGGCGAAAGGCTCCCGAGCATCTTGGGTGGGGCTGGCAGCATCTGCGCTGAGCCCGGGGTACCCACAAGGCGGAAGGAGAGGGAGCGGGGGTGGGACGGGTGGTAGGTGCAAGGGGGCTAGCTGAGGCTTCACTGCCTTATCGCTGAAAACAGAAGTCGGGGGAAGTGGG
>NW_017731397.1:3928408-3940972 GCF_001890085.2 Hipposideros armiger | reverse complement strand
AGGTGGGGGCGGAGTGGGAGGAGGTGGGGCTGGCACGCTGGGGCGAGGAGGGATCGTCCTGGCAGCGCCATGTGCCTCGGAGGCATTGCCTAGCCTGGGAGACGCTGGGGGGTTCAGCGGCCCGCTGATCGCTTTGGTGGGAAGCCGGGGAGAAGGCGCGCGGGAGCCAGGGGCCTGCCCTGTCTTGCCACCTGGAAGTGAATGAGACAAGTTCTCAGTTAGCTCAGCGACACAGGAAAGAGAAACCTCAAGTGTGTGAGCGGCAGTGACCAACGTTCTCCAGCGTGATGTTGGTGAATTAACTGGATGATGGGTGTTCTGTCCTTGAATGTGGACTGAGAGGCGTCAGGCGCAGCAGCTGTCATACAAGAGGGCCAGCTGGACCAGCCCCGAGGTCCTTGCCAGCATTCCCCAGCTGACTTCCTTCGAGGTCCACCAGCCTTCCTAGTGCATTCCACCTGCACCCTCACCTGCCAAGTGCCTCCCAGCCTCCCAGCCCAGGGCACAGGGCTGCTCCTACCTCCTTTGCTCTTCACCATCTTAAGGCCGCCTTCCCACTCATTCACTCACCCACTGGGTCCATCAGCCCTTAGGTCCTAGTTTGGATCCTCAGGTGTCAACCAGAATCTCCTAGCTAGGGAGGTGTCCCTCACTTGTCCCTGTGAACACAGACTTTGTTTCTGCATTGAGAGCAGAATCATGATTCCCTGAATATATAAGGCAACTCCGAAGTCAGTGGAAACACGCCCGGCCTTGGAGATCCAGGTCCAATAACCTTGAACCGCCCAGTCCTTTGACCTCTGGAAGTTCAAAGCTCCCTTTCCGAAAGCCGTATGCCCACTTCTAAGGGACTTGCTGTCTTCTGGTCTCCTGGCTCCCTCAGCCTGTAGATCCTCCATGACATTGACCCCAACTGGAAAGCCAATGCTTTTTGAATTCAACAACAACAACAAATTGCTCACGGTAAGCATGCGTGTTTAGTGGACTTCACAGAAGACTGGTGTGGGGGGTGCTCCCTGGGAGTGGCCTTGTCACTCTTGGCGTACCCTGTTGCCATGCTGCTAGTTCTTACCCGTTTTCCCCTCCTCTGTCTCTCCAAGGAGAAAAACGTTTCTCTCCCTGTTTCCTGTATAGAAGTTCTGTAACCACTGCTGACATAGGTCCTTGCAGTATCGCTGTCTACCTAGGAGGCATTTAAAAATATTTCTTCCTAATATATACAGTGTTCTCCCTAAAAGGAATTCTGGGGAATGCATTTTTCCCGATTTCAGCACCCCTATATTTTATAATCCCCATGGAAACATGCGGAAAACACTTGAAAACATGGCTGCTTCTCATACTTGTAAATTTCTGTGTTGCAGAACAGAAAACATCTTTCACATCAGATTTTGACCCCAGCATCTGCTGGTGGTTCTGAGCTTTGCAGTCAGTGAGTCTCCAGTGTGTTTTGCCAACTAGGTGCTAAGTCATACCCCAAGGTACTTGATGCCAAAGCAAGGTGTGGTGGAGGTGACTCTGGGGTGGAAGCGGGCAGGGCTGCGGTATCTGGCTTTCCAAATGGAAGTCCCTCCGCTGGCTATGATGTGACAGTCACCTGGACAGCACTGCTCATTACAGGCCTCAGTTAAGGAATGGCTCCCCTGAAGGCAGGGCAGTCATGTCATTATGCCTCTGCTGAGGGTGTTCTTTGAGGTGGTTCTGGAAGGAATAATGCCTTTGCACTGGTGGGCCCACCCTGACTGACTTGATCCGCGTGGGGTGGGGGTGGGGGAGCAGGGGGCGGGGAGAGGTCTAACATAGGCACTGCCAGAACAGTGTGACTGACCATGACCAGGGGCAGACGGTCCCCACTTGGCCTTTCCAAGGACAGGACCTGCAAGTCCAGGGTTAGACATTTTCTGGGAGGTCTGGGGAAGGCGGCAGGCTCAGAGATTCCTGCCTCCAACTTCTCAAACCTGTTTCCATGGTAAACAGAGATGAAGATGGAGAGCCCAGGCAGCTCCCTAAACAAGGCAAGGCCTCCCTCTGCACCCAGTTGCTGGATGAAATTCAAGGGATTAACAAAGGTGAGGAACAAGGGCCGGCTGAGTGGCTCAGTTGGTTAAGAGCTCGCTCAAGAGTTTGAGCTCTGAGCAACAGTGGTTCGAGTCAGCCCGGGCTGCTCGAGCTGAGCAGCCGCGGAGCTGCCAACAGGTGGTGGGATGGCTCAGCTAAAAAAAAAAAAAAACAAAACAAAAACAAAAAAAAAACACAAAGGTGAGGAACAGAACCAGAATCTGAATAACCAACCCAGATTTTTCAGTGACTGGGGACACCATGTATCCAAGATTCAAAAACCTTGAAAGTGAGTCAGTGAAAAGTACAGGAGCCTCTGTTTTTGAAGCAGCCAACCAGATGAGAAACGGCCAGCCCGTTTCTATCATCACAGCAAGCAGCAGAAGCAAGGGTGGCACGAATGCTCTTTCAGCTTAAGTTCATGCCCACTCTGGGGTCAAGCAGAGAGCTGGCGGCATGTATTTAAGGTGAGACCGACAGGAGAGGGTGGAGCGGACGGCCTGAGTGCAGGCCCCAGGCCAGCAAAGAGAGCTCCACCGTGAGTGACAAGGAAGAAAGGGAGGGGCTCTCCTTGAAAACATAAATGCTAACCCTAGAAATCCAAACAGAAACACAGAAGGAGGCTGTGAAGCGGGTCGAGAAAGGCATCCAGGAAGCTTCGCCAATAGGAAAGGAACCAGCTTCTAGGGCCTGGGTGTTATCAAAGACGAAATAAGCCTTCTTTCAATCTGTCTGTGTTTCCAAAAGACCTCAGCTTGCATGGGAGTCTCAATACACATTCTGTACAACCCGGTGGTATTTACTCATTGTATCTTATTTTAGCGACCCCTCCTCCCTCAGATCCACATTATGATGTTTGAAGACCCCGGGGTGCTTTTGCCTTTGTGGACCTCATCCTCCTTAAACAAATATTTAAAATTACATTTTATGACTGCATTGGTATAAAGAGAAATATAATCTTCGACCCTAAAACTTCATGTTTTTTGTTTTGTTTTTTTCCAATTTTAAAAGGAAATTCAAACGTTTTCATGGGCCCCTAAAAGTACTGTGAGCACGAGGCACTGTGCTTTCAGGGCTGAATGGCTCTAAGCAACCATATTACCCACTCACATATTCCATTCGACAAATATTTGCTAAGCATCTACATGTTTCAGGCATTTTTAAGGCGGTGAACAAAACACAGTTCCTACCTTCATGGAGTTTACATTTAGAGGGAGAAGACAGAAAATAAACCAGTAAATATATAACATGTCCGATGGTGATAAGTAATACAAGAAAAATAAAGCAAGGCAGAGGGGATATGGAGTGAGAGGGCAGGACTCATATTTAAATGGGTGATGAGTAAAGCTTCACTGATACATTGATCTGCTGCTACTTGAGCAGACACCTGCAGGAAGGGAGATAGTGAGCTATGTGGACACCTGAGGAAGAGTGTTTCAGGCCAAAGGAGCAGTCAGTGCAAGGGCCCTGTGGCCACAACATGCCTGGTTTGTGCTAGAACAACAAGGAAGGCAGTGAGGCTGTTGTGCAGGGCGTGAGCCAGCAAGAGAGGTAGGTACAAAGGTCAGAGAGAGACAGCAAAGGCCAAGGAACTTTTCTCTGAATGACAAGGGGGGTGATGGGAGAGTTCTGACACAGGGGTGCCATGGCTGTCTTACTCTGACATGGCACCCAGGCCATGCATCTACCTACTGGTTCTGTCCTTGAGTTTCCACCCTGTATTAGGCATCCTTAGTCACTTCATGATGGTTTTCAATCTCCTCTCAGGAGATCAATTCTTGTCTTCACACACACAGTGGCTCAAACATCTGATATTTGAGTCCTGTTAGGGACAAGCGGGAATACTGCTGGTTTCTTTTGACTGGTCCCTGTTATGACCTGACTTGGGGTTATTTCTTCTATCTCTATTTCTGCGAAGAGAAACTAGGAGAAGTTTCACATCCCAAATGATGTTTCTTTGAGAGGCAACTCAGGAAGTTTGAAAAAGAAGAGGGTATTGAAGAAGCCAGCTGTCTTTCTGCAGGATGACCTCAGCACTTTCTTGTCTGACAAACTCTCAGCAAAAAGGAGGAAATGAAATGGCCTCTGAGAAGGTCCCAGTTGGACCTCAAAGCATCCTAGAGCCCTTATCTCTCCTGGATTTCATCAGTAGGTGATGCCAGCAAAGGTATCCCATGATGTCTAACAGCCACAGAGCCCATTGAGAAAGTTAGCAAAGTCACATGGTAGAGGATTCTATGCCAGGAATGTCTGGGGCTTGATATTCCCTAGAGTAATGAAATTCATAGAGCTATTCAGCTTGCTGGCTCAAGGGCACAGTAATGGGAAAAACACCTCTTTTTTTTTTTTTGCACACAATAAATATATATATTTGCTCAATTTTCATGCAATGTTTTCAAAACATCCGATACTAAAACACAAATGACTATGGTAGACAGGTTGCAGATTGGCCTTGATTACCCATTCATTCCTGATTCCATAATCTCTGAAATGTGATTTTGCAGCTCCTCCCACCAAGAGGTGAAGTCTGTTTCCCCACCCTTGTCTCTGTTGGCCTTGTGACTTGCTTTGGAATAGGGGATACAGTAGGAAGTAGTAAAGTGCCAATTCCAGGACTAAGCCTCAAAGGACTTTATACAGTTTTGTCTTCTCTGTTGGAACCCTGCCACCATTATGAAAACAAACCCTGAACAGTCTGCTTGATATTGAGAAACCATATGGATCTGCAGACCAGTTGTCCCAGCTGAGCCACCAAAGATGTAAGAAATATAAGATTAGCAAAGCAACCTCCCCAACCTGTAGATACTAGAGGAAGCCCAGTGGAGACCACCCTAAATTGCCAATGCACAGAACTGTAAGCTAAATAAATGGTTGTTAGAAGGCCCTAACTTTGGGGGTATTTTGTTACACAGCGATACCTAAGTGACACAATGACTGAGGGCCATTATGACTCATACAGTATCAGTGAGGCCACAGTGATGTCACTAAGATCTTCTAATGTGATTGACACCTTCTGTCCGTACTTTGCCATCTGGGCCACAATCACCGTCGCTAAATACTACACACTACGGCAAATCATTCTCCAGTGATCACAATGGGATGACTTAAACAGGATGACGATTTAAAAGATCCCTTGAGAACAATTTTGTGCTTTGGAAACTTCCAGTGCTCAGGCTCCCAAGTACATGATCTGCTACATGGCCGTGCACTGAAAACACATCGCTTACTGGCAGGTGAGCATTTCCCAGTTGGTTCTACAAGTTAAGGACATAACGATCACAAGACAGCCAGTCTGAATTCTTCCTTACCTGCTGCATCCCTCTGGCCTGCTGGTCGCAACACGGGAAAGCCACCAGCAAACAGATCTCCCAGGGCGGGGGGTGTGCTTCCGCCTCGAGAGTTTGCAGAGCCTCCCCCTTCTTTGTTGGCTCCTTTGGAACCTTTAGAGAGAAGAGGCAAGTACTTGAGGATTTGTGAGCAGAACTGAGCAGCCAAGTCTCACCCGGGTCACGGTCTAACACTGCCAATGGAAGCCTGGCTATTATATTCTCCCACCTGCAATGCGACCCTTCTGGTTGGCGTCTTTCTCAAACGCCCTATTCCTTGATATCCTGCAGACTCATGAGCCCGAGCCTGTCTGCTGCCCTCTCTGGGCCTACCAAAGATAGACCATCCATGGCTGACCGCCCTGAGAAGTGACCAAAACAAAGGGACCTACACACCACCATATAGTAGATGCCAATGGAGGAACTGACAGCATCTTTGAAATTACAAATCCCAAACATTGTGGGTGTAGAGCTGGTCCTATTTGCAACTTGACTGTGGCTGTGGGATGACCAGCCAGAGAAAACCACAGATTTAATTCAGTCAGCAATTTTAGCTTCTTGTCCACAGAGCCAGGCCCAGAATTGCAGGCAGGAAGTGGAGATCGGCCATGGTTTGTGCCTCTGCATTTTCCTTGCCCGTCTCCCCAGCTCTCGCTCTCCGAGTCCCGCACGCTGCCTTGCACCTTTTCTTCTAAGGAAGAGAAAGCTCATGAGTCCGGGAGGACAGGTGCCGCTAACTCCAGCCTCCCAGAAGTGTGTGATTACCAACTACATAAAATGAGAAGACATTCAGCTTAGACAGGAACTCCTGGCAAGAAATCGTCACAGTCTGAAACTAACGTGCACAGAGAAATTAAGGCAGAGTGCCCACTGGTGGATGGATGTGGCCAGATTATTCTGAGTGTTAATAGTACACGCTACCTACTCACTGCAATGATTAGGAAGTGTTTCAATAGAATGGACTTATCGGTTAATTGGGCTTAACCAATTAGATACTGAGTCTAACCAGAAATTAATTTTTATTGTAATTGCTGAAAATAGTTCTTAAAATAATTTGTCTATCTTTGTGTATTAACATATAATAATTACAGGTACTAGATACAATTATATTTTTAGGACTATTTTTGAGAATTACCATTATACTCACCATTGAAAAATATATGAAGATATAATAATACCTTATATNGAATTGATGTGTGAGTTTGCAAGCTGCTGAGAAATTCCTGGAAGTTACTGGAATGGAAACGGGAAAACTAGTGTGCCAAAGAGACAAACTCGGACACGGAAACGAGCCTCACATTGTGCTCCGGAGAGCCCAGGGCACAGGGAAATTTCCGATCTCTGTCTCCCCACCCCCCACTCGCAGCATCCTCCCGAGGGCAGCCTTTCCTGGCACAGGAACAGGAGGCTCCTTGAGCAAATTCTACTCAGGTGAGTGGACCTGACAACAAGCAATGGGTGAATGGGAAGCAGGAGGGTTTGGTGTGGTCCCGGAGAGAACAAGTGTGGAAACCAGAAATACTGCGCTCTCACCCAGGGTGCAGGAGAGTGGGTAGGGGGCTGCCGCTACCAGCTGCACACTTGTCTGTGTCAGGCACTGGGCTGGTGTTTTTAAAGCATCACTTGAGTTCATTCCCTTAGCACCCCACGGTGTATTATTATTTCCATTGCTCAGGTGAGGAAACCAGGTCTAAAAGGATTTGCCCAGGTTCCAGTAGCCACTAAGCTTGGAGCCAGGTGCATCTGACACCAAGGCTGCGGCCTTCCCTTCCTAGCTCGGGTGTCCTCCCACCACACGGGGGCATTACACGTGTGCCCAGTGGGCACAGTGTGATCTGCCCCCTCTGGAATCACCATTACTTCTGGTGGTGAGTCTCCACTTGCCCCATCTCAACCTTAGCTTTCCTCAGTGATTCTCAAGGGAGGCAAGAAGGGTGGCAAACTCCCCTGGGTAGGTCCAAATGGCCTTTGAAGATGCAAGCAATGACACGTCACATTTCCAACGAGTCTCCCTTAGCAACTGGCTTCTTTTTAAAAAAAAAAAAAGAAAGAAAGAAGGAGAATGCATTTTGGATACAACAATGCATTTTGGTGCACATTTCCTAGCAATAGCTGTGAATTAATGGCAAAAAAGTAAATGATCTACCAGCCCTCAGTTGTGTTTGCAGGTGGGCCCTTCAGCTAAACGGATGAGTTTTGCTCGGTCATTTTGCCCAGTGTGCTGAGCCTTCAGGGATGGCTTCACTCTCTCCTTGTCATTGTTCTCACCCCCAGTGCGGTTGTCCTTTTTTCCCTTCCAGGCAAACCAATAATAGTTTCCAGAAAATGAAACCATCTGCAACACCAAAAGGGTAAAAGTCTATATTCCACAGTTGTGAGGTTTAAAGAAATCCTTGAGTGCCTGTGGTCTGACCTCTTGAAAATTACTGTTCACCTGCTCATGAACCCACAAGGTTTTTTTGTTTGTTTTTTTAAATCCCTAGTATACTGTACAATGTCAGACGGGTAGTAGACTTGTTGGGGTTATGGCTTTGTGAAGTGTGTAAATGTCTAATCATGATGTTGTTTTGTACAACTGAAACTAATAAAAAATTAAAAATAAATAAATAAAAAGATAATGTAAGACAATAAAAACCACAAAAAAGCCATAGCATACTTTCCAAGCTATCTCCACACCCAAAGGTTTTGCTTCAGAGTTGGTTTTGAAGTTCCTTTTCCTTCCCCACCCTCCAGAACCTTTCAGCATTCAGTCAGAGAGGAAGGAACGGTGAGGGTGAAAATTCTTCCATATCTGGGTGACCTTGGTGTTTAGCAGAGTTGCCATGGGAAAGTTTTGCCTTAGTCATTCCCACCACTGTTCTCTGTGCTTTGTCTGAGAAGAAAACACCAGATAGTGCCAGGTGTCCTTGTACCGGGCAGAGAACAGTAAATGCAACAGTTTTACAAACCACGGTGTGTTATCTGGTGTGTGTTCGCACTTGGTCTCAAGGTTGATTTAAGTAAAACATAGCAGGGAGATTGTGATGGCCAGCCTCATAGCTTCCCTGACCTTCTCGTTCAAAGTCACTTGCATCAGTCCTCAGTCTTAGGAGAAAACCCAAGACATCNACAAACCCATTTTCTGTTAAGAGCCAGTGACCTCACAATAATAATAAATGTAAATAATAACAAAAAGCAAATTAGAATATCTGAGCTGATCATGACCTCACTTTACTGGTTTTTAAAGACAGAACTATCAAGTGTTTTATTTCTCAAAATTTTAAAGAAGGAAACTTAAATTTATTTATTAAGTATGACCGATATTTAAGGAATGAAAAAAATATAATTTTTTAAGGATAGATAAGGGAGATATGTAACAGGGGAAGGGACGTGGAAGAAGGAACAAAGGAGGAAGGAAACATATGTATCACCACCGCTGTACATACGAATGAAGGTGGGGAGTGTGTGTTCTGGGTTCACAGGGGGGAAAGACAGATAAGTAAAACCTGTGAAGGAGGTGGCTGTATCTATCTATATCTATATCTATATCTATATCTATATTTATATCTATATCTATATCTATATAAGTACATACATATATATATATGAGAAACACACAAAAGAAACACACAAAAGAGGTAGGGTTGCCAGATAAAATACAGGATGTCCACTTAAATTTGAATTTCAGATAAACAACAAAATTTTTTAGTATACGCATGTCCATCTTTGCTCCCTACTTATACTAAAACACTTATTTTCATTGTTTAATTAATCTAGTTGTTTATTTGAAATTCAAATGTAACTGGGTGTCTTGTATTTTCATGGGCTAACACTGGCAACAGAGATGAAGCAATAAAGGGAAAATAGAGTGAGAAAAAGTGAAGGAGACAAATAAAAGGGAAGGAGTAAGATGATTTGTGAAAAAAATGAAATTGCACTTCTTGTAGTTTCTCTGGTACTGTTAAAGACCTAAAAAAATTTTTTTTTTTTAACTTTTGCAGATACATTTCTACACTAGGACCTCTTGAGACTTACCCTAGGATTACCCATCTACTCCAGCCATAACTGAACCCTATCATTCCAGCAAGAATAAAAAACAATGAGGTCCCAAAAAGAGACTCAACAGCTGCTGTGTGGCATGCGAGTAGAGCCATTTGCTCTGTGATGGCTGCAAGACTGTCCTATAATGGATGCTAAAACGGTCTAAGGTTGCAAGGAATAGACACAACTCTCCATGTAAGCTTCTAGAAATAGAAGTGATCTGTCCATTGATTCTGAAATGCATT
Source organism: Hipposideros armiger (assembly GCF_001890085.2). Classification (NCBI taxonomy): domain Eukaryota; kingdom Metazoa; phylum Chordata; class Mammalia; order Chiroptera; family Hipposideridae; genus Hipposideros; species Hipposideros armiger. The sequence continues at coordinate 3,931,326 of NW_017731397.1, read as the reverse complement.
ACTCCTGCAGCACACTCAGCACTTTGTCATTAGAAACAAAAGCCTTTAAACAAGGTCTTAGAGGCAGAAGGCCCCTTCTAATCGGAGATTCTGAACCGTAGACAAAAGAAGACAAAACAGAACAAATAAAAACAAAATAAAGCCAAAACAGGCACAAAATGTTGGGGGGAAAGTCTGTGCATATGCAGCAGAGGTGTAAAGATACAAGATGCAGAGTCTATCTGAGGATGGCTGACTCTAGAACTCAATTTGACCCAAGTGACCTTTGTTCAAGGTGTGGTGGATAGCTGAGGACAGAAGCTGGGACACCGCTGAGCTGGCGGAGCTGGTCAGTGGCTTCTGCACCAGCCTACTCAAAAAGGCATTGTGTATTCATTTACTAGGGCGGCCAGAACAAAGTGCCACAGCCTGAGTGACTCAAACAACAGAAACTCATCCTCTGCCAGTCCTAGAGGCTGGTAGTTCAAGATCAAGGTGTCAGCAGGGTTGGTTTCTTCTGAAGCTTCTCTCTTTGGCTTGTAGATGGCGGCCATCTTCTCCCTGTCTTCACGTGGTCGTCCCTCTGTGTGGGTCTTTGTCCTGATCTCTTCTTATACACCGGTCATATTGGATTAGAGCCCACCCTAATGATCTCATTTAAACTTACTTTCCTCTTTAAAGACCCTGTCAGTCACATTTGGAGGTCCTGGGAGTTAGGACTTCAACATACGAATTTGGGGGCAGGGGCACAATTTAGCCCATAACGTGTTGGGTCTGTGACTTGGTGCTGAGGCTGTGCAGCCATAACCCACCTCCCGTTACTGGGTACCTCCACCATTCACCTACAAGAACTTGGTGATTGTGAACAAGCAACCTAGCTTAGGTCAGTTCTGCCTCAGGGTCCTCTGCATGCCTCAGTGCGTCTGAGTTCTTCACATGTAAAACAGGACGCCCAATTTGACCCTGACCCATTTTAACAGTATGTCAAGGCCAAACAGATGTTAAACTTAATCCACCTGTTGCCATATAGTGTTATCCAGAGTATAACAAATAATACCAATCATTACTGGTAGACGATAATAATGCCACCTTCCATGTCGGAGCTTCCAATTCCATCCCACTGAGGACTAAAGAACACAGCCAGCTGAACATTCTTTTGAGGGCCTCAGCATAGTGTTCTATAAATACAGAGAAAATTCTGGGAGGAGTACATCTCTGGTGCAACCTTTCAAATTCTTTTTATGCTGATGTCACCGCCAGCAGGTGGCTCGGCTGTGTAACATGAGCTTTGGTGACACCAGTGAACCCCAGGGAGGGTACGCTCTCATTCATTGAACAGAAATTTCCTAAGCAGCTCCCAAGGCCACTCCAGGAAGGGAAGGCCGCACGATCTCCTTCCTCGGGGAGTTCACCAATGTGCAGTGAAGACAGGCAATAAACAAATCATCGAAAGTGTGAGGTGTTTAAACTTGGCAAGACGCTCCCCAGGCACGAATGTAGTGGAGAAATGTGAGCTTTCACTTTGCAATGAGTTCACATGAATTCTAAAGCCAGGAAAATGTTAGTAAGAGGGAAAAAAAGCATCCCTATGCAGAGTTAACATCACCAGCTAACACTTCTATAGTTCTCTTCCCTGCTAAGCAATTTCCATATATTAATTCATTCAGTTTTCACATCAGTGCAATGAAGCAGATAGTAATTTAATAGAGAATGAAACTGAGGCACAGAAAGTTTAAGTGATTTGCCCAAAGCCACACAATTGCCAGGACAGACACACAGGAAGTCTGGCTCAGGGGTCCTAACCACCATACAATGTTGCTTCTAAAAGAAGGGCCACTCCAGTCATGCAAAGGTCCCTGTGGAAATCAAAACATGAGAAGCACTATGGGAGAGACCATTCTGCCAGTCCTGCCCTCAGGCCTCCTCATCCTGGCTGTCCTGGAGTTTTAGGGACGTCCCAGGCATCTCTGCCATCACTGCAGCCCTGGAGGTGATGTGGTACAAGGGACAGGATACAAGCCACATTGTCCAAAGACCCTACCAGCTGTGTGACTCTGGGCAGGTACTTAACCTCTCTGGGCCTCAGTTTCTTGCTCTNTCAAGGAGCACTGAAACCAACTGATTCACTCCCACTGTCACTTGAGCTGATGTGGCAGGGGTCTCCATGGGCTATGAGAACCAGGGGACACCAGAGAGAACTTACGTAGGTTGGTGACAAATCAGGGGAGGGATGGGTTGCACTGGAAGACACAGAGAAGAGGCTCCTCTGCAGTTAGAAGGTCTGGACCACGTGACATTCGAGCTAGCTAACCATTTCTCAAAGTAAGGAATGCTTCTTGGCACCTGCCATAGGGGAAGTACCGTGTGTCTTCGCTTTTCAGCTTAACTATCACCACTGCGGAGGCCTTTTCTGACCCCCAGTCTAAATGAGGCCATCCAGTGTTGTCTCCTAAGGTACCATATTCCTTCTTCCTCTGTAACTTTCATCACAGGGTATATATTTTTATTTCTCCTTCCATCGTGGAAATATTTCCATCTGTGGTTATGAGTTTAAGGTTGACTATCCCACATTTCTCTCTACCAGGAAAAAAGATCTTGTTCATTTTGTTCACCAATATAGCTCCAGAGAGTAGAACAGGACCTGGCCCCAGATAGGCTCCCTAACTGTTTACTGGGTGCATGAAGGAGTGAGTGAATGAGTGAACTAGACCCAGATGTGGCCTTGCCCTCAAGAGCACACACATGTCACAGGGAGTTAGAACATACACGCAAAGAGTTAAGCCACTACAGCATGCAGCCTATGACTGAGCATGCATGCGAGTCTCACAGAGAGGAAGACCCCCAAGAGTTCAGAAACGGCCATATTTTTCAGGCTGAGCTGGTTGCAAGGGAGCTATGAGGTCTTAGATGGTCCTTGAAGTATAGATAAGGTTTATAAA
>NW_017731397.1:3919547-3924738 GCF_001890085.2 Hipposideros armiger | reverse complement strand
GGAAGGTTGAGAACCGCTGGTGCAGAGCCTCTTAGTGATAACACCACCTAGGAAAACAGTGAAGGCGAAACACGAAGGAAATACACGGCAAGCCTGTAGCTGGGTGGAGGGAGTAGTCCAGTTGCCCTCTGGCTTGGAACCACAGTAGATGTTGCTTCATGAGTGTGACAGGCACAGCAGGAAGGCAGGGGCAGGAAAGGGTATCAGAAGGAGAAGGAAGGGTGGGGGGAGGGGAGAGAGAGGAGCGATGCTTCTAAGAAGTCTGGGGCCTAAGGAGCTAAGTGCTAAGCTTTTGCCAGGGCCAGGAATGAGGCCCAAGGCTGAATGATGGGCTCTGAGAACAGTCTGATTAGTGCATTAAACGTGAGCCCGCAGCCGTCTTGGCAGGGGGCGGACTGAGAGCACTTAAAATGGAAACTGCACAGCGTAACCCTACCTGCTGAGGGAGGCTGATACCCTCAACTGTAAATAGCCAGTACCTGAAACTCCCTTGTCAGGTAACACAGACCCTCTTGTGGGCCAACCCTGCTGGTCCATCTCTTTCCTTCCAAGTGTGGGCCCCCTAGTCTCTTGTCACCTCTACCTGATGACTGCAGGGCAGCTGCAGAGGTGTCAGCACATGGCCTCCCTTTGCTGACTCTGAAATAGGTAAGAGTATGAACACTGCTCAAATATGAAAGGAGACAAAGGTAACAAAAATAACCAAGAGGGGGGAAATGCCAAAATTTCTAGAAAGTTGAAGATGTTTCTCATTACTGTACCTATTATAGGTAATAATGTACATGGATCTAGAGTTATGTCTTCTCACAGTCACTTTTCTAGGTCTTTTCAAGGTCTTTTGTATGGGGACGCCAACAGAAGCTTCTGGGCCTGGAGTTGGATTGGATCCTCGTGACACAATGACTCACAGCTTAGCTCAAGGACAGCATCGAAAGGGTCTCACCGCTAGGTCTGATGATATTCTTATCCATTCCAGAACCTACTTCCAAACCTCCCTGGGCCCATAGGCTACCAGACTTGGGCTGCTCAGCATATGTGCTCTATAACTCTGCGATTACCCTTAGACCTAGGTCAAGTATAAGTAAAATATAGGAAATTATTTCCATGCCATATTTTTTCAGAAAAAGTATACACTCTTCTTCTAATCCTCCTAGCATTGCCAAACTGAATCTATTGCTCTCACCTGATTCAGCAACAAATATTCATTGAGCATCTCCAATGGGTAGGGACAGAGCCGGGGGAAGCCAGACACTTCACATGCACGTTAGTTACTTACTGGGTAAGACTCAGAAATGTGCCAGCAGAGCAGAAACACCTGGAACTACACAGTCTATCTTTGGACCTTGCTGGCATGTATGCAACATGGATAGGTCACAGAATAAATAAGCTGAGTTTGCAGTCCCAGGCTTATGTGTCCAACTGGCTGCTGAGCCTCTCCACGTAAGTGTCCCACTAGCCCCTTAACCTCAACACATCCAAAACAAACTCATTACTGTCCCTATGTCACCCCCAAAGACAGACAGACAGACAGTCTCTCTCTCTCTCTCTCTCTCTCTCTCTCTCACACACATACACACACACACACACACACACACACACACACACCCCTGTTATTCCTCTTGTGATATGGATCTCAGCAATATCCTTCTAGTCAACCAGGCTCAAAACCAAGAACTCCCTATATTACACTCTTGGCATTCTACAATTTGTCAAATTTACCTACTAACAACCTTACTTCCAAAATGTATCTCTAATTCCTACCGCCCTTTCTAGTTCTACCATCACTTTTTGTGTTCGCTTCTCACCCATGCCTCTTAAACCACTTCTCCGTTCTTAGGTCAACCTCCAGGTGTGTAGGTGAAGGGGCGAAGTCTGAGAGGCATGAATTGAAATGGTCTCCTAGGGGCCCTCTTGCTTTCAGAATCTCCACTCTCCAGGTAAACTTTCCTGTTGTTTCCCCAATTTTCTCCTTTAGATCTAGGTGAGGCATCCACCAAATTAGGACAAAACTCACGGGCGTGGTGTGTAAGGTCTTCCAGAACCTGACCACAGCCCATGCTCCCACCGCCTACCCCACGCATTTTATATGCCACCCTCACTTGCCTAGCTTCCCATTCCCTCTATTGGTCATGCACTTGGTATCTCAAGGTCAATACTCATGCATTCCCACTACGTGATATGCCCTTCTCTTCCAACTCTGCCAATTAAAATCACAATCATCTTCCAAGGCCTAACTACAAAGCCTCTCTCAGAGAAGCCTAAATGAATTCAAGAGTCAGAATTAGTTCTATGCATTCCAACTCTTATTGTATAATAGCCATACATTTTAGAAGTTTAAGCCCAATCAGCAGACATCTGTGGGGGTATCCTGAGCCCTTGAGATCTAGAGGAGACTGGCTCGGAGGCCTATGTGATGCCCTTGGGAAGCTCAAAGCCTCCCAAAGATTTTTGCAGTTTCAGGGGAGCTTATGTCTCACGGGCATGTTTGCTTCCAAGCTTTTATTCCATATGTCCTGTCTCTGCTCTAATTCTTATGGTCTCAGAAACACAGCTTAAAGCCCTCTGTGACCCTTCCCCTTCTTCCGCCATCCACCATAATAAAAACCCCAACATTCACAGAAAACATTCATGAGCACAGTAGGCTTTATTGAAATGGGGGTGAAGAACACGGGCTTTCCACTGCAAGCTTCTCCACCGCCCTCTCATCGAGTCCTGGGCACCCCCAGCCCTCAGATGGCCGTGATCGTCACAACACAGGAGGATTTCATCTGGCACAGCATCCCCTTAGTCACCTACCCCAAACCAGTGTTCTGGCTCCTTTCTCTCATCTCTCTTCTTAACTGTCTTTTCCCTCTGCCCAACCTCTTACGGATGAAGCAAATTCTTCCCCTTGCTTTCTGTGGTGCAGTTAGCCATTCTTATTGTTGCCTCATCCTGTCTCCAAATCTCACGGCCCCTGACTCCTCTGTAGTTTATCAAGATATGTTCCCAAAGATGGGTCCCTCCTTCAGAAGAATTCTGGTGCCAGCTGCTGAGATCATGGGTCACATCTTGGCACGCATCTGTCTTTCCCCAAGTAAGCTCCTTGAGGCAGAAATTATGTCTCAATCAACCCTTCCAGTGCTCAGCACAATGGCCTATATGTAATAAACACTCCAAAAAAAATCACTAAAATAAAATTAGTTCTTCAATGTGAACAATGTGAATTAAAAATAAAAACAAGGACTTTTGTCATGAGAATCACAGAAGGGGCCTGCCGAAGCATTTGAAGTGTGACTCATACAACAGACTTTTATTCTTGACACTCCTGTATATTTTTAATAAAATGGGGCCACCTCAAAGCCTCCCTTAAAATTACAGCAGCATCTGTTTAACTGAATGCCAGCAATTCTAGAGGAGAGCAGAAATAAATTGAAGGTCATGACAGCTGCAATGAGTCAAAAATGAAATGTAGGCTTTCCTTGGTCTTACGAACGATCTTCATGGCTTTGTGACAATTATGACAGGGAAGACATTTTACATAAATGGAACAGACCTATCATCTGAGGAAGTGAATGGTAACAGAATAAAAGGGGGAGTGGCTATTTTTAGTTCACTCTCTCAACTGTATTTTTGTCACACACCTCCTAAAATTAGGCCTGCTGATTGAGGCTACATGTAATCAGAGTGGTGTAGGCTGATGCAACCACTGCTTCTGCAAACTGAGATAGGTCCCCATCCACTGTCTTTCCCTTGCACTAATGGACCTCTGCCTCCTTGGCATCTCAGTGACGTCAACCCTACACACATAGGAAGGGGCTACAGCCCTGCTCGGGGGAAGGCCATTTAAAGACCACCAGGCTACAGGCGACAGTAATGGCGGCCATTTCTCTCCCAGGCTGAAGGCTGTTCATATGACGAAGCATCCGCAAGTCACAAGACTCTTTAAAGAATATCAATACAGTCAACAAACATCAACCGCCTTTTATGTGTCAGCTACGACTCTGATCTCTAGGATGTTTAATTCCATTTTAAGAACCCAGAGTACTTACACTGGCAGAAAATATGACTACATGATATAAACGTAAGACGTTGTAAAAAATGAATACATAAACATTTTTTTTAGATCACATTTTAAAAATTCCACTCATCGTTGGTACTTATTCTGTTCATTTTGAGTAACAATGCCATTCAAGGAATGGTATTAACGATGGTGAGTCTTTAATAGAGCAGAGGATTTAAGTCTTATTGAAAACTCTGATGTCAATAATGGAGGAGGCTGTGTGTGTGTGGAGGCAGGAGGTAGAAGGGAACTCTGTACTTTCTGCTTAGTTTCACTGTGAACCTAAAACTGCTTTTAAAAATTGCAGTTTTTTAAAACACGGAACAGTGTTTATTTAAAAAAACAAGTAAAATACATACAGAGATACATTCCAGTATTTATATGGAAATCTTTAAAAATCATCATATTAAAGCACTGTAGTCACGGAAGTCATGGGATGGCATCTCGAGTAATGGTGGAAGCCCAGATAACACCAAAGGCCAACAGGGGTGCCCAGGAGTTGGAGGTGTGGAAAGTGTGTTTTATCATTGAATTAGTGGTTGCCTGTACACAGCATTTGAATTTGTTTTGTTAACAAATGTATTAGACATTTGATAAACCAACAGATCTGTAGAAGCAAGGTACTGTGGAAAGGGTTTGGGAAAAGTTTGTGAAAGCAGAATTCTAAATAATGGCTGTGTCAGCTTTTTGTGGAATGAGGCAGAGCATCATGACATAAAAAATGTAAAAAGTAAGTTCATGTATTTATATTTTTCTCAAATAATCAGGGAAAATGGTACCACAATTCTTTTTGAAAGAACAACTTGGTTTCGCTTCTGAAATGCTGGGTTATGAGGGAGCAAAGTTTAATTGCCGTGTGTCACAGAGTCTGGACAAGGGTGAGGTGAGGGAGGCTCATAGGCTGCAAAATGAGGAGATGGCAAGTGCCCAGAATGAGTGCCCCGGGTGCCTCCTGCTCTGAGCTCCACTCTGATGGGGAAGGTAGCCATTTTTACCTGATCTCTTAATGACTAAGGTCTGTTATCATTCAGTTCTGGCTCAACCCACACTCTTTATTCCTGGCTGCAATGGATAATATTACTTTGTATTCTTATCTTTTTATGTCTCTTATCTGAGGATACAGATCAATGGGCTTCTCTGATTTGGGAC
>NW_017731397.1:3866766-3911581 GCF_001890085.2 Hipposideros armiger | reverse complement strand
GGCCTTCAAGAGACTCACTTCAGATCAAAAGGCACAGACTGAAAGCAAAGGGATGGGAAAAAGGTATTTCATGAAAATGGAAACAAACAACAAAAAAAAGCTGAAGTAGCAATATTTATATCAGACAAAATAGACTCTAAAATGAAGGCTCTAACAAGAGACAAAGAAGGACCCAGTAATCCCACTTCTGGGTATTTATTAGAAGAAACCCTAAACGCTACTTCGAGGGGACGTGTGCACCCATATGTTCATTGCAGCACTGTTTACAATGGCCAAGGTGTCGAGGCAGCCTGGGTGTCTGTTGATAGCAGAATGGATAAAGAGGAGGTGGTACGTACATACAATAGAATATTGTGTATATGCATATACAACAGAATATTGCTCAGCCAGGGAGGGGAATGGGTTCTTGCCATCCGCAGTGGCATTGATGGACCTGGAGGGTATTGTGCTGAGTGAAGTGTCAGACAAAGACAGATGCAATGTGATTTCGCTTATATGTGGAACCTAAAAAACAAAATAAACAAACAAAACAGAAACAAACAAATATATCCAACACTAGATGATGTCAAAGAAAAGAGCTCCTAAAATTGTAACAGTAGTAGTATTAAACAAAATTGACTCTAATTTCTTTATATCAACCAATATCCTGTCAGTGTTCAAATTACCCCTTGTCAGTAAAGTTTTAAATGAAAGCCCGAGCCAGGCAGAGAAAGGCCAAAAAGCATTAGAACCTCGCTTCCTGGAGCTGCCACAGGCCCGGAGAACACTTTTCTTTGCTTTAGATAGGGGCTCAGAGCCAGGTGATCTAGAATTCTTGCACAAGCATCACCATTAAACTTTCCAGGAAAACAGGTGCCCTTCCCCCAGGCAGCTTCTAGGTCTGCCTCTGCCAAAGCTGCCTAAAAAATGACAAATCAAACAGCAGCTGAGCAAACAAAGCCTCCTGTAAGCGTTTAAAATATTTGAGCCAGGCTGCCATTTTCCTAGAGCAGATCCAAAAGGACTTCCTGGGACCACCGTGCCCTCCTGGCTCCGCCTCGGTCCCACGGCTGAGGCCGCATCACTCCCACCTGTGGCTGACTCCAGGTACTTCCTGCTACACCCTGGACTCTGGCCACTCAACTCAGTAGGGGGCATGGAAGAGGCGAGAAGGTGCAGCTCCTCAGAACCAGGCTACAGGAGCGGGTACTGGCACAGTGAATTTGGAACTCCTGAAAAACTAGAGGTGGTAACCTCTGCCCACTTATTTTTGGACTATTTTTAGACCACTGGCCTGACTCCCCATCTTGAATAACGCAGGCTCCCAACCTTGACCTTGACTTCTGGTGTCTGACCTCCCACCCTACACTGAACCCTGGGGCCCCGTCTTAGTCCCAGATCTGGTTACCAGCCCACTTCTTTCCTGGTCCCTGAAATAACAGTAGCCACCATTGACTGAACTGGCACAGGACAAACACAGCTGTATNCACCAAATGCCACCACTGCCTGTCTGATTGATACTGTTTTCTGTGCAGAACACTAATAAAAATCTAGTCCGTGGATCCAAATCTAGCAGGTTGTCTGTCTCAAGGGTAATCTAAACCCTATCATTTTCATACAATTTCAGCCTTGCTGCCTCCTAAAGATACCTTCTCCAACATTGCTTTTAAACCTAAAATTAGCACTCAGTTTTCCAGGCACACAGCCTGCTCATTACCCCAGCCCTCAGCCTCCTCCCGTTTTCTCGGAACTTGGGGGCAGACAGGTATGAGCAACCAGCCTACTTGCATTTCATTACCAAGTCTGAATCCCCAGGACACCCAGCATGGCACTGCCTCCCTCTTGCTACTACCATCCTTACGTAGGAGAACGCAGAGAGCCTGGGAGCCAAGAGAGGGACATGGGATATTTTCAGAGAAAACAAAGTCTCCATAGTCAGGCCTGACACAATGATCCTTGCACCCCAAATGTGCAAAAGTCAGGCTGTTTCAGAATGAAGTATATTGCGATCTAACAGTTCTATGTCTCATTTTCAACAATGTAAACATGCAATTAAAATCCACAAGCAAAGAGAATGGACCCTCTAACCTTCTTTTTAAAGCTTGGCTTCTGAAACAGACAGACCCGTGAGTGTTACCTAGAGTACAGAGCTGCCTCCATTGCCTGTTCTCGTATTAAGAGCTAGAGCAGAATTAAGGGATCTTTCGTTGGTGCTTCAGGCTATCGGTGAGTCTGATACTATGCTCTACACCCACAAAGAAGTCCATCCATCAGAGTCATCTCATCCATTGGCATGATTTTGGTTACTATATGCTGGCAGTTACCTCCTTGTCCAAGGACCTGGAGGCCATCTCAGACCCTTCCCTCTTCCTCAATCCTAACATCCACTCAATCAAAAACTCCTGTTGACTTTTCCAGAGTGATTTCTCTGGAATGTGGCTCCTTTTCTCCATTCCTGTGATGCTGACTTAATTAGTGTTGGCCATAACCACCTCTGGATTATATCGCTTTCATGCCTCCTGTCTTGCCTCCCTTCACACAGCTGCCAGGACGATCTGTACAAAGGACATGTCACTTATCACGTCCCTCCCCTCCATAAAACTCTGCTGGCTTCTCACTGACCTCAGAATCAAGTTCAAATCCCTTCATGTTGAGCAAGGCCCTTAGTGACCGGCCTAGGCCTTCCACTCCTTGAGCATTCCGTGCTGGAGCAGGCCTCTGCACTGCGGCTGGAGCTAATCTCCCTGGTCTTTTTACACTTGTCTCTTGGCTATTTTCCAGGAAGCGTCCTGATCCTGGAAGGCCATGCGAAGAGCCCTTTTTTGTTCCTAGAGCAACACGCTTACCCTTAGCAAAGCACCAACTACCCAGATCATGTCACTCTACTCAAAACCTGCAATAGTTTTCTGTCTCACTCGGGATAAAATATTAAAAGTCCTCATTAACATTGTCTTCTGGGCCTGACTGCACTTCCCTGTGCTACCCTGAGTTTACTTATAAATGGCAGCAGTTTCCCACCCACGCCAGTTTTATGAAGCAGCTCCCACTGTGTGGCAGTGGGATTTCTGGTCCTCAGGTCTAGCAACAGTGACGGTTTTGAGGCCAATGTGGATCCCATGTCCCTTCAGCAGGGAATACCCCGAAAAACAGGAGACTACAGGTTGAGAATGGAAGGAGTAGAAATAAAGAACTATGAAGAAAGAGGGGTCTGAGATGTGTACAAACAGAGCCCATGGGACAGGTTTCAGCGGCAGGGACTGGAGAGAGTCAGTGATCCCAGAGCTACACACTTAAAAAGGCAGTCAGCATACGCGTACGGACGGTGGATCGGACACTGGACAGAGACACGCCTTGGAGTGCGTGTGAATGGTTGCTGGATCTGCACTACAGCAAAATGAATTGGTAAGTGGTTCATGGAAAGTGCTAAAGGGAGGGGGCCTGAAAGGATGGCAGATAGACAACAGAAGGCAACCCCTTGGTTACTAATGTATCCCAATAATAGCTAAGATTTGCGCGCTGACTCAGTGCTAAGCACTAGGTTAGGAGCAGGGGGTACAGTCTGGGTAAGGCTGCCAGCACCCTGTTCTCAGGGAGTGTATGTGTGTGTGTGGGTGTGTATATACATGTGTGTATACATATACCTTTGTGGGTGTATGTGTATTACATACACACGTGTCTATATATATATATATGTTCCTCATTATTGATTTTCTGGACCTGAGTCTCTCATCTGGTCTCCACAGCCAGGACCCTCATCTGACTTCGAGGCTGCCCTCCGATGAATGGGTTGGAAGCACCCACACTCTGATTCTCCTTCTCAAAAGGCTTCAGTGACCCTCTGCTCTTCCAAATCACAGAATCCAGCCATACCGCCCCCAGGAGTCCGCCAACGGTATTTTATATTTCTTCAGGAGTCAAAACTGCTCTGAATTTCTCCCGTGCTTCTTTTCTACTCCCAAGGCTGTGCTCATGCCCCCGCCTCTTCTGGGCATGCTCCCCTAGCCCCAGCCCTGCCCTACCTGCCGACCCGTTTCCTTCTCTTTTCAGCTCTACATAAAAAAACAGCTTATTTAACAAAATCTTTTTTTTTTAATTTAAACTTGTTTAACCTTTTCCTTATCTGATCCACACCCAGTTCCAAAGCACCTTGTAATGCTCTACAGCACTGCTCACATCTTGCCAAATATCACAGCTTTATATATTAGGCTTGCCCCTTATGTTTGAGTGGAAACTCTAAAACTAAGCATGCAAAAACTAAGCCATTCCCCTTTTCGTACCAGTGTAGGTTGCTTTTTTTTTTTTTGAACAATGTGAGCAATCTATCAGTATTTTGTTGACATGAACTCCATATAAAACTTAGCCCCTGGATCTTTGACGTCTGTCTGCTCCGACACAACACGCAGGTGTGGGGAGGGAAGCTGCTGCCTGTGNGTCAACATGGGTCATCTGACCTAAGCACAGGGCTGTCCTTACCCTATGATATTCTAGAAGACACGGAAAGCTCCAGTCATATGATTCTGTGAGAGAATTCTGAATAAAGCTTTTTCCTTGTAGAAAAACAAAAACTTTGCATTTTTTTAATGGTGAGACTTCACTTTTTCTCTCATTGAATTTGAGGACTATGTTGACACAGGACTACGATGTTTAAATGTTACGTCACAATAAACACAAGGAAGTGTATCCATACAATGATATATTATTCAACAATAAAAAGGAATGAAATCCTGGTACCTGCTACAATGATGAACCTTAAAAACATGATGCTGAGTGAAAGGAGCCAGTCACAAAAGGCCACATACTGTATGGTTCCATTTATATGCAGTGTTCAAAATAGGCAAATCCATGGAGACAGAAAGTAGATTTAATGGTTGCCAGGGACTGGTGTGTAGGGGGATGGGGAGCGACTGCTAATGGGTGTGGTTTCTTTTTGGGGTGATGAGAATGTTCGGGAGTTGGACAGAGGTGATGGTTGCAAGCACACGGTGAATGTTTAAATGCCACAGAATTGGACACTTGAAATGGTAAAAATGGTGAATTTTATATTATGTGTATTTTATCCCAACAACAAAATAAGTTATCTCACCATGAGTTGCTTTTGTTTGGTTTTGTTTCTCTAGCACTTGAAGAGGGATGGAAGATACACTATAAATCACCTGCAGGCCTGGAAGGGAAGTTCTGATTCTCTCACCCACGTGGCCTGTACACTGAGCAGGCCTGAGACGGCCCGATGTGTGTCCTGGGTAACAAATGTGGCCCTTGTGCTGAGCAAGCCAGGGGTGTCTGGCTGAGCTTCACAGGTCCCACCCTTGGCTCACAGCGTCCTGNGTTGTCCTATTAGATCCTCACAACAATCCCAGGATTCGTGTGATCAACACGTATTTGTCGGAAAGCCTCTACGTGCCAGGCACTGCTCAGGTGTTGGGGATTCACCGTGAGCAAAACAGGCAAACATCCCTCCCTTCAAGGAGCTTCCACTAAGGGCTGTGTGCCCTCGGAGGTGGCGATCATTATTCCCACTTACAGGTGAAACATCTGAGGCTCAGAGATACTAAGCAATTTGCTTGACATCCTACAGCTGGTAAATGGCGCAGCAGGGATTCAGTTTCTGATCTGCATGGCTCTAAAGTCCACGTGTTTTTAAACACACCGCACGGCAGCCGTACGTGATCCCTGGTGGAACCGGCAGCTCGGCTCCAGGAGGACTGAGTGGATGATGTAGGGCGTAAATGTGCTTTCACACCTTTATGTTTTACATATTGTATGTGGTACAGGTGAGACCTCGCTTTCCTCAGCTTGAAAACACATCCAGACTCCTCTATGGTGAACCGTCTATATTAAAATGGAAACCTATTGCTGCCATGTACAAAAATGGGGACAACGTGTTGCTTTCCCTGAGTTTTTAAATGTCTTTATGAAAAAGGCCTATTCTTTCTGAAAACAGGAACAAATTGGAATGGGGAGGGTTGTGGCAAAGGACATTTTATGGCATTTAAAATAATACGTGGGTGTTTGCTTTATGCTATCCCTAAATTTGTTACTTCTGATATTAACTGCATTTGCTTTATAAAGTACGCTTACTAAAGTTTGCATGTGTTGATGGTGTCCTGACAGGACACAAAATAGAATGTGTTCTGGCTTTCAAGGTGTAAGCAGGTGGAAGATACGAGTATAAAGTAGCTCATGGTGGGTTTGCCTTGTGAATTACAATATCTTTGCTAAACTCAAGAGTTCAGCAAGTAGTGCTAGGTACTGAGTGCCTATGATACGCCTAGTACTGACCTAGGGGCAGACTCCCTGTACCTGCTCAGTAGCTGCCTGCTGTTATTAGTGTACATTATTATATGACCCAACCCAGCCAGTTGGTAAATAATCATTCATTCCTGTTTCTTTTTGAGAACCTTTCCTTCTAATGATAAAAGTAATAAATGCTCTGCAGAGATTTTTGAGAGAACACAGACTCATACACAAAAGGAAACAGAATTCACCCATCGCACCCCCAGATAACCCATCTTTCCTTAGTCTTGACCTGAGAGCCCGTGAGTGAACACGCACACACAGGGCTTTCTTTTCTGCAGCTGGGACCACACTACTGTTATATATGTAGCTGGCTGTTCTCATGTCACCTTACCTGTCTTCTCATTCAACATGCTAGAAAAAGGACTTTTAGCTGCGAACCCGCCACTGTAGAAATGTGCTCGACTTCCAGGTCCCAGCACCCTTCCCCTCTTGCTCACAGCGGTCTCTAGAGGGTCCAGGCTGGATATCTCATTGCCGACAGCAACCTGACAGTGATCGTTTTTTCCCCTTTTATTGCAAGAAAGGAAAGGGCAGTTTGGGGAAGGAGTATATGGCCCTGGAGATCCCAGCTCCAAACCATGGCAGGCTCCTAAGAACAACAGTATGTGGGGAAAAGCCACCCTGGCGTAGGGGACTGGTTCACCGGGAGCTTTCCGGGGATCTTTAGTTACGCTAATTCTAGAAGATTTCAAAGGCAAAGAGGCAGCAGATTCAGTGTCAAATAAAGCTTCGGTTGGTAATCACTGCTAGAGAGGGCTGAGGCCTTCACGGTCCCCCTTTGGCTTCAATACCCCATGGCAGCTTCCGGCCATTTCCCTCCGCTCAGATGCTGAGTGAGGGTGTCTTATGCCCCTGGGCTCCTATGAAATTTGATAAAGGCCTCTAACAAGCGCTGGCAGGCTTTCCTTGCCAAGTCCCAGCCACTGAGCGCACAATCTGCCTCCAGCACATCACTGCAAGCCTTTTCCCTTTTGTTCCCGCCACCCCTCCCACCTCACAGCTGTGAAAAAAGACACACATTTAAATAACCGTCTGAATGGCCCTTTGGAAGTATGAGTGGCAGGTCCTGCCACACCTCTCTCCCTTACAGACCAAGTCAGTCTATTGCAAAGGCTGCCTCGGTTCTTCACTGAAGCTCTGTGTTACTGCTCGCAGGTGCAAACCAGCAAGGAGGGAGAATCAAGTTTTTTTAAATTATTCGAAGACAAAGGTATGGTTTTGCATACTGTTAAGCAGAGACAAATGTATTACTATCCTAATAGCTTCGATAATGCAAAAGCCTTCTCCTTGTCCCAGTGGCCACGGTCAACCCTGGGTAAATGTCCCCAATCCCTTATTAGTGACACTAATCAAAGCACCAGTGTCAAGGGACTCTAAGTGAGTGACAGTATTTAAGATTTTTTAAGCCTCTCATTATTCCAAATGCACCAGTAAACATGCAAATTCCCTTTTCCAGAAGTAGGGTAATATGCAATTGTACTAAGCCCCCTTCCACCTAGCCCTCCCCTCACCCCTGCATTTTTCTCTTTTAACTATAGCAAACACAAAACTCTGAAAAAGGCTCCCGTGGGATTTCAGACACCGTTCCATTTTCCATGATTTCTTTCACAGATTAACATGTTTTTCTATATGACAGGAGCTCCTGCATCCTAGAGGTGGTGGGCAAGTCTCCCAGTGGAAGCCACAGCTGATGTTTCCCAACGCTTTGGAAAGGCTGCCTCGCCCATGAATCATGCAACCCTTAGACTACCAGGAGAAACATTATCTCACGCAAGTTGCCTGAACACAAACAAAGACTGGCCAGCAGTAAGGAGGGGACAGAACAGCAAGGGGCCACAATATGCTTCTCATGGTAATTTCCCTCCAGCATTTTCAAAAGTTACCCCCGGAAGAGGCAGGAAGAAATATAAGGCACCATGGTGTCCTCCTACTTCAGAGTTTTGCTTTTCATGGTAAATCAATGATTATCAAGCTAGTTTTCCCTTTTGTTTTTCAATAGTGGTTTCTGCCTTAGGATGTTTAAGCTTGAACAGCGACATCAAAAAATAATGCTACACAATTTTACAAATCTACATTTTAAATAAACACACATGCTCTGGCCATGACCCTACTGTAAGGCTTTGCCTGGGCAACCCAACTCCAAAGAATTTATCAGCTGGGCAGAGACACATGTATTTCTTTCCTCTCGTGTAGCTAATGCTCTGTGACTGTGATGGGAAAACAGAAATCACAGGCTCTCCAGGAGTTTCTTCTCTCTTCTTGGACATGACCAAGGGGTCAAAGCAAATGGGGAAACAAAAGTTCGGCAAAATTCTGCTGCATTTCAAACATCAAATCCATTCTATGTTCTTTAGATTTTTAAAAAGCTACATCCTGTAACCAAAGCAACAACAATAATTTCCTTATAAGTGGACCAATGTACCATGCAGGCAACTTTTATATTGTTGCTGGATTTTAAAGGATGAGATAAGGGAATAGAGCTCCAAAGACAGGGGAATAAAGGGCAAGAAAAACAGGGGAACAAGATGGCGGGGATTGTCTGGCTTTTGGTTCAAGCCTCTCCCAAATATCAGCCCTTCTTCCGGTTCCACTCCCACGTTCTTAGAAAAAGACAAAAATGCACATTAGAGAAGAGGCAGAGACCAGGAGGAGAGAGGTGAGAAGTGGGAGGAAGAAACCAACAAACTTTTACTGGGATCTAATCCCCAGATCTCAACCAGCTCAGTTGATGCCTGCTGGGATGCTTTTCACTACAGACGCTCTGACATATCACAAAAGTGCGCGCTCCCTGCAAACATTACATATGGTGAAAACTGTTATGCTGGTCCATGAGCATGGATGTCTGAAATCCTGAACACTGGTTATGAAGAGGTGTAACCCTATTTACCCAGATATTCACGCATGTGTGCCTGTATCCATTCATTCATTCATTCATTCATTCATTCATTCATTCATTCAATGAGCGGAGTGCCTGGTGTGAGCCATGCATTAGGGACAGAAAAGACAACAAACCATACAATGTGGACCCTGCTCAAATAAAAACAAAATTAGAAACTGATAACTGCTATGAAGGAGGGTTTTAAAAGGATGTTATAAATGTCAGTTTGGGGTGCAAAGAAATGATGCTCCCAGGAAGTGACACCTGAGCTGAGAGAAGCAGAAAGAGTTACCAGGCAGAAGGATCAGCGATGCTCAAGTCCTACAGTAGGAGACACGGGGAGGGGGCACAGTACGAGGTCTCAGAGGTAGGCAGGGGCCAGATCATGCCTGAGAGAGGGATGGGAAGTCCTTGAAAAGTGACGCAAGGGAGGGACATAATCTGAAGCAAGACCACCGGCTGACCAGAGGAAGGCTAAATGCAGCCGGCTGTCTTGTAGGACAAACTTGTAGATGTTGACAAACTTTTTCCATCAATGGCTAGACAATAAATATTTTAGGCATTGTGGGCCAAGAGTCAAAATCATGGAAATACTATTTTATATATATATATATGTTACAAATAAGAAAATACTATATAACAAAAAAGAAAACACGTTTCTACACATTTTTTATTGATGAAATAAATTCAAAATATACTAATAATTGAGTATAATTTTAAAAATATACATCATCTAGTGAGAAGAATGGAAATTTTTTTTTGTGGGGGGTGATATAAGTTGTTCAACTGGTATTCTGCCACTGTACCATGAAAGCAGCCATTACAATATGCAAATGAATGAGCATGGCTGAGGTCCAATAAAACTTTACTTAAGGACCAAAATTCGAATTTCACATAATTTGCGCATGTCACAAAGTATTTTTCTTCAACCACTTGAAAATGTCAGAAACCATTCTTAGCTCAAAGGCTACACAAAAACTGGACTGTGGGCTCTGCTGTAGTTTGTCAAGGTGGTCCAAGGTCCCGCATTCTGTGGTCCAAGGTCCCGCATTCTGGATGTGTGTGATTGTTTGCTTAGGTGTACATTCATTTATGACAGATTACTACAGGGTGATGGTATGTGTTTCTTCCTGGATCACAGCAAAAGACTTGTGATATAAGGTCATTTCATTATAGGTGACACTAAGTTTAATCCATTTTAAAGGCACATTTTCCCCTTTGTAATTAGAAGTAATCTGTGGGTGATATTTAGGATCGTGTGAGCATCCTGTTCCCCAAAAACCTTTCACGAAGTGGTTTTAGCTTTAATGGATGACCCTGGCCTGAGTCAATCATTACACTGGAAATTACAAAATAATCTTGATATGGTTTTCAATAGCTACCTAGCATACCATTTTGTGGATTACATAATAATTTATCTATTGACTCACCTGGTATTAAAATTTTACATTTCCTTTTCTTTCTTTTTTGGTTGGTATTACAATTAATGCTTTAATTAATATTCTATGGCTAAATATTTCTGTACATCTATAATTAGTTACTTAAAGAAAATTACTTGAAGTGAAATTGGGTCATAGAGTATACCCATTTTTTAAAAGGGTTTTGATCTATATTAATACTTGTGTTTTAGGAAATTATACCAGTTTTTGCTCTTATTAAGAGTGCTTGGTTCCTAATACTCCAGCCAACATTTAAAAAGTATCATCACCAAATTGATAGATGAAAATCGTTTCTCATTATTTTAATTTGTGTTTATTCAATTGTAGTGAGATTGAAACATTTGTATTTCTTCCACCTGGTCATATCCTATGCCCATTTTTCTATTCATCCTTTCCATATTAACCTATAAGAGCTCTTTATACACTAAGGACATTAATTCTTCACTTTTAATATGCATTATATTTTCCCAGATTGTAGAAAAATGTTTTTGAAAATATTAAATTTTACATGGTTATTTTTATTCTAAATTGATCTGATCCTCCATGAGATAGATGGTAAAAAAACATTAGGAATGAAAGAGGGAATGCAAAAAAGACAGATGTATTTTGGAGTCTGGTCAATCTGGTGCAGTAGGTAAACACTGTGCTTACTTTCTCTCGTGACCACATCAAAATTACAACTAAACTACAAAATAGCCATCATTGAGAATCGCCTAAAATCTTGTTGGACTGAAGCCCTATAACTAAGACTTGCAGAAGAAGCCACCTCAAGACTGGTAGGAGGGGCAGAGATGCAGAGCGAGCTGGTCCTACACCCCGATTGACCATTAAAGATTGGGAGGGATATTTCGGCTGTGGAGGTCCCTCCCATACCACCCCCACTCCCCCCAAGAGGAATGAGAGGTCCCAGCCCCACCCCAGCACAGGGTTCCAGTGCTGGGGAGAGAAGTCCCCATAATTTCTGGTTGTGAAAACCAGTGGAGATTGTGACTGAGTGAGACGGAGGGTGGCTGCACTCCCAGGTGCTCCTCTTAAAGGGACCATGTGGACTTACCCACCAACGGAATCACTCGCACTGAGCTCCAGCACTGGGGCAGCAGCTGGAGAGGAGGCAGGAACATATGGTGGGGAATTGAGTTGTCTAGCTTGGGATGGGGGCTGGAGAGACAGCTTTTTCCTGGACAGAGAAGCTGGCGGAGGCCATTGTTCCTTTGTTGAGCCCTCCCCTTCCTGGCATGCAGACGCAGGTATAGGCCAATCTGAGTCTCCATCAAGCTGGCTGACACCATTCATTCGCCACGCCCTGGTGATTCTGAGACCACGCCCTGCCCAACTTCAGGCACACCCAAGCCTCTTCCAGTGCTTTTTCGTACAAACTGCCTGCCTTATCTCATGCTGCAGACTTTCCTAGGGTCTCTCAAAAGTTCACAGGACTCAGACAAGTAGTTTCTGGCTTGAGCATGTCCTATACCTCTGGCTGAGCAGCCCTAAGCCTGGCACTAACGCAGCCAGCCTTGGTTCATGGCTTGGCCTCTCAAGGCACTTCCAGTCATAGCACAGGTGGCAGCCATCTGCAGATTTCTTTGTGGCTCCTGCTGGATGGCCCTGGGTTGGGCACAGGTTGTGGCTGAACTCGACCTACAGCGGATCCCCTCCAAGGTGGTCCTAGGGCTGGCATGCCCAGTGCCGAGCTTCGAAACGAGCTGGACCATCACCCAGCCGCCTCCAAGGATGACACACCCAAGGGGCGGATGGAGCAGGCACCAGAGTCTTGCTGAGGCAGATCCGGCTCTGTAGGGTCAGCCTGTGCACAACAATTCCTCCACTGTAGTCGAGGCCAGTCCTCATAACCAGTGAGCCCGAGGGTCAGTCCCTCCCATTGTTGTGCAAATATCAACCAAGGTTCAACTATAAGAGGAGTGCACAGACAACCCACACAAGGGACACACCTGGAGGGCATGGCTCAGGTGATCAGAAAGACTGTGCCACTGAACCCCACAGCACACCTACTCCATAAGGTCACTCTACTAAGACTGGAAGACATAGCAGCCCTAGCTAATACATAGAAAAAACTACAGGGAGGCAGCCAAAATGGGGAGACAAGGAAACGTCCCAAATAAAAGAACAAAACAAGGTTCCAGGAAAAGAACTATACAGAATGGAGACAAGCAATCTGCCAGATGCAGAGTTCCAAACACTGGTTATAAGGATGCTCAATGATCTCAGAAAGAACATCGACAAAGAAATAGGAAACATAGAAATGGAGATAGAAAACATGATAAAGAACCAGTTAGAAATAAAGGGTACAATAACAGAAATGAAGAATGTATTACAGCGAATCAACAGTAGATTAGATGAAGCAGAGGATCCAACCAGCGATGTAGAAGATAAGGTAGCAGAAAACACCCAACCAGAACAGCAAAAAGAATCCAAAAGATTGAGAGTTTAAGGGGCCTTCGGGACAATATCAAGCATACCAACATTCGCATTATAGGGGTACCAGAAGGAGAAGAGTGAGAGCAAGGAATTGAAAACCTATTTGAAGAAATAATAACAGAAAACTTCCCTAATCTGGCAAAGGAAATAGATATACAGGCCCTGGAGGCACAGAGAGTCCCAAACAAAATGAACCTGAAGAGGCCAACACCAAATTACATCATAACTAAAATGCCAAAGGTTAAAAACAGAGAGAGAATCTTAAAAGTAGCAAGAGAAAAGCAGTTAGTTACCTCAAGGGAGCCCCCATGAGACTGTCAGCTGATTTCTCAACAGAGACTTTGCAGGCCAGAAGGGCTTGGCAGGAAATATTGGGTTGGCGGAAACATCATGACATATTTTTTCTGTTTTTCATTGCAAAAATGCATCATGACTTTTCCGACAACCCAATCAATATTCAAAGTGGTGAAAAGAAAGGACGTACAACCAAAATTACTCTACCCAGCAAAGTTATCATTTAAACTTGAAGGAGAAATAAAGAGCTTCCTGGACAAGAAAAAGCTAAAGGAGTTCATCACCACCAAACCAGTATTACAAGGAATCTTAGAGGGGCATTTTTAAGATGGGAGGGGGTTAGGGGTAGGTGAAAAGTGCAAGAGATTAAGAAGTACAAATTGGTTGTTACACAGCGGTCAGGGGGATGTAAAGTATAGGGAATACAATCAATAATATGGTAATAACTACGTATAGTGCCAGGTGGTACTAGTCAGGGGGATCACTTCCTAAATTATATAGATGTCTAACCACTATGATATACACTTGAAACTAACATCAAATAATATTGAATGTCAACTCTAATTGAAAAATTTTAAAAGTGGGGAAAAGATCAATAATATTTCGATAGTGTGGTACAGTGTCAGATGGTTGCGGGGCTTATTATTGTGATCACTTCTTTAGTATAGGGAATAAAATCAATAATGTAATAACACTGTATAGTGTTAGGTGGGTACTGTTGAATAATTATGATGTACAGCTGAAACTAATATTAACAATAATAATATTGTATGCTAGCTGTATTTTAATTAAAAATCTTGTAAAAAACAAAAAATAATTAATCAAATGTCGAATTATTTTTGTTTGTCATGAATTTAAGCATCTTTCAAGAAAGAATTCCCTAATGAAATTAAAAATTTTATTATCAGCATTCAAAATGTTCTTCTGATCTATGCTATTTATTACATATATTATATAGCTGATTTCATTATTTTTAATCCATCAACCCATATCCACTTTCCAAAATCAGCACAGTTATAAATGTATTTTTAATTAACACTATGGCATAATGCAATTTTTAATTAACAGCATGATATCATGCATTTCATTTAGTTCTCATAAACCATTTAAGATCTAACTTTTCACTAGAATAAATTGCATTGCTGTGCACATCCTTGGATAAATTCTTCCGGTTTCCTCTAGGGTTAAAGTCTTAAGTCAGTCTCAAAAATAAAACTACGTGATTACAAGAGAAAAAAGTATGATACATTCAGGCTTATTGTTTTCTGCCGGAGAACACTCTAGAAAGACTCATTCAACACTGAGTCGCCAGTATTTGGGTGTCACCAGAAAAATTTTAAAAAGGGCTGATTTCCCCCAATCCCCAAGACTATGGGTTTTGATAAGTTATTCTGGCTAAGTTTATGGGTGTATTGTGGTATTAATTGGAGGGTATTATGAGTTGTGCTTCTTTGGTGCTAGCAAGTCTGTGTAAGATCCATATGACTGTTTCATGTATGTTTCTTCACTTAGAAACTGTTCGTCTCCTTTATACCCTGTGGGGTCAAATTCAGCAGTGGAACTTCAATACCTACCCCTGCTCTTCCTATATACTATTAGAGAGCTTTCAGGTGTACTACACCTTATGTGCTTTCTCTCCAAGCAAGTGTATGTCCTTGGCACTTCAGAGATGGTTGGCATGCAAAGCAAACGTCATAGCAGGTAACATGCCAGATACGCTCTCACTTTCACCATGGCCTGTGGCTAAGCAGCCGGGTCTTAGGCCCTCCCTTCATAACCACTTCTCCCCATGATCACATCATCCATGCATCTGAGGAGTGCGCCCCTAGGGAGGATGGCAGGTGAGGCTCAATACCTGGGCTTAGCAGACTTGGCTCTTATCATCCCTAGGCAGCCCTGCCTCTGCGTGTCATGTCGCCATGGCATCCGTATCTTTTATCTTCCATTGAAAACAGGGACTGCGGGTTTCATGCTAAGCCTTGCTCTTTGAAGTGGTTCATGGAGTAGAGAATGGGGGTGTAAGAATACTCCAGGTTTTCCACAGATGAAAGGTTCACTGTAAGCATTAAGCACCAACATCCTTCTAAAACAAAGGGGGATGATTTTGCCTCCCAGGGGACATTTAGCAATGCCTGGGGAGATTTTGATTGTCACAGTTGCGGAGGAGGGTGCTACTGGCATCTAGTGGGCATCGGCCAGAGATGTTGCTAACATCCTACAATGCACAGAAAAGCCCTCCCTGGCTTCAGATGTCAGTGGTGCCCAGGTTGAGAATTCCTGCTCTAAAACAAAAATATCCACCCTCTGTGCCTCTACTAAACTGAAACCAAACCATTAAACCAAGAGAGAGTATCGGCAACACACATTGAAATAGACTGAATTCAGTCTCGCGCAGATAGGGACATTTCATTTAGAGCTTTATATTTCCTGATGGCATTGCACATGACACTTCCCTGACTTGGGCCGAGAAGCAGGCAGCTTAAGCCCAGGCTATCATTATCACCATCCGATTACACACTGGAACTTGGCTCTGCAGCGTGTCGCATTGGCTGTGCACGTCAGCATGGGCTCTTATCAGAGGTTTCCAGTAAGGTGGGAGACTTGGGAAGCCTGTATTGAGCAGCAGGAAGTAGAGGAGAAATTACGTAGACATTTGTAGACAGACAACCCCAAGGTAGAGGAATGGGAAGACAAATACCTGGTCAGGCTCATGTGGAATCAGACACTGGAGCTGCCGGAGCCAGCTGCCTGATGCCCCGTCAAGGGGGCTGGCTGGCGGGGTGGAGGCTGGTTTTGAACATTGAACACTTTCTGGTCAAGTGTATTCAAAGCAGCTTATGCTGGACAGTGAATCAGACAGAAAAACAGGTCTTACCGGGGGTGCTGATGGTGGGGGAGGGGGAGCCCCCAGAGGCGGGGGAGGTGGAGGCAGAGGAGGAGGTGGTGGTGGCGGTGGCACTGGCATATGTCACAGCGTTGGTGTCTCTTGCCTGTGAATATCCGAAGAGAATGGCTTCTGCGCTGAAAAGGAGAAAAGGGATAGGTTTAAACTTGGATGTCTTTATTCATGAACAGGAAATACATGTCATGCAGACATATGGGTATTATAGTTTCCTTCCTTCCTTCCTTCCTTCCTTCCTTCCTTCCTTCCTAACTTCCTTCCTTCCTTCATAACTTCCTTCCTAACTTCCTTCCTTCCTTCCTTCCTTCCTTCCTTCCTTCCTTCCTTCCTTCCTTCCAATAAACACTGAGTGTCCACTGTAAGGCAGGCATTGTGTTAAGTGCTGGAGACTGAAACAGTAGCCAGATTCTGTAGAGAACTAAGTGATGAAACCGATAAAATATAGCTATTTGTGTCTCAGTATTAACAGGGTATAAAAACACATAAATAATAACACCTCATTCCATAATGATTTTTCCAAATAACTGATTTCTACCTCATTAGCATTATAATAACTTGGAGTTGTATTATTTCTGATGCAATTTGAAAATATTCTGTATGTACCACCATTTTCCTTCGCAGAGCAAATGGAATGAAGGTTAACCTTTTCTGAATGTTGCAGGCTCCACGTGACTCGTGACCTTGAACGAGGCTTACAAAGGGCATTAGTCAGTTTCCTGCTTCCTGCCCTACTGACCTCTTACTTTTCTTGCTGCTCCTCTGTTGTTTCCATACAATCAGCTGGGTGGGGACATGACACTTCTCTTCTGCAAAGACTTCAGATCTGGTATTTGCTACACAAAGGGTTTGTTGGCATGAGTCTTCAAATACAGTTATGTTTCAAACAGTTAATATTTTAGGTTGTCTGGTCTCCAAATAAATGTATTTCTCTGGGGAGCAGGTGTGTGACCACGTGCATGTGTTTGTATGTGTCTGTGTGTCTTAGGATCCATATCAAGACACATTGCAAAGGCTTAAAACCTGTATTTAGAACAACCCCACCATTTACAAGAAGGAGGAAAATCTATATGAGAATCTAAAAACAACTTAAGCAGAAACAGGAATAAACATCACACTTAGGCAGGGGTGAATTTGTGTTGCTTTTGTCTCGTTAGTCACTGGAAGGTCAGAACAAGGCCCATGCCAGTTTCTTCAACTTTTAAATCCTATGACATTTATATTATTCTATGTTAATATTCTTATCTCCTAGAACTGGAAAGGGATTAGAAAGGTAACTTTAAAAAACTCAGGTGTTGCTTACTTAAAGGTTTTGCCATTGATCTAAGGAAAAATGACCAGAGGAAGTTGCTTTAAGGAGAACTGCTGCAGAGCTATTCACATAACCTTTCAGCACACAGCTAGATTGTATCTCCCAGACTCCTTTGCAGGTAGCTGTGACCAAATGTGTGAGCTCTGGCCAATAGAATGAAGGCAGAAGTGATGTGCTCTACCTGTAGACTGGCCCATAAAGACCTTCTACCCACAACTTCTCTCTCTTCCTCCATCCATTGGCTAAAAGAAAAATTTCCCATGCGTGGGGAGAACCAAAAGACGTCAGGAGTCTGGGTTCCTGGCTCACTTTTTTAAGGCCATCTGCCAAACACCTGATTAGGCTTTACATACATGAAAAATAAACCTCTACTATGCTAAGCCATGGAAAGTTTGGAGTTAAGATGTTATAGCACTCATTTTTAACCTACCTACTACAGTAACTAAATCGAATACAGCTGATTCTCATTATTCGTGATAGTTATGTTTTATAAAGTTTCCATGAACACTGAGTTAGCAAATACTGAACCATTCATTTCTTGTAGGAGAAATACAGGTTCCTGTGACCATCTGGTCACAAGATTTTTGTCACCTCATTAATCCATAATCTTGCTTTGTGTGTGTTTCTGCTTAAAGACACCTTAGTTACTATATATTGTTGACACATTAACATTGAACTCATGCCAACTGCACTATCACTCACGCCTGAATGGAGCGTATCTAACACACACATTTTCTCCATAAGGGCACAGCAAGCACAGCCTTTGTGCACTCAAGAACACTAGACAGAACTTCAGCATGACACGTGGAGGGCCGTTGAAAACAGTGAAATCACCATCAAAAAACACACAAATTTGAAAACCACGGCATGAAAAAGAATGTGTAAAGGACTCTTGTTTACAATATGAGAGCTGAGACAAGGAGGCACACTGTGCCCCTGTTGGATCTCAGCTGAAAACATGTGCATCGGGCCACTCAAGTGTCTCCCCACTTTGTACATGTCTTTGAATGACCATGAAAGTGCCTGTGAGTATTGACCTTGTAAGAAGTACGAGTAAAGTTCAGTGAGAAGGTGATGAGCCAGCTATGGAGTCTGTGAATAATCAGGACTGCCTGTCGAACTTTTTGAAGCCCCTGCATGTGCTCAGCACTGCATTAGGCACTTATAATCCACTGTTTTATTTAATCCTCTCAACAACTCTGTGTTAGACGCTGACACTTCCATATGACAGATAACCAAAATTTGTCTCAGAGAGGTTACAGAGTTTCCACGAAATTTCAGAACGAGTTCCTGAACTGAGTTAAAGCCCTGGCCTTTCTGATCCAAAACCTCATTTCTTTGTTTTACTAACTTGGTATCATTCAGGCCGTATTGCTTCTCTGCTTCCGTTTTGCAAAGATTTAAAATATTTCTGAGACCCTCAAGTGAAAGGGACCTCATACAGCTTAAGTATAATTCTACTTGTTACTTCAAACCTAGGCATCCTTTATCCCCACCTAGATTTTTAAAAATTTAGTGGGGTGACATTGGTTAGTAAAATTATATAGGTTTCAAGTGACAATTCTGTAATACATCATCTACATGTTGCCTTGCGTGTCCACCACCCAAAGTCAATTCTCCTTCCATCACCATATTTTTGACCCTCTTTACTCTCATCTACCACCCCCTCTCCCCTTACGCTCTGGTAACCGCTAAACTGTTGTCTGGTGTCTATGTGTTTTGTTTGTTTGTCTTGTTCATTTGTTGCTTTCAGTTTTATATCCCATATATGAGTAAAATCATATGGTTCTCAAATTTTTGTGTGACTTATTTCACTTAGCATGATAATCTTAAGACCCATCTATGTTGCCACAATGGCAGTATTTCGTCTTATTGCCGAGTCATATTCCATTGTATATATGTACCACATCTTCTTTATCTAATGATCTGTTGAAGGACTCTTGGGTTGTTTCCATGTCTTGGCCACCGTGAATAAATGCTGCAATGAACATAGGGGTACATATATCTTTACAGATAAATGTTTTCAGATTTTTTTGGTAGAGACCTAGAAGGGTTTTATCCTTATAGATCTGAGGATCATTAGGTACCACTGGGCTTCTGCCTTGCTGAAATCACAGGAATGATTTCTCAAACTCTAAGATTAAAGGATATTTTTATATGCAGTACTTGATGGCTGTGAAGACTTTTTCCTGACAGATATAATAATTAAGCAATTACCGAGAGAAGTATTTGACAAATCTGACAGTCAAGAATGCACAGCTCCAGGAAGTCACAGGCTGTACCCATAAGCTCTTTGATGCTTTGTGCTCTTCCAACACATTTAAAATGTTATTTTGCTCTGTAATGTATTTTTAAATGCTGAGGGTAAAAAAAAAAAAAGCCAGGTTCTCAAAGGCTTTTTAATCTTTTCTCCCAACTCATGAAATAACTCTGAAAAGTAGCGTCGAGATGCAGGTTAGATATTCAGGCTCCATGAGAGGGTGGCAAGGGGAATAGAATTACCACCACTTCCACGTGAGACCCCGAATATAGGGGACAGTGCTGGCCTTAGAGTCAGACAGACCTGAATTCTACTTCTGTGTCTGCTTTTCTCTAGCTGCATGGCCATGGTCAAGTCATTTAACCTCAGTGGGTATTGTTGTCTTTATTTGTAAAAGAGCTATAATGCTTAATTTTTAGTTTGTTATCAGGAGTAAAACAAAGACTGCATATGAAGAAGAGAATACAGGTCCTGGCTCACAGCAGATCTTAATTGGAAGCCATATTTATCATCACCACACCGCCACTTTCTCTATCGCCACAAATAACTATAAGAAAAGCTGGAGCAGGATAAATGCCCCAGCAGAGGTGTGGAGTGCTAGGGAAACTCATGATCAATTCAAACACATGGAGGCGGGGGAACCATAAATAAACAGTAAAGCTATTGCATGTTTTCAACAGGTAAAAAGGTGGCTGTAGGCATCTGTTCTAGTTGGAGGAAGTAGCATATAAGCAGAGATCTGAAGTGGAGCAATGATGCAAGCAGTCTGGGAGGCTCTGCCTGTGTGGGAGACAAGAGGAAAAGGCTGGATCACAGAGGGGCTTGAATGACGCTAAACTGTTCTGCAGGTGTCTCCCTCCTTGGGTATGGACGGACATCTGTCTTGTCATGGCCATCCACCATCTTTGGAACACTTTTCTTATGCCCGGGGAATTTCTCACATTATGAGTTCTGCCTCCCCCAACCAGATGCCAGGAACTCCTTTTCCCAGCATCCCTTCCAGGCAGGGAGCTGATTTGCAACCATCGACTCAGGTGAGTAAACAGTGGATGGACAAGGTGTGGAGGGGCCTTGGCTAACTAACAGGAGTGATGGTCTGGGTCTGGAATGGGCGGCCCCCCCCCTCAGCTCTGGCTGACTGATGTAAGTGGGAAGGCAAGGCTAGTATTGGCCAGAACCGCCCCCTTTCCCCTCAAAGGCCCCAAATCCCGATTTTTGTGCGAAATACAGTTTTTAAATGTAGGTCACTAATTTTAAAAGCATTAAAAAAATGCAGTGGGCCAAAAGAACATGTCTGCAGGTCACGTAGGACCCACAGACTGCCATAGTGCAACCTCTTCCCCCGGGAACTGGTGGGGGTGGGGGTGGGGGTACTGATGGCTACTTGGTGTAGGTGATCAATTTTCCCTCCCCCCCTTTGCTCTCCTTCCTTTCCCACCTGATCAGCCTGTCTGTACCCATTCAGTGATTGATGTGGACTGGGCTTGCCTATCTTGTTAATATAAAAAGTTAGATATGCATATATTCCAACTGAGCTTTGTGAGTTATTTCAGAGAGAAATAATTCATGGTAAACAATTTTACATACCAGTTGCTCTTCTCATACTCATTTTACCAAGAGCAGTTTGTCAGATTATTGCTGGTTAGAAATAGAAAATGGGCCTATTTAAAAATATAAGCACAAAGCATTACTGTCACTGTTTGATGAAAACATATTTTGCTGGTTCTAAAAATATATTTCAATAGGAATCTGAAAATAAGGTTCTCCACGCACTCATAACTTTTCCTCTTATGACACTATCCCACTGAATCTCTTTCCTGTGGCTATGAAATCAGGGAAAAAAACCAGAGATGTCTCACCTCGGAGCTAATAAAGGCAAATGAACCCCAGGAGGCAACCCACTTCTCACATCATGACCTCAGCAGGGTCCTGCCATACTACAGATCAGTCATTTATTTATCAAAGGTGCCCTGCAGTCAGGAAACCATAATCTATGGCACAAATAAAAAGGTTCTCAAAAAACATGTGGTAAAGTTACCAAAGCTATAAGTAAAATAATAAAGGATTTAAAAAAACAAAAACCCTTCTCTACAAGTGATGGTGAAATGGTTTATGAGTGATCACTTCCTGTGGTCACTTCTTCATCATTTAAGGAGCTAATTCTTTGGGCATGTCCCTCTTCTGGGACTCCCCACCTGTAATATCTCACGCCCCATGCACTCTCTCCCAGTTAAGGCTGTCCTCTTACAGGCTAGATGGAAGTTGCCACTCTCTCTCCTCAACGCTATAAAAGTCCTGGAAATATTTAGCCTTTTTGGGGAGGTGGGACATGTTGGCCTGAGTAAGCAGAAAAGCAGGGGACAGGGTAGGGGGAAATAAAAAACACAGGATAAAAAAAAATCCTTGACATGTGTGTTCTCGATAATAGTAAAACAAGTTAGCTCTGACATAGCCCTTACAAAATGTGTCAGGCATTGTTCTTAGCACTTTTCATATATTAATCCATTTAAGCCTCCAAACACCCCAGTCAGATAGATACTATTATTACCTCCTTTCTTCAGATGAGGAAACTGAGGCACAAAGAGGTTCAGAAAGTTGCCCAAAGTCATACAGCGAATTAGTGAGGAGCTAGCATTCAGACCCAGGGCGTCTAGCTCCCGAGTCCACGCTCTTAAGTCATTTGCTTACATCTTACTTTTAGAGCTTTTGTCACATCCACATATACCTTGAACTTAACTTTTAGTGAAATAAGTTTATTCTGCAAAAGCTTTAAATGATTACTGTAAACACAAAACCAATATTACTTGCCATAAATAGATGGTAATAATAAACATAAACATGATAATTATTAAAATGTTTATGTACCATCTAAATTCATTTCAGGTTTCCCTCGTGATACCTAAATCTTTGTGCTTTGGGGAACAGTGGCCTTTAATGCAGGATGCATCACCTGGGGTCTTGCTAAAATGTAGACTGTGATTCAGTAGGTCTAGGACAAGGCCTGAGGTTTTGCATTTCTAACCAGCTCCCAGGTGAGGTCAGCACTACTTACCTGGGGACAATACCTTTGAGAAGCTCTAGAAGGTGGAAGCGTGTGAGAAAGGCTCAGTCTCCACCCCGGACCTACTGCATTGGTCTTCCCAACAAGCGATTTTGTGTGTGGGGGGGCTAACGTTTAAAAAGACCTGTTCTAGACTACTGGGATGATGATAGTCTGCCCCACAGAGGGGGAACTTGTGTCCTTGACTGAGAAGGCGCTTTTTCGGTTGGCTCATTTAATTTCAGCAGGCTGGGTCCACGAAAATGTCATCCTGAACTGAGAACTGGAACTGACACACAAAAGTGGAAGAGTAACCAAGCTGAGCGTCCATCCATCGCTCACACAGGGGATATGAAGACTTTTTGACACGGGAGAAACACCAATAGCTCCCAAAGCTGAATCTGCTCAGCCCTCACCGGATATTAAAGTTGATTATCTGCTGAAATGCTTAAAGGGTTGTCGATGTGAGTTCTAAAATGAAGACATACTTGAACCACGATCTAATATGAAACCCAATCTAATATGAGCTCACACCTGCAATGAGCTCATAAATTGGTTTCCTTTTATAAGGTTCTTATTGAAATGCAAATTTGTTCCCAGATCATTCATCCAATTCATTATGCTATTCGAACAGTATTTGGTGAAGGGAAAAATGGAGGTATTGATAATATTTATCAGGTATTTACATTGCAGCTAAATGCCAGAAAAATTGAATGTGTGGTTCCCAAGGGTAAAAGGAGAAAATATTTATTTCCTGTCTTTTAAAAAAAAGAAAAACTTTCGCTGCCTTTGAAATAGCTAAAATAAGAACTAGCCTTATTAAAAATATATGATATTAATCACACATAAGTAAGGCTCATTTTATGGAACAGTTATGCCTCTGAAAAGTGGCATCTCTAATTTTGGAATGTCGAGGCATGTTTTAAAGGATACAAAAGGGGTTGATTATTCAGTGGAAACCCACAATCAATATTATAAAAAATGAGTCATTTTTAATAATCATAATAACCACATCTTATTTATTTTATCATGTTAGGTTTTATAAGGAGGGAGTTTTTTACTCTCGAAGGCTAAGGTGGTACCTTTTCACTCAGGATTGTAAGCAGGCCTGAAAATGCTGTTCTGAGAATCATCGAGGAACTAACATGCGGACTGGAGGCGGCACAGGGTATAAGGCTTTACGACAAATCTTTCTTTTCAAGGTTTACGACTGAGACTTGAGATTAGTTTGAGTATTTTTACCTTATTCCTACGGCTACAGCTTGGGTCAGAGAATGACCTAGCAATTCTGGCACCTTCAGTCCCTCATCCAGTCTGGGCTTCTGCTAGAACTTCCAACAACCTGCTGTCAGGAGCCACGGTCACCTCTGTCGCCAGGCAGACTCCCTCCTATGGCAGCAAGCACCGCTCACTGACAGCCAAGTCTGATAAACTGACTGGAGGTCTCCCCACTCAGATGACAGGGCATCACTCTCCAATTTAACATACTCCTCTCAAGGCTGGTTACTGTGGAGTCAAGTTCTACATCACATCCTCCACTCTGTTCTTTGCACCGCGTGCTTTAGCCACACCACACTTGTGATACTTCCTTACATACCTTTTCCTTATATCTCTGTGTCTTTGTCCATGCCCTTCAGGCTGCATGTGATGGGCTTCACCACCTGGAAAATCCCTACTAATTCTTTACAACGTGCTCAGGTGCCATGTTCTCTGCACAGACCTCCCTCTCCCCGTGGCACAGCTCATGGCTCCTGATGTGCTTTGTTCACAATTTATTATGGCACTAGGCACTCGGGCAAGTTTCTTTTCACATGTCTGTGTATCTCCCTACACTGAACCATGGGCTCCTCAAAGGCTCAAAGATAGGGACTCTGTTTCAGGTATCTTGGCATTGCCAAGGTCCAAGGTAACGCCAAATAGCATTGCCTTGGTATTGTGAAGGGGAAGAAATAGAAAATAAACATGCCATTTATGACAACTAGTCAAGCCAGAGGTGGAGACACCTCGGCAGCAGAGCATGATGTAAGTTCTATGTGAATCTACAATGAAAGAATCATCTTAACGATTATTAAAGAAAAATATTACAAGCTAAACTAAGAAGCGGAGACGTGCAGGAGAAATTCCTGCCCAACTGTACACTTTATTATCAGTGTGGGAATAAATTATATTCTGGATGTTTGGTTCTGAAAGTGTACAGTGTACACTAGAAAAGCTTTACCTGGCATGTTAGAAATGATGGACTCAAGGAGGAATGACTGCAGTTTGATAGCTGGGAGAACTGGTTTCCAGTTCTGGATTGAATGCCCATCTATAAAAAGGTAAAGCGTGTTCCTTCTTTTCCAATGTGCACAAATGTGAGGACCAAGTGAGTACTGCTTTGAGGTAAGTATTCAAGAAATTAAAAATAGTAGATGATCTTCTCCAAAACCAAAATTCTATCAAATGCAATTTTCTTAATTAAAGATATGGTGGCTTCCTAGAAATGGCAGCTCGTACTAATGGGCAGCAGACAGGAGGCTTTTTAGCCTTTTAAATTAGAAAACACTCTTCAAAATATTTGATTTCAAGGTTTGCTTTTCAGATGGTGGAGTGGAAATATCTCTGGTCCCACCTTTCCTTGAAAACCATTTCAAAATAATAAGGAAAGAGAAACTCAGAAATATAAACTAATTTTGGAGAAAAAACTAGATTTCTGTAACTCTGAAAAAAGAGGACATAAAAACCCAAATTAAAGAATACCTAGAAAATAAAGATAATGAAAATATCACATATCAAAATCTGTGGAATACAGCTAATGCATGATTCAGAGCAAAAGTCATAGTTGTAAGAAATTACATTTCTAAAAAAAATTGGAAACTCTCAAGAAGCAAGAATAACAATATCATAAAATGAAAGAAAGCAGAAGAAAAGAACCAATATTTACTGATGAATTAAAAAACATATTTGGAAATTTAAAAAAATGATAGTTGATAAGCCTAATAAATCCAAGAATTTATTCTTTGATATCCAGAGAAAACAAAAAATATATATAAAAATAATTGTCTAACCTAATCAAAAAATGAGGACAAGAGAGAGAGAAAGCATAATATACAAAATAGAGGCATGAGAATGAGAAAGTAATAACAGACATAGAAGACATTGAAAGATTTTGCTCAAATTTTTTACAGAGAACTCTGAAAACCTGGATTGAAATGGACAACCTTCAAGGAAAATATGAATTATTAAACTGGCCAAAACCAGGGAGAAATCTAAACAGAAGAAATAGAAGGTTCCCAAAGATACACAAAGAAGCATGAAAGCCAGACAGATTCCAGCTTGAATTCTACCTAACCTCCAAGGAGCAGTTAATTACCATGTAGGAGTCAGACCCGAGCCAGAGAAAGAGTAAAAAAAAAAAACCCAGGAAACTGTCCACCAATCTCTCTTATAAATATTGAGGAAAAAAATAATATGTATAAGTAAACAGAATTCAGCAACACACTAAAAATAATACATATCAGCCAAGCAGGGTTTAAATGCAAGGATGTTTCAATGCTAGAAAATCTACTGATTGAATTCACCATATTACAAGCACAAAGGAAGAAAATCGTAAGATCCTCTCCATAATATTTATAACATAACTCAAAACACATCATGTTAAATGGGGAAGACTAGATAAATTCCAATTAAAGTCAGGTACAAGACAAAAATGTCCACTATTGCCCCTACTATTTATGATTGTCCTAGAGGTAGTAGTTATTCAATTAGATAAGAGAAAAAAATAAAATATATAATAATTGAAAAGGAGAAGTTTCAATTATCATATTTTCAGGGTGATATGGCAATATACATGGAAACCTAAGAGAATCAATAGACAAGTTATTTCAAATAATAAGAGAATGTGAAAAAGTGGCTTTTAAAAACCAAGAAACAAAATCCCAAACTATTCCAGCATATAAACAATAACTGTTCAAAAATATTATAAAGAAACAATTGTGTTTACAATAGCAACTTTAAAAAAAGCCACTAAGCATAAATTTAACAGAATATGAAAAGATAGGCATGAAAAAACTTTAAAACATTACTGGGATACAGTGAAGACATTGAAAACTACCAGGGGTACCAAAAAAATACATACACATGACTTGGATTCATCTTTTGTTATTGGTATATATTGAGCATTACAATCTTAATACAGTTTTTCATTCTCTTAAAATGTGTATACATTTTTTTGGCACCCTCTGTATATTCTATTCCTGGGTAGGAAGACTGAATGTCATACAAATGCTAATTTTCTCTATATTTATAAATGTTTAAGGTGATCACAATGAAAATACCAACTTGTTTGTTCTTTAGAACTAGGCAAGGTGATTCTAAAGTTCATATGAAAAATCAACATCACTGGATAACAAATAAATTAGAAAGCCACATTCATTAAAAAATTCGGTACTGGTATACCGAGAAATAGTGAGGAAACTGGAACCGAGAGTCCATAAATAGACCTAATTTTTTGAACATCTGGCTCTGATTAAAAAAAAAAGAAAGATACTGTATATCAGTGGGGAAAAGATGAGTTTTTAATTAAAGTTATTGAGAAAATCATGTAGCAATCTGAGGAAAAGATAACCATGTAAGGATTGCATGCCTACATTAAAATACATCCCGAAGAGATAAAAATTTTAAAAATTTTTTAAAAAGGAAGTTAGGATCATACTCAACAAAATATAGGAAAAAATTTAAAATTCTTAGTTAGGAAAGCTTTTATAAAAGCTATAAAATAAAAGGTTTCTGCAAAAATAAGTACATATATGCAAACATCAGACCACAACAAGCAAAGTCAAAAGTCATACTATAAATTGGAGGAAAACGACACTAAAACAAAAAAGTCATACTACAAACTGGGGGAAAATTACATTTAAAAATTACAGTAAAATGGCTGTTTTCCTTGATTTTCTATATAAGGTGTTCCTCCAAACCCATAATAACGATCAATAACCCAGTAGGAAAATGAACAATGGGCCAAACAGTTCACAGATGAAGAAATACAATGGCATTTAAATACATTTGAAGATGCTCAACCTTATTCATAATGAGACAATGCAAGTCAGAACCACACTAAGATACCATTTTTTACTTAGATTGGCCAAGATCAAGTTTGATAAATGTGTGGTGGAGAGAGTGCAGAGATCGGACTCTCATAATCATTGGTGGACATATAAATTAGGACTACTTTTTGTAAAGGGCAATAAGCCAATGTATCAAAAGTTTTAAATAATCTTTTTAATTCAAGGAATTTATGTTGCCGATACACTTACATGTGTGAAAAATAATGTGTACTGTGATGTTCATTGAAGCATTATTTTTAATAGCAAAAGGCTGGAAGTAACCTACATACCAATTGACTGGGAACTGGTTATTAAAATTATGGTTCATACCTTTTAATGGCATACCAGGTAGCTGTTAAAGTGAATATGGCAGCCCTATATGTACCAATACGGAATGATCTCTGTTTTAAGCGAGAAAAGCAGGCAGCAAAATATGTATATATTGAATGATTATGCCTTTTTATTTGTGTTATATTTGTATACCTGTAAATATATCATATATACACATATATATGTAGGTATATACATACATACTTATGTGTATATATGTATGAAGTATCTCTGGAAGAATGTATAACAACATGTGGCCTGAGAATGGAGTGTGAGAAAGACTTACTTTACACTGTGTATCCTTTTTACATTTCTTTCAAGTATGTATCATGTACATTATTACTACTTATTCGAAAAAACTAATTAAAAAAATTAAAGTTCTGGATTGCCTTCCTTACTTGGGACTATTGTGAAGCAGTATTTTCAAAAATGGTTTGCCTATCTGAATTAGGAGACCTCTCTACATCTAAAAGGTGAAATACAAGCGAATAAAGAAAAACATAAATTTGTCTTAGGAGTGAGGATGGTAGAAGAGGGAAAAGGGGGTCAAATACATGGTGATGGAAGGAGAACTGACTCTAGGTGGTGAGCCCACAATGCAATAGATAGATGTATTATAGAATTGTACACTTGAAACTATATAATTTTACTAACCAATGTCACCCCAATAAATTTAATTAGAAAGAAAAAGAAAAACATAAATTAGTCTTGACCATTTGGTCCAAGTGAGCAGCTGCTGGACCCACAAAGAATGGTGCTGAGGGCTGACTGTGGGCTTTGCTGGGCTGGCCCTGTGCACAGACTTCCAGGACAGCTGATATCACCCCTACAGAGACCCACAAGGGTCAAGAGGTGACTGACCAAGTGTGCTCAGGAAACAACCACGAGTAGTACAAACTCTCCTCGAACCAATCCATCACCCCTTAGTTAATTCTTCTGTTCATGCATGGTGAGCACACAATGAGGAACAGCTTTAAGACACGATTGTCCACTCGACATGAGTCATTTGTGAGCTGGTGCCAGCTGTAACTGATCTTTGTCATTCATTAAACGCGAGAACACAGGTGAGCACCCTGACGGGGTGCACAGGTCTGAAACAACAACTGGTGGCTTTCTTTCTCCAGCCCCAAACTACTGCATCCCTGGATGTTATGGACCAGGTATCCTGGCCCATCATTCTTACGCAAATGTAACTTACATGGATAATGTCATAATGACAACAGGCTAAACACCATCACTTGAAATTCACCGAGCATCCATGAATGCAAAAAGACACACTATCAGGTGTAAACCCAGGTCACCCTTAGCTTCCTTCTAGAAGTCTGCAGGTCAGTTCCTAAAATCTTAGGACATACACGTGTGGGTTAACCACAGGGGGAAAAAAAAAAAAGGGATGCCAAAGCTGTTAAAATGTGGGGAAAATTCATTTTAAATTTGGGAAAAATGTTTGCCTGCTTTTTTTGTTTTACGCAATTATCTTACCTATTTCTGAAGCTACTTTATTTTTCCTCTGATTTGCTGGAGAGCAGCATGATTGAACAAAAATGTTTCATCCCACATTTTAAAAAACTGTTAGAATAAACAATAGCTTCAAGGGATCCTGGAGACTTAAAATCTATTCCTGTAACTAAAAGGAAGTACAATGTACACCCTTGTTCCTTTTTCTTGGTTGTGCCATATGAAGGAAAAAAAAATCCCCTGCTCTATTAGGGCAGTAATAATTTGTGTCAGACACATAGCAAAGGGCATGTCATTTTTTACTATAAGTTGATTTTCCGGGTAGACATAATTGATGTTTTAACACTGACACACATGGTTTGGGAGAGTGGTCTGTTGAGCAGTTTACTAAAAAAAAAAACAGTTGACATGTACTAATTGGATCTCCTATACTGAGAATTCTGATTGTTATTTACATAATTATCTTTCACCTCCCCGCACCAAACAACTCTGCACAACAGATGTTATTATCCCCTTTTACAGATGAAGAAACAAAGGCTCAAAGATGGAAAGTAATCAGCCCAAGATCAAAGAACTGGAACATGACAACCTACATCCAACCTAAGTGAGTTGACCCTCAAGGCTGCACACTTTCCACCACTCCATTCAGCCTCCGACAAGCACATCAGACTCCGCCTAGTGAATACCATGGAGCAAATGTTTCCTGAGCTTCTTGTCTATGGTAGGCACTAAGCTAGCCACTGGGTGAAACGATAAACACAAATTACAGTAATCAATGAATATTTGAGGAATAAATAAATCTATAGACACATGGCTCCTATCCGCAAATGATAGCTTATTACACTTAGGTATCGAAAGCTATTATGTGTCGGCCCCTTTTCCGGAAAAGATCAAAAAGGAGGAAAGAAAAAGAAGCAGTAACTACGAAGCCTGTGGTATAGAAAAGGACCAAGTAAGCCCCAACCTATCAAGAATCACAATAACTGCAAACAGATGATTAAATTCCTTTACTAAAAGACAGATATCCAAACTGCTTTTAACAGTCAGCTCTGTCTTCTTTATAAGAAACACAGCTACAACAAAGTGATGTTTAAAACTTTGAAAGGGAAAGAATGAAAACAATACCCGAGGCCGACAGTAAAAACTGGTGCAGAACCCTCATACACTGCTGGTGGGGATGTAAACGGTGCGGCCACTTTGGAAAAGTTTGGATATTCCTCGAAACTTTTTCCTGTTAAACTGAGTTATCATAAGACTCAACAATTCCCCTCCAAGAGAAATGGAAACATATGCCCCCACAAAAACTCATACATAAATGTGTATACATTGTTCATCAGAGCCAACATGTAGAAAACTACCCAAATGTCTATCAACTTATGAGTGGATAAACAAACGCAGCATTAGCCATGCAAAGAAATATTATTCGGCAATGAAAAGGAATGAAGTAGTGACACATGCTATAGAGAGCATAGATAAACCCCCCAAAAATGTGGGATGAAACATTTTTGTTCAATCATGCTGCTCTCCAGCAAATCAGAGGAAAAATAAATTCTGTTAGGCAAAAGAAGCCAGTCACAAAAGGCCACAAACTGTATGATTCCATTTATATGAAATGTCTGGGATCGATAACGCTGTAGAAATAAACAGTCGATTACTGGTGTTCAGGGCTGAGGAGATGGGGGTGGAGGAGTGATTGCTAATGGGCTTCTTTTTGGGGTGATGAAAATGTTCCAGAAGTAGATACTGGTGATGGAGGTGTGACTCTGTGACTATTCTAAAACCACTAAATTGCATACTTTTAAACAGTGAATTTCATGGTATGTGAATGATATCTCAGTAAGGCTGTTATTAAAAAAAAAACTGGTGAAGTATGATTAGTATCAGGCCAAACAGAATCCAGGGCAAAAGAAATATTCATAGGAATATAAAGTGCTTCGGAAACGTGAATAAAAGGGTAATTAATTGCTTCCATGGGCTATGGACACATGAAAAGCATAAGAAATCTCGGAGCCAGGCCTCCCCTGGCTGAAGGGAGTGGGGATGATGGGAGCAGAGCTATGCCATGTGTGCACGTGTGGCAGCCAGTCTCGGTGAGCATGCCACCCACAGAGCCAGGTTGTCAAGGAGTCTGAGCTTTATTTTGTAGGCTTTTAAAGACAGGAAAGATGTTAGACATTCATGTTTTAACAAGAGCACCGGCGGCGGGTGGGGGGAGGGGGGAGGCATGTGTAGAAAATGAATTACAGGGAGAAGCAGCAGCAAATAGACCAAGTTGGAGATCTACAGAATCAAGGACAGATATTTCTTTGAATTAGAATAGGCCGTGGGATAGAGCCAGGGAGGATATTAGTCGGGAAGTCTGGGATGGGGGAGGAGGGGGAACCCAGGAGAACCCCAAGGCTCCTAGCCAAGACATTCTAGTGTTAAATAAGGAAAGCAGGAGAAAGTGCATGTGTGTGTGTATTGCGGGGTGGGGAGGAGGTGGTGGTGAACGGGCAGGGAAAAGTGAGTTTAATTTGAGGCATATGAGGTGCTTTTGGCAAATGGGAATTTAGAAAGAAGTGCTGGTGACAGCGGTTTAGGAATCTTTCCATAAGGCAGTTGGGTGTGTTTCCTTCTCTAATGCTAATTGCATGAAGAGCTAGAAAAGTATAACATTTGAAATTACTGAGTCACCTTTTTTCATTTCTAATGAAGTCACGGACATGGCTAATAACGGAAGTAAGGCAGGTGGCTGATACTGCTGGTTGCCTACTCAATAACCATTCCCTCTTCTTCCTCATAGCAGAGCCCCTCATTGAGGGTGTGGGGTGGGGGAGGGGTGGCAGTTGCAATCTGCCCAGATAAACATATTTGATTTCTCGGACTCTCTTACATTTAGAGTAACCGTGTGACACCATTCTGGCCAGTGAGATGTAGGCAGAAGTTCCTGGGGAGGGCATCACTTGCTGAATGAAACAGCAAACCTCTCTCATAGAAGGACCCTCACTCTTTAGCTATTTAAATGTCTCTTGTCTTCCTGCCTGTACTACAGATGTAAGCCCAGCGATGCAGCAGCCATCTTGGGACCAGGAGGCAACTAGATTTAGGATAAGGTCCTACTGAGGAGAGCGAGGTAGGGAGAGGAGAAGAGGCCGAGTCTCTGATAGCAGTGCGTGAGCTCCGCATTGGCCCTGGACAGCCTGTCTTGGGAGTCTAGTTCCGTGAGATGAATAAACTCATATTTGCTTGAGCCAGATTCTGATGTATGCATTGTTTTGTTTGTTTTTGTGTTGTTTTGGTAGCCAAATGCAATCCTAACTGATACGAGTCATACATAAACACACACACACACACACACACAATTTTTACATATATGTATATCTCATGACCATTATTTCAATTACTAACAAGAAAAGTTTAAATATAAAATATTATTTATTCTTACTACTGAGGAGCACTGAAAGCAATAAGTGGCTTAAGAGATAGTAGACAGCACTGGAGTTTTCTTTTCCCAAACATTGTGATAAAATCTACAGCTCAAGGGAGATTATTGGGACCATTAGTAATAAGAAAATTCACAAAGGTATACTTCTCTGTTAATGAGTATATGCGTGTGATGACACTCTTTGGATTTTTTCTGGATGAGGTATACTGATCTGGTTCATTTAAATGGCTTCAGCCAGAGCAAATATTCTTAAAAACGGAATTGTTCCCCTGACTCTCACAAGGATTATAATCTTTGGAAAAGGAATCTTTCTGCTTTCCCAGGCACCCGGTAAACTCGGCTAAATAGCACATCCCTGTCTCCTGGCCCTTCACAGATGAGCTCTCCCTGGGCTGTGCTCTGGGATCATGTCTCCGGAACCACAGCCAGTAATGCTCTAGGAAACACTTATTCTTGCTTTCTATGGCAAATGTCTTCCCGGCAGGGACCATGTTAAAGACAGACCTCTGCGGCCACAGGGACTGCTTTGAAGACCCACCAGGAGAAAGTTATCCCAGGTTTCAGGACCAGGAAAAGCTGGGTAACTGATCTGTTTTTATCTCATGGTCACTGTGGATCGGGTAACAACTATTTGTATTTTCCTCTTTGTTTTAGCTACTGGGAAGCTCTGACAAATTTTTAACTCCATCTCCAGAAATGACATTAGACCTTAAGAATAAACTTATCTCTAGAAACTTCCTGCCTCTTATGATATATTCTTGTTTAAAATAGCTCTGATTTGACCTCACTTTCTAACCCGTGCGCTCTCTCTACTCCAGCTTCATTATCTGTTCATTTTATGTTGTTTTCTACCTATTTTTATAAATGCCTCAAATGCTTTATGAAACAGTGAACATTTAAGGCAAACAATGTTTTAAATTATCAGATAATAGTAATAATAATAATCTAATTTATTGAACATTGCTATTAACGAGGCACTGTCCTAAGCACTGAACCTATCTTATTAATATTTACCCTAAACATGGGATAAGTATCACCATGGTGCCCATTCTATAGATGGGAAAACTGAGTCACAGAGAGGCTAAGTAATTTATCCAAAAACATACAATAAGTAAGTGATGAAGGTAAGAGTCAAACCCAGGTATTCTGAATTACGTAAGTTATACAACTGAAGAAATAATAATATTTAATTTCTAAAAGAAGTAGAGGCCTTCTGATGTTATAGGCTGAGCTTAGCACCCTTCAGCTTTAATGGAGGTGTATTATCTCTTACACTTCTCATTCATATAATCATGCCTGGAGATCCATATCAGCAGGCGGGAATGAGACAGTAAAAGTCTAAAGGATAATCCAAAAATAACTAGCTTTCAATCTTGGATCATAAAGGTATTCACTCACTCATTCATTCAGTACCCA
Source organism: Hipposideros armiger (assembly GCF_001890085.2). Classification (NCBI taxonomy): domain Eukaryota; kingdom Metazoa; phylum Chordata; class Mammalia; order Chiroptera; family Hipposideridae; genus Hipposideros; species Hipposideros armiger. The sequence continues at coordinate 3,877,032 of NW_017731397.1, read as the reverse complement.
TCATGGTACCCACCCAGGCGTGGTGCAGGTGCTGGGAACAGAGAGGAAGTGGATCCAGTACCTGCCCTCCAGGAGCTCAGGTTCAGTAAGGTTGAGTCAGGCAGGTAAAGGGTACCTTGGGGTTACGAATGGACTGATAGCCGACCAGAGTAGGGTGTGATATCATCCTTCTGAGAGCAGCTTAGCTCTTGGCCTCTGTGTCCTAATTGATAATGGGAGTAAAAAGGAATCAGCTCCCTTACGGGACTGTTGTGATGATTTTATACGTGTAGAGCTCTTAGCCTCGTCCAGCACGCTAAGTATTCGGTACGTGTGAGCCTTTAGCATAGGGCGCAGTGGGTGGCGGCTTGGGCGCCTTGCGCTGACACACCCGTGCCCTCAGGTGGACATAAGTTCTCAGACGCTCAAGAACTGAGGCTGGTACTAACTCCTGCTGCCTCTTCCCAGGAACTGACTAACTTACAGTCCACAGGCAGGCCTGGCATTCTTTTCTGGATGCCACCATCTCAGATTCAGTGTCTTGCTGGAACACATCGCCCACATTGGATGCATATTCCTTCAAGATGCACTTGAAAATCTTCCTCCACAGCGCCTGGCCCACATGATGCCCGCCTGGCGTTTCTGCCACGTTTGCCCTGCTTCACTTTACCTCTTTGGCACATCAACACTGCAGTGCACGATACGCTTCCCTGGCTGCATGACGGGTCAGGTTCCCGCTTGAACAAGTCTAAGGAAAGACCCAACTAGAATTGCAAAAGGGGGAGGTTCAAGTGCATTATTGGCCGAAGCCAAGGAGAAAACACACGTGCGGCACCTGCTCAGCATCAGCTGGGAACCGTACATCTCTTCGGTTTTGTGCAGTGGTTAAAGAAGAAGGAATTAATCATTTTCTCACCAACCCTAACTCATATTTAAGAGTTCCCTTTCGCAGTTTGTTTTGTCATGCTATCAGCAAAGTCAGTCAAACATTACGGTTCCTTTCTAAATATTCCAGCAGCCAGATGGCAGGAGCACTACTGTGACAAGGCAAAACTTGCCTAAAGATAACTTGATGATGCATAATCATGCCGGATGGTGCTCAGCTGAGCAGATTCACCCAGGGAGACTCATCAGTTGCCCCACTTCATCCAGATCCTTCAAACCAAAACTTTGTAATTCCAAGAATAAGACAAACATTCAACTCTGCAATGTGAGACTGGCTAGTAAAACAAACACATGTCTACCTTTTTAGGTTCTGAATTCCAGGCAAAAGTATAAAATCGTTAGAAGACTGCGCATTAGGACAAATCTCTCAAGATTTCTCCCTTGGTATCATAGTACTGTACCCTAAAGTTTCAAATATTTCTGCACCAAATTTAATGGACATTTACAATGTTGGCTAGAAAACAAATTTTCCTTCCTTTTGGCTCAGTTACTTTTGTAGTTTTTTGGTTTTTTTAATTGAAGCATTAATGAACATATATTTATAAAGTCTAGAATGTAGGAAACTTAACTGTTCCTCTCTGGTGAAAATTCTATACGTTCTCCTCTAGAGTGAATTACATTTTGGTTTCTCAGATCTTTTTAAGGTCATATTATTTAGTCTTTGTGTCTGTGTTTGAGTGACTGAAAAATCACAACCTGTACTGTATGGTTTTTGAACAATAAATCCCCTAAAAAGAGCCAGGTTGGACCAGCTGGCTTCCTCCTGTTCCTAAAACTGTATGTTCCGAGACACACACAGCCTCCATCCCTTCTGCTGCTGGCGAACTTCAGTCTGTGACACTATCTCACACTCACAATCAGATGAAAACAACAGAAGACTCCTGGAAAGGAACAAAAAGGGAACACAGAGGGAAGCTAGTCTTCAATTCTCTGTCACCCTAATGGCTCTGCCCTGATTCAGGTGGCTGAATCTGGGGTGCATGTGTGAACCTGAAGTCTGTGTACCCAGCTTCTTAACCCTGCCTCCTCCATGTGAGGCATTTAACCTCTGTGACCTTTTATTTTCCTATCTGTAAAAAGGCACAACAACATCAGCTCCCTTCAAGAATTGGAAGTCACATGCAGTGATGCATATAAAGGCATTTGGTAAAGCCCCCTGCAGNTTTTAACCCCTGTCTTCTGACAAATTTTTACTCTAGTCAGCCAAACAATAAAAATATTCCCTGGAGAAATCATTTTTTTGTCTTACTTGTTTCCTATATAAATTTGATTTTAACATTGCATTATTATAATTTCCATAACAATGGCCTACTACCTGAGCCTGCAAAATATTCACAGAATTTCTCTAATTATGCAACTCTACAATTTAGAAAAATCTTGTTCCAAAGGCACATGAACTATCTGTTCTCCAGTGTGAAAGAATTTTATGACATGTCCATTTAATACACTGTGACTCAACTGAACATTGTGTAGGATTATGTTCTGTAGAGGCGGCTCATTTAAATTCTTTTCAACTTTTGGAAAACCAGCTTAACTTCTGTCCTTCGATCAGGGGTTGGTTGCTTGCTCTATGTGAAGTTTTATTTCAATGTTGGTTGTTCCTGAGCTGTCAGAAAAATAGACACTCTATGGTCTAAAAATAAATATAATAAGTTCCCTTATTCAAAAATGGCAGAACAGACTTTAGGGGGTGGTGGACAGCAGCAGAAGAAGGCATGAGAGAACTACTGGGATTGCAGCCTTTCTGCGAATGCGAGGGCTTCCATGGGTGTATCAGGTAGATCCCGCAGGGGACCTATCTTGGAGGCAGCCCTGTAAGTGTGCGCCACTGGCAGAGACGGAAGCAGCGCTGGTATCTGTTACATGGAGTCAGGTGTTGTGCTGAGTTTGTTTATCAAGGTTTGGTCCATGCATCACCAGCATCACCTGGGAGCTTGACAGAAATGCAGAATCGCAGGCCCACCCCTACCTATTGAACAGAATCTTTATGCTAACGAGATCCCCCATGTGATCCGTATGTGCACTTAAAGTTGAGAAGGGCTGACCCAGGGGACACTCAGGCAGGTGGCAGAGGGGCTGGTAATGTGGGTTACACGTGACACCAAGAGCTGTTATTGGAAGAAGCCAGAAACCAAAATGACAGGTGGACAATTAAGGCAGTGCCACAGAGTGGTTAGGGACAGTATATGGGTTCAGTGCTGGGTGGCCTTGGACACTGACTTAAACTCTTGTTGCTTCAGCATCGTCATCTATAAAACAACAACAACGTCTCCATCAGATGGTGGTTGTAAGGAAAACTGAGTTTACATATATGATATCTTAGAACTGTTCCTGATTGGTTGGTTAAAATAGATATTGTTATTATTATTGTTGTTGTTATATATCTGAAGCAAGTACATTGTGGGTGGAGAAACTAGAAGCATGGAAAGTAGTTTCCACGTTTCAGGGAGAGTCAGACGCAGCGGGGGAGGGGGGCAGAGGCGGTCATCTTTGGAACTTGCCCCAGTACAAAAAACAGCTGATTTCATCCCGGTGTAAGCAGCTCTCCTGTTTACCAAGGGCACTGATAATAAACAGCCCTGCATCTGCTCCACATATCACCCGCCCCTGCACACCCTTCAGCTCCCAGAGTTCTGTCCCACGCATATCTACCCGTCTTCCTCCTCCGTCCTGGCCTTGGGCACGGGTCAGCTTCAGCGTGCCCTGAACAGGTGGGCAGGAGCATAAATAGGAAAGTATGTGACCCAACTCCAGAAGTCAAAGGGCCCCTGAGGCTGCAGGCATTTCTTCGTCAAACCACTGCTTACCTGCCGAGACCAGTGGTGTAATTAGAAGACACTACCAGAGTTGTTAGCACGTTTGTTCCCTGGTCTTGGCCTGGATTTAGATTCAGCTCCCTGCAGCTCTTGTTTTTGACTTTCCAAGGAGTTCAAAGGATGGGGCTTTGTTAGTTTGAAGATGAGGCAAGTCATGAAAAAAATTGAGCTGCCTCCCTCTATTGTTAGAAGTACAATGGGTTAACACCTCTTTAAATGTCAATACCCCTGGAAAGTAAATGTTAAAATCACAAGTAATTTCTCCTTTATTAAGAAGAAACTATCACTAGATAATTTTCTGCCATCAACAACATCAAGGGAAGAGCCGATGTTCTTGGATTAGGGTGTTTGGGAGGAAGTGCGTGGGTTGGTTTTGTAGAGTAGGGAACTCACTGGGGGTGCGGAGGAAGCTGTGGGGAACCAGGAAATCAAGAGCAGTGGGTGGAGGAGGAGAATATTACAGAGAAGGCAGCAGGGGGTTCAATACAGGTCACAAAGGAAACTGGAAGGCACTCATAAAAGCCTTGTTGACATTGGAACTGGGCCAATGGTTGGTGGAAGCAACTACCTGAATGTGATGGCCAATTATCTCCTGAGCAGCTTTGGGCATTTATGGTGTAAAATGCCAATGTTTTTGCTTGCAGAGTAAACTCAAAGTATTTTGATGAACACATACCATGCGCCCCNGCACCACGACAAGCAGACCTGTTCCTTTTCATCAGGAAAGCAGCCGCTTCCTCAGAAACTTCACCTCGCAATGTCCGGTGTAGATCCGTCATTGCTGAGTATCTCCTGGAGCAAACGTAGGATCTGTACTCAGGGAAGGAGTGGGGTGGTGGTGGTGAGACACGAACACTGAATAGGCTAGGTGGTGTCTGCCATGAGGGCATAGCCCAGCCATATAATTCTGGTGAGAACAAAAGAAACTTCCACTTTGTACTGCAAGTCCTGACTATTGATGGACATCAGCAGTTTATGACATAGAAAATAAATGACTGCACGCCTCAGATATAAATTTCCTGAGATGGCTTTGCATATAAATCTGTCTATCCTCCATCCACTTGAATTAAACACACGGAAGCATTTAGTGACCCAAATATCAGACTCCAGCAGGGAAAATAACCCACACGAACCTCTGTGCACTGTGTACACAATCTAAGGAAAATTGAGATGAGCCTGGATTTAAACGTTTACTCTCCAACACTGTCTCTAACTCCAAGCATAGAACATTTTCACAGGCTGTGACAGGAGGCTGTGTTCCAATATTCCCAAATCGCTCTTGGCAAATGACGCCCCTGGTTAAATGAGAAATTCATGGCACCGCGAGCATTGTTAGGTTGTAACGGCCACAGCAGGAGGGTTAGGTGTCAGTGCGGGAGGAGGATGAGGCAGAATAACCAAGCAATGTGTGTGAGAAAGAATCAGGGATAATTTACTAAGTAAGGTGATAATTACAAGCATTCATGCTTAATAAAGAATAATTGCAGTAAAAGACTACATTCCATCTATAGCAGGCCTGAGTGCCTTTAGACAAATAAAACGCAGTCAGCATGAGAAAGCGCTGTTTAGGCATGCATTTTGTAGCAATAGGGAGCAAATCTATTAGCCTCAGATTTATTTCTTTGTTTATTCCTCTGGAAGAACAACAAATTGTTGGAAGTAGGGGTCGTGATGGTGGAACCGGGTGGATCAATGGTCCCAGACCCAAGGGAAAGAGGAAAGAAATGTGGAACAAGGAGAGAAGGACGGTGTAAAGGCCAGCTGGAGTCCCCACGGGCACCAACCAGTAGCGAAGGGTGGCTTCAAATGGGCTCAAATATAAGAGATTTCACATTGACCTTCCCAACCATGGCTCACTTAATTTTTATCCCTACCACAAGGTGACTTCTTCTGTGTCATTACTCTCAATCTTCATAGGGGTCACCCAGGAAGATGTTTGAACAAACTGACATTCCCACCAATAGGCTATGCAGACCCAGTTGCCCCATATCCTCCCCGACACTTGGTCCTGTCACTCTTTTATTTAGCCATTCTAATGGGTGAGTCGCAGTATAGAACTGTGATTTTACACTTCCATTTTTCTGATAACTAGTTATGTTGAGCCCCTCTTTACACTTTGGCCATTCGGGGATCTTCCCTTATAAAGTGCTTCCTCAAGTCTTTTGATCACTTAAATTTGTTTTTTTTTCCTTTAAAACGTAATCTGCAGGAGTCTTTATCACCATAAAATAGGAGTTCCTAGATACACATATTGCGAACATCTTCTCCTACTTCATAGTTTGCCTTTTAACTCTCTTAATGGTATCTTTTGATGGACAGAAATTTCTTAATACTAAAGAGCAATGTTCTTATCAATATTTTTCTGTTATAATTTGTTCTCTTTATACTCTGTTTAAGAAATCCCTGCTCACCCCAAGGTCATGAAATAGTCTGTTTTCTTCTTGATGCTTGATTGGTTCACTTTCACATTTAAGTCTATGATTCACCTCAAATTTTTCTCATGTAATTGTCACAACCTCTCTTTCTAGTAATACCTGTCAAATGATTTAAAACACCCTGAAATCTTTTAATTCAAAGATTTACAGTGTCATTTTCTGCTTGAGATTTGGAGGGAAGCTATGTGCTATTTATTTCATCCTGGCAGAGTTTCAGAAGCACTCTGGGCAAGTTTCAAGGATGCACAGACAGCATCCTTCCTGCATTTCCACCCATCTTTGTAGGTAAGAACACGTTCACAGAAGCACCAGAAGCAGAGAGAGGGATGTGGAAGCAAACAGCCAGCCATTAAGCCCTTTGAAGCCTTGACCTTCCAATATGAATTACTTTAAAAACCCTTCCATGTAGAAATACAATTGTCCTTAGGTTGTGTTTTTACCAAGGACTTCAAATCGTGCTTGTAAGCAAACCTCTGGGGCTCCTTGGGCTCCTTCAGCTTCTTGAAGCTCTAGAGGTCAGTCTACCTCCAAGTGCATTTTCCTGGGTGTTTTGGAAGGTGTGCTGCTGCACCACAGTCCACCCAGGCCCTGCAGAGAGAGGCAGATGGCCCACCTTGGGGAACCGGCCAGCGGCCAATAGGCAAGGGGAAGGCCTCTCTGACTTGGACCCAGACACATAGACCTCTCTTATTATGAGAAAGAATCATCCCTGTTAGAAGTCCCTTCCTCATCCTGAGCCAGAGTGGTACATTCCTCCCATATTTGTTGCATGCCTGCTTCCTGGAAGGCAACTGCACGTGCTGTGGTCCATTTAATCCTTGCTGCAGGCCCATGACGTAAGTACCATTACTTCACAGAGGTTAACTAAGGTACCCACATCCATAGCCCTAGCGATGGCAGAGAGGTCCTGTGATCCGGGCCATCTCACTCCACGTGGGGAATGTCCTTTGCTCTAAACAACTGGATCTCTCATTTCTATACACTTCCCTGAGCACTACTCTTTCTTAATATGCTTCTCTTAAGTGGTGTCTGAATCACCTCAGGCTGCTACAACAGAATATCATAGACTGGGTGGCTTAAATAACAATTTATTTCTCACTGGAAGGCGGAAGTACCGTGAATCAGGGTGCCAGTGAGATAGGAAAATTACAGGCAGTCAGGGAAGTGGCCCCGGTAGAGGGAATCAGGGTGGAAACCAAATCAGAAGCCAGGAAAAATAATTTTAATAGCTGACCGATAGGTTTCAGTCACAGGAACCCACCAAAATGACAAACTTGGGAGGAGGAGGAGGAGATGGCTTTTTTCAAAGCCTATAACAAGAAAGTCAAAAGTTAAGTTTCACCTCCAGAGAGGAGGATTAAGACAGGTTAATGAACAATGTAAGACAGTCAGGAACTCCCTGATAGAATGAGCAGCAGACACTGATATCTTCAAAGCCCCAGCCTTGAGATAACATAATCCTATCAAAACAGAGACATCAATTATGCTCTGAGGCAACTAGACAGTTTCTAGAAAAATACTTCCTCTGGTCTATCTAAGTTCCTTCCCAGGTATACAAAAATGTGGATAAAAGTTTCTCACCTAACGCGGGCACCCCAATCGGGACCCCCNATGGGAAAGAATCAATCTTTGCACTAAAATGGAGAGCTTTTTAGATGTAATAAACTTAGACAGAAGGTGAAAATCTCATTAGTTCATGCAAAGCGGGGTTCGGGGTTCGGGGTTGCCTAGGGAATAAGCCTGGAAGAAGCTCGGCAGCATGGGGGAGGGTAGCCCCATCCCTATAAAGCAGGCCTCATGCTCCTGGATTTGCACAATAGCTTCAGAAAGGGTTTTGAAAGCTCTGCCCCAGGCCCCTCCTGCTGGTTAGGCTCAGAGGAACAACCCGGGCCTTGAAATCACAAGCCCTGAGTTGACACCCTGGCTGCCACCTCTTGTCTGTGGGCTTGACCTTTGGCAAAATCTCCCCTTCCTTATCTGGATATCTGGAGTTGATGACAAGACTCACACTTGCTTTGTAAGACTGAGTGTGAGGCATGGAGACGTTCATGAGGACCCTTGTGTATATTAGGTGCTTAATTAACGACCATGATTATTGTTATGTTTGTTGCTATATTATTTAACTGCCCACCCAGCAGCTCCATCTGGATGACTCGTAAGTGTCTCAAATGTCACGTGTCCAAAATGGAACTCTGGGTTCCCAAGTCCCACCCCTCCTGCCATGGTCTCCCATCCCAAGTGAGCCACTTCAGCCTTCTCTATCCCAGCAAAGGGGGTCACCGTCCCACAAGGGACTTGGGAATGATCTTCGCCTCCTCTGTCCTTTAACCCCCACGACGAATCCAAATCAAGCCCTGTCTTGCCTTGATGTGTTACCTCAAATCCCACCACTTTCCCTAACTTCTCTGCTGCCAGCGGCGTCTCAGCACCATCACGCCTCACCTGTTACTGCAACAGCCTCTCACCGGTCTCCCTGCCTCTGCTCTTGGCCTCCCTACAGTCCATTCTCCACAGAGCAGCAAAGTGGTCTTTTTCAAGATGGAACCAGGTCAGGTCACTCCCCTGTGTAAACCCTCTAACGCCTTCCAAGCTTGTTTCCACAGGTCTATAAAACCCTGCGCAACCTGGCTTTCCTGTCTCCCCAACTTCATCTCCTCACTTCTGGCTCTTTATGTCCAAGTCATGGTCACACACCCGGTTTATTCTCATTTTAGGGCCTTTGCACATGGTCTTCCCCCAAGCTATCTGGAACATTCTCCCCACCCCCATTCTGGCCTTTACATGGAGGGCTCATTCTCATTATTAAGGACTCTGCTCAAATATTACCTCAAAGAAGCCTGTCTGACTTTCCAATCCGAAGTCACCAAGGTCATTCTCCAGTCACTGTCTATCTGTCACGCTTTAAAAAAAGTTTTTCACAGCACTTATCACTATCTCAGATAATAAAAAGGATACTTTTTATTAAATAAATAAATAAATAAATAAAATGTATCTGTGTTTCCTTCATGTCTCTCTCTGTTCTCATCTGTAAGCTTTGAGAGGACTGAGACCTTCTCTACCTTATTCACAGCTTAACACTCTGCACCTACAATAGTGCATGAAAGTACCTGTCGAATGAATGAATGAAAACATTACTCATAATACAGTGTTTTGACTCCATGTCTTGTCTCCTTCTCCCGCGGCCCCTGGCACCCGTGCCCTGGTTCACTGTTCTTATTCGCTGCCTGCTCTTTTTCCTTTGGGGCTTACCAATGCCAACCGAATGATCAACTGGCAAAGCACTAAGTGGTTATAATTCTTATAATAAGATGTGCTTCTTCTGATTGAGCTCTTTGTTGTCTCATTCATTTGTAACCCGAATGGTGAACATTTAAGACTATGTCAGGCTGTGGGGAATATCTCTGGACTGTGCCTTCTGAAATCCTACCTTCTACCTACATGGAGTGGGTAGAAAAGGAGGACTAGCGCTACTCATGTTTAATTAACTGGGCGCCTCCATTCTCCCACAAGAATGCCTTGAAATAATTGAAAGGGATGCACAGCTACACCATTTTCCCTCGGGTGGAAGGCCTATGGTTTTGCCCACTTTCATTGACACACATTTCTGTACCTGACTTTTGAACATAAAAACCAAGAGGGTAGTAGGATAGTAAACCTTTTCTTGACAGGCACTGTATGGAACACTGTTTTAATGGTATTAACAAAAAAGATAAAACCAACACAAACAAATTACCAAATGCCCCTACTTCAAACTACCTAAAGGCTGATATTTTAGCTAAAACAGGGCAACCACCCATCTACTCTACCCAACAGTTTGGCGGCCAGTGTGATGGAGGGACAAGAGCTTGGACACTGGAGTCAGACAGGCCTGGGTTTCATCTTGGACCTGCCTGTTCCTCAATCTCTTTGAACTCAGTGCCCGCCTCTGAAGACAGATCCGCTAAGAGCTACTTCATAGGGTTATCTGAGGAGCTAATGAGCGAACACATTGAAAACAGCCCACTCCCTGGTGGACAGAAGCTGCTCAATACGTATTAATTCCTCTTCACGTCACCATGATAACAGAGTGTGTCTACTAGTCATGCCTTTGG